>NC_081569.1:53640947-53834497 GCF_022355385.1 Mustela nigripes | reverse complement strand
TTCTTTCTTTCTTTCTTTCTTTCTTTCTTTCTTTCTTTCTTTCTTTCTTTCTTTTAATAAGATTTTGTTTATTTCCTTGACAGAGAGAGAGTCAGCAGAGCAGGAATATAAGCAGGGGGAGAGGGAGAAGCAGGCTTCCCACAGAGCAGAGAGCCCAATGTGGGGCTGGATGCCAGGACCCTGGGATCATGACCTGAGCAGAAGGCAGATGCTTAACAACTGAGCCTCCCAGGCACACCAATTACATCTATTTCTTTCTTTTTTTCCTTCTTTTCTTTTTTCTTTCTTTCTCTCTCTCTTTCTTTCTTTCTTTTTTTTTTTTTTTAAAGATTTTATTTATTTATTTATTTGACAGAAAGAGAGAGAGAGAGAGCATAAGTGGGGGGAGAGGCAGGCACAGGGAGAGGGAGAAGCAGACTCTCTGCAGAGCAGGGGAAACCCCATATGGGACTCTATCCCAGGACTCCAGGATCATGACCTGAGCCGAAGGCAGTGGCTTAACCAACTGAGCCACCCAGGAGTCCCAATTAGGTCTATTTCTTAATAGACCTGTGTGCTTTATCAGTTATTCCCATAATGTTTGTCAATCTATTTTTCTGTATGGTTCCCTTTTTCCTTTATATATTCTGAGGCTGTCATGAGGGGACTAAAATTTCAAGTTGTTTTATTTATTTTTTGGGGGTAAGTTACACCCTTTCTCATTGGGAAGTGTCCCTTTGAATCCACAGTCATTTTTTTTTTTTGGTCTTAAAGTATCTTTTAAATTATATTAATGCACCTATAGGGATCTTAGGGCATGTCTTCTAGTGAGAAATTCACTTTTGTGTGTTGTTTGAACACTGAACAATAGGTGTCATTATCTCTGGGGATTCACTGTTTCATTTGAGCGGTCAGCTGTCAATGTAATGTTTGCTATTTTAGATGATGCATCTACACTTTTCCATCCTTTTCCTTTCATCCTTTTGGGATCCTTATATATCTTATAAGTAACTAAAGGGTTGTTTTTGTTTTTTTCACAAGAAATTCTCAGAATTTTCTTTTAATTGGGGTTTTCCTTTCAATGTCATGACTGAATTACCTGTGTGAGTTAAAATTTACCATTCTACTATAATGACCCTTTAATTTTATTTTTTTTATTTTTAAAGATTTTTATTTTTTTTAATTTATTTGACCGACAGAGATCTCCAGTAGGCAAAGAGGCAGGCGGAGAGAGAGAAGGGGAGGCAGGCTCTCTGCTGAGCAAAGAGCCCAATGCAGGACCATCCCAGGACCCTGAGATCATGGCCTGAGCCCAAGGCTGAGGCTTTAACTCACTGAGCCACCTAGGCGCCCCTGACCCTTTAATTTTAATATCTTTTTTTTTTCTAGATGATTTTATTTTTGTCTGTCTTCCTTAAGTTTAGTTATGATGTGTTTAGGAGGGAATTGCTTTTCAATTTATATTTATACCGTGCTTCTTGAGTCTGTTGATTCATGTCTGTCTTTAGTTTTGGAAAATTCTGTCATTAAATGTGCTAATGCTTTATGACCTTTGTTGTCACTTTTACCTTCTTTTCAGTGTTTCTTCTGTCTGAGTTTCATTTTGGGTATTTTCTTCTGATTTGTCGTCCAGTTTACCAATTCTTTATTAAATTATTTCTAAGGTGCGGTTACACCCATCCATTGAGTTCCTAATTGAGATTGTCTTTTTCAGTTCTAGAATTTTTCTTTCTCTCAAATCTGCTCCGTAATTTTTTATGATTTTACTTTCTTTGCCAAAATTTCCAATCTTTTATTTTTGCTCCTTGAACATAGTAAGCTGATATTTCTGATATCTGGAGACTGTTTTTTTGTTTTGTTTTGTTTTTTGTTTGTTTTTTATTTAGCATTGCCAGTACTGATTCTTTCATGATTGTTGTCTTCCCATATGCTTGTTTGTCCTTGATTGTGTGACATTTTATTTGAAACACTGGTCTGGTCTCTATGGATCTAAGATGATATTATATTCCTCCAGAAAGAATGTGTGTGTGGACGTGTGTGTATGTGCCCAAAACATTTTTTGTTGTTCTAGATAGTACTAGCAAGTGATTTCACCTTATTACTGACATTCTAAACAGGATAATCCTTTTTAAAAAGATTTTAATTAATTAATTAATTACTTTATTTATTTATTTATTTTACAGAGAGAGTCAGTGAGAGAGGGAACACAAGCAGGGGGAGTGGGAGAGGGAGAAGCAGGCTTCCCGCTGAGCAGGGAGCCCGATGTGGGGCTGCATCCCCGGACCCTGGGATCATGACCTGAGCAGAAGGCAGACGCTTAACAACTGAGCCACCCAGGTGCCCCAGGATAATTCTTTATTGTGGGGATGTTCCATGTCTCACAGGATATTTAGTAGTATCTCAGACCCTTTGTACTAGATACCAAGAGTCCTTCTTCCCACTTCTGATAACAATAAATGTCTTCAGATATTGTCAAACGACCCTTGGTACTTGATAACTCCTGTCTTAATTCCAAAAAGGGGATTTCAGTCAGCTTTTAATATTATGGGGCCCTAACTTTCACTTCTGTCCCTCTAGGACACCAAGGCTGCCCAAAGCCTAACATAGTCTTTCCGTTAGCTCTTACAGAATCCCCAGGCAGAAAGCAATGCCGAATACTCTGCTTGTTTCTCTGGTTTTTTGTTTCCTCTCAAATCTTATCCAGTAGTTTTTACTTTGTAAGGACTTTTCCAGTCTTTTAAGTAAATTAAGAAAAAATTATCCTATTTTTCTAATTGTCCACACTGAATACTATATTCAAAACTTCACATAGAAATATGTATGTACACACATTCCTGCTTCTTGGAGAACATGCTGTCATGTTCTATGACTAATCTGGAACTATGGATATGGATATAGGAATTCTATCCATGCTGCCTGCTTCTCACATGGGCCATTCTACCACCTGGTAGGGGCTCTCTCTTTTCCTTTGCCATGCCAGGCTCCTTTTTGCTATAAAACATTCTTTAAGGGAAACGTCTACAGAACAGTCTTCAACTTTAAACTTCAGTGACCTAAGCTCAGCTATTAATATGTACTCACTGCAAATGCCCATCCATTTTCATTCGTGGTGTGTTTCCTGCTTAGTATATTGTACAAGATAAGGGGAGATTTCTATAATAGCTGCTCACAGAGATATCAGGGGTCCTAAAAATCCTTGAATCCAAACAGTTGTGGAAATTGAAGTGTAGTAAGTCTGTATAAATAACATATTGTCATGGGATAACTGGAACTGAGAGATTATGCCACCTCTAGGAGCCAGACTGAATGAACTCACAAGCAAATCAGGTAATAAAGCAATAAAGCTTGGATTGAGGAAATAGACAACTTTTCCCCATTGTGACCAAGAGGAGACGGTCCTAAGCAATACTGACTGTTCCTATGTGAGAGAAAGAAATGACATTTATAGTTTTGTATTGGGAATTTCTGGGTTATTTTTAGCCTTGATAACCTTATGCAATATGTTTGAGATTTTTTTAAATCTCCATTTTTAATGAGGACTCAGAGGTTTAGTGTACTGTAACTTGCTTCAAGTCACCTGGCTAGTAAGTGGCCGAGCTGGGATATAAGATTGGGTTTAACCTCTAAGTCCATAACTTTTTTTTTTCTTACATTTTTCTGCCCCTATGTTTCTCTTGACGTCTAATTTGAGGGCATGTATTTAAAATGTGTATTTCAGAAGACCATCTTTCTCTAAGCTACCACTGAGTCTTAGGTGGGAATCCAGTGAGAAGAGGGAGTCATATCAGAAAGAGACTTTAAAGAGATGTGAGGGGGTTGCTGGGAGAGCATGGTGGGGTCAGTGCTCTCTTGCCTGTCAAAGCCAGAAGTAGGTGCTAAAGAACAGAGGTGCCTGATTTTCTAGATTAGCACCCTCTCTCCCCTTCTTAGTCCTACATTCTTCTTCTATGGGACAAATCCCCCTTAATGCAATAGTCTCTCAAAAATGGCCAAACCATTCTGGTCTTAGGGTCTAGGATGGAAATCTTGGAAGAACAAGCAAAGTATTGAGCAATTTAGTAACTCTTGATGTCTTCTAGAACTTGAAGTGTGAGGGAGGGCATTTTCTTTCTTGAAAGAATTTTCTCTTCTAGTTCTGGCCAGCATAAGAAAACTGAGAACAACTATCTATTCATTTGTGGTTCTTTCATTAAAAATAAAATCCTCCCAACAGAAGGATTTAATTTCATCTGTAAATAACTTCAAAATGACTCTAAGTGAGATCCAAACGGGTCTCAATTTGGCTTCAAATCAATCAATGGACATACAATACTGATAGAAGACTCGGGGGAATTCTAGCATCACATGATCCAGTTTTGTTTAAACATTCTTTCTGTTGATAGGATATTGTTTTACCTATTTGGACATATTTCCAGATTGATTCATTATGAGGTGAGGTAGATTAGGTGGCAACTTCTCTTAGTCTCACTATATTCTTCATTTGGTTCTTACCAATTCCTATTTATTTTTTGCCTTGTGTTATACTCTATTTCATCTCATCTACAGAAAGAAGAAAATTCTGGAAGGTGCATATTAGTTGTTTCTTGAAGGATACACACACACACACACACACACACACACGCATACAGAGCTCCCTGCTCTTAGTTTCTTTGGCTTTTACAGAAGCATTGGTGGCTTCAGTACTCAGGCTAGATATTTGATTAAAAAAAACAAACAAAAAAACCCCAAAAAACCAAAACTATGCCAAGGTTTGAATAGGCAGTATTGTATGAAAAAGAAGGACCTGTTAGAAGGACAATGTTTTTACCATATCTCAAAAATAAGATTATAAGACCACCAAGGTGTTAAGGCCTTATAATCTTTATCTATTCCCATTTCTCCTGAATAAGTTTTATTTTATTTCATTATTTTTTTAAAAAGATTTTATTTATTTATTTCACAGAGATTACAAGTAGGCAGAGAGGCAGGCAGAGAGAGAGGGGGTAGCAGGTTCCCTGCAGAGCAGAGAGCCCAATGCAGGGCTTGATCCCAGGACCCTGGGATGATGACCTGAGCCGAAGGCAGAGGCTTTAACCCACTAAGCCACCCAGGTGCCCCACACTGAGCCACCCAGGCGCCCCTCTCCTGAATAAGTTAATTCTATCTCTGTAATCTTTGAAATAAGATAGTGGCTGAGAGCGTTTCTTTGGATTATCTGAATTTTGGTTTCTCCGCTTACTAATTGCATGGGAAATTTATCAACTTCTCTAGGCATTAGTTTTCTTAATCTGCGAAATGGGGATCGTAGTCATCTTTACCTCATATTAGGTATTATTTTTTATATTAATTATTATTATGAGGATTAAATAAAGCAATATATATAAAATGCTTACTATAGCACCCAGCATATAGGAAAACCCTTAATTCATCCAATACTTTACTTTTTTTTTTTTTTTACTGTGGTAAAATATATATAAAGTTTACCATTTTAACTATTCTTAAATGTATAGTTCTATACATTAAATACATTCACATTGTTGTGCAACCATCATCACTGTTCATCTTCAGAATGTTTCCAGCTTCCCAAACTAAAACTCCATTCCCTCTTCCCCCTATCTCCTGGAGACCCTCATTCTACTTTCTATCTCTATGAATTTCATGTAAGTGGAATCAAACAATATTTTTTTGTGACTGGGTTCTTTTACTGAGTATCATGTCTTCAAGGTCCATGCAGCTTGTAGCATGGGTCAGAATTTTCTTCCTGTTTAAGGCTGAATAATATTCCACTGTATTAATACCTACACAGTCTTAGAAGAGTAAAAGTTTTATTCTAGACACTGAAAAATATGATTTCACTTTCTTACTGTCCAAGACACCGCTTCAGTGGGGATCAACATCGCTCCTAGTCATACGATAAGAAATGCAAGCTTAGGATTGAGGAGTAAAATTCTAAGGTCACCTTTAAGTTCTTTTTTCCACCAGTGTTTTTAAGGTCTCAGTTAGGACATATCTCACTTCATGGTAAAGAATGCTTATATCTAGAGAAAAAAGACAATTACTTCTGTGCTCAGATAGCAGGTAGAGGGAAAAGATTCAGAGAAAAGAGGTAGGGAAAATTTTGAAGAAATCAGATGTTTAGTTTTAGAACAAAAATAGGAACAGAGAAGGAAGGGGAAGACCAGATAGAAAAGACAGAACTACTTAGATTATCCAGAGGTAATTGTACCAATATATCTCCCATCTCACATTCTTTTCTTACAATGTGATATTTACAGTTCTTCATCAAGAGGTGGGGTCTTAAAAAAAAGAGGTGGGGTCTATTTCCCTACCCCTCTATCAGGGCAGAACTTTGTAAATGTCTCAACCAGTAGAGTAGGATGAAGGTGACTGGATGTGACTTCTGAGCTTTGCTCAGAAAAGTGTTTTATGTTTCGCTTTGGATCCCTCAAGCAACCCTATAGGAGACATTGAGTCTCGCAGCCTAGAGCCAGCACCCAGCTGCCATCTTGAGTCATCCACTTGACTCAGCCATCTTGGAAGTACACTTTCCAGGCCCACTCACGCTTTCCAGTTTTCAGAAGAGTGAGAACCTAGCAGACATAATACTACAACCTTATGGGACTCCAAAGTGAGAACTGCCCAGTCAAGCTATTTCCAAACTAACAAAAACCATGAAAAATGAGTAGTGATTATTGTTGACTTAATCCACTGGGGGGCATTTTTAATGCATCAATTGATAAATTGATAAATTATACAGTTACCATCTCTTACCATTCATTATGATTATTATTATGATGTAGTGATGGGCATGAAGTAGCTCTACTTTGAGAAGACTTGAAGGCATCCAAACTGATGCAGGCCTCTCTTGCAGGTGGGGCCAGTCCAGGCCAACTGTCAAGACTTTTATTTCCGTGAACACATCATAGGCAGGTAAAAGTGGACAACTAGAGTCTGAAGTGGAATATTTAACTTCAGAAACTTATGGCCTGTTAGTTGAGCCATGCGCAAACACAGACTATTTAAAGAATAGGCAAAAATGTATACTCATAAATTCAACAGCTATCACTCAGCAAGGGAGACTAAATCTTGATTAAACCAGAGTAGAGATTCTTCTTAAGGTGGACTGGTATTTTTCTTAAGTTCCTTGATACTCAGGCCTCTGCCCTTTTTTTAATTTTTAAAAAATACATATTTATTTTAGAGAGAGAGAGAGGAGGAGGGGGAGGAGCAGAAGGAGGTGGGAGAGACAATGTCAGAAAGACCCCAGCTGAGCATGGAACCTGACACAGGGCTCAATCCCATGACCCCAAGATCATGACCAGAACTGAAATCAAGAGCTGGATGCTCAACTGACTGAGCCGCCCAGGCACCCCAGAATGCAACTTTTAAGATTTTATTTATTTATTTGACAGACAGAGATCACAAGTAGGCAGAGAGGCAGGCAGAGAGAGAGGAGAAGGCAGGCTCCCTGCTGAGCAGAGAGCCCGATTCAGGGCTCGATTCCAGGACCCTGGGATCATGACCTGAGCCAAAGGCAGAGGCTTTAACCCACTGAACCACCCAGGCGCCCCCAGAACGCAACTTTAATAATGACTTCTACAAACTTTTCACGGCATTTGGACCCTTTCTTGCAAACAACAGTTTTGGAATATTTCTCCATGATGGTGTACAGGGATCCCCCACTTTTTGAAAGTTCCTGTTACTTCCCTTTGCTGTCCACAAAAGACCTACAGTAGTACTTGTTTTCACTTCAGAAAAAAAATCTGAAGACTTTTGTTTTTATTTAAAAAAAAAAAAAAGACAAAAAGCGAAAAAGGCACGTAGCATTAACTTGCAATGAGGCTGACCGAGGCAGCATACATGCAAGTGAGGCGTGAGGGGCCCCGCCAAGCTCCTTCCCCAGGAACTACACTCAGCATCTCAGCATCAATACATTACAGCTTTGATCTGTGAGTGTCTGTGCTTTATCTTGACTTATTTTGTGCATCCTTTACCCAGATGTGTCCTGAGGTATCCGGAAAGTCTGAGAGAGGTTGTTTTCAGGGTCTGGGAATGCTCAAATAATTTCCCTTCTAAATTAATAGTAATTGCTTCTTTGCGCTATGCCATCTTGGCCTATGAAAAGTTTCGTGAGCATTCTCCATTGTCAGATAGCAGGGGGAGAGCTGTATTTTGAAGAGAACAGTTTAACATTATGAAGGAGTTAAGCAGTGGGAAAGGCTTTGGCCTTGGGTTCAAGAGAGTTGGATTCTAGCCAATGTGTTTACCAACACATACTGTGATTTTCAGCAAGTCCCTTGGACTTCAGTTGTTTTTCCTCTGTGAAATAGATTTCATCCGATGTCTGAAGATTTTTGCAACTCTGTGACTCTAGGATTTAGAAGAGTTCCCAGTGATGAAATGTCTCCCCAGATAGTAGTTGTGTCTGTTCATGAAATGTATCTGTATAAGTTGCTGCATGTTTCAGCAAACTTCCGGACCTGAAGAGTGCATGGCACTCAGGAACACTGAGTAAATAAACTTAAAAACACACAAGCACACTTTTATTGAAATGGAAGGAAGAGTGTTTTGCCAAACGTCTTTTGGTTCTTGTTCATAAATACTTGCATATGTCCTAATATTGCTTGAAAAGAATTTATACCTTGTGCTTAGTGCTAGAACACAATATGGTTATATTTCTGTTCAGTTTCCCAGGTACATTGTTTACTAACCCACAGCCTGAGGTCACCAATGCTTGTGGTTCTGCCCATATGCCCCCACCTTGGACAGTTTATCTTCAGGTAGCGTTTTGGTCAGCCTAGCTGAGCCAATGCATGGCTGGGCTTGTCTGTTGCATGTTAGCCTTGAGCACCTACCCAGATTGCCCACTGTTGGTGGGATGGGAAGGGGAGAGAGAAGGAAAAAGGATGGACTTACCAAGACCTAGCTCTTGCAGCTCAGTAATAATACTGAACTTGAGCAGTAAGGAATGTTACAGGTGATTGGCATTCTCTGTATGAATGTACTGTTGGGAGACGGTCCTGAATGTCTCCCGAAAACAAATCTGCACCACAAGCCAGCAGACATGAAACCAAGATTTATTAAAATATTTTCATCATATTTACAATTGGAAGCCATGAATGCAGTTCTCTGCAGATTCCAAAAAATAGAGTTCTATCTCTTAAAACAAATTAACAGAAGTATCAACAGATTAGGATAAATATAATCTATCACAGAGATAGAGTTCTTTGAATAGACAATCTACATTTTCTAACCAACATATTATGTACAAAAATACACTTGATGTGGTGACCAAGAAGTGTCAAGGAAGGAAAAAAATATATATATATAGACACACACATAAATTTTCATTATGTACAATCAGTATTGGTTCCTTCACCCTTTCTTTTTAAAAATAAATACTTCATTTGGTTGCAAATGACATTTACAAATTCAACTAATGAGCATTTCTCAGCTTTGACAAAATTAAATATGCAAACAAATTAGATATACATATTTTTAAAAATTTAAAGGGAAAAAATACCTGAATCCAATTAGCTTATTTAAAAAATGTCCAAAAGCATGTAATGTAAGGTTTCATGTCTTTAAAGTGCCTTCTCATTTCTCAAACTCTCTTCATTATTACTGAAAATCCTTTAAGATAACACCTACAGATTGGTCTAATACTTAACAGAGAAGCCAAGATTTTTTCCAGGTCCAAACACTGATTACTTCGGACATGCTTGCACTTTCTTTTTAAACACTTTGAAGAGTGTAACAGTTACTGTTGATCTGAAAATAACCACAAATTGTCAACATCCTGATCCAAATTTGTGTAGATGTTTGGATCATGAGTAGGAGTAAGAAAGGGATCGCAATAAAAAGCCCAGAATTCAAACGGTTTGCACAGAATTAAGTCAATTTGTCCAGCAGCACAGAAAAGTTCCTTCAGGTCCAAAACTTTAGTCTTACGCATCCTAGGTGGTGAGACCGGGACTGATTTATAATTTGTCAAAGGATGGTCCCTAATTAGACAGGTTTACAGTACAGTTTATGAGAGACTGAAAAAGCCTAGAACCCTCCCTTCGACCTTCTTAAAATAAAGTAGAATAAGACCAAAAAAAAAAAAAAGAAATGTATTTTCCATCTCTTTTATGGATTTTCCCTCTTTGCCTAAGTGATGAAGTGATGCTGACATTAACAGGAGGCAGTCGCAGTGCTGTGTGTCACTTGGTGACAGCAGAGCACCCTGTCCAAAGGGCTGGGGAATGGAGCATCGGGCTTGAGGGGAGGGAGGGAGGAGGCAAGAAAGGCTGGCTCCTGGAGAAACTGTAAAGGGAGGGGCAAAGCCATGAGCTGGGAAAGAAGGGGAGGCCGAAGCACAAGGACTGAAGTGAGTAAAGTGAAATGAAGCTAGGTGTCCCAATGACTTTTGGACAGGCGTAGAGAAAACAGGATGTCACACGCACCACCAGCCCCATGGGAATGAATTGGAACACAGGCCAGTTTCACTAGGGTACCCGCTTTTCCAGCACATTGTCAGGCACTGACCAGCTGGAGGTACTGAACTCTCCCATTTGCCTGATGAGATCCTGGCGCTTCACTGAAAGGCCACCCATGATATAAGCAAGGCAAAAATCTCCAGAACCCTAACAGTGCATCGTATCAGCAAAACATTGTGCCCTGGCTGCATGCTCAAAGTTTCCTTCTCCCCGTTATCTGCTCTACTCCCTCATCCCATCGCTTACAACCTCCCAAGACACTACAGAGACACCACCACATGGGTCAAATGCATTTTAGGAAGCAGTGTCTGGGGTCCAGGGTGTCACTGAGAAAATTAAGCGCTAAAGGACTTGGAGTAATTTACATGTGTTCGGTCTGATTCCTATTAGGATGCTGACTGATTTCACTTAGGTTCCGGGCATGTAGCTCTGTGCTGATCTTCCAAGCCAAAGCACGATCCCCTAAATCAAAATCCAGGGCCACCCTACTTCTCATGCTAGTCTAAATTAAAACTCAGTGAGGAAAAAAAAACCATGATGAACCAATGACATGTTTTCTCTAAAAAAAAAAAAACCAAAAAAAATTGTTCCATTTCAAATTTTGTAAGTTTCTGCCTTTTTAGGAATCTTTTAGATTCCTATTTTAAAGGGAAGTCCTTTTTTTCTTGATGCTTATATTCTTTGAAGATTATATATTTTACTAACAGTATGGTCACATTATTTGTGTCTTGAGAAATTGAAGCATTACAGAATTGAAGATTAATGATTTGGGGTAGACCTATCCTTTTGGTGGACTCCCCAAATCATATGTATATCACTCTGGACAAACACGGGAATTGTACTACTTACCCCTCCCTCACAGATTTGTTTCCTAAGGAAATGGATCTCTTTGAAAGATTTGACAAAGTGCAGTTCCAGTGGGGCTGAAACCACCTTCTTTATGTGTTTGGGGTCAGATATGAAAAGGTAAGATTGTATCTAGGGACAAGTTGGCAAGAAGAAAGGGAAAAAAAACCAACAACCAATGAGCTATTTATAGTTCAGTTAAACTTACCTGAGATGTAAAGACTTGAATCTCCTTCTAGTCTCTTATTAGGAAAGAGTAGTACAATCTTTGTATGCTATATACCCATTTTTATGCTTCTCACAGAATCCTGGAATTCAAAATCCATCCCAAGAGTTCCCAGAGAGTTGTTCATTCCTGAACACATGTATTGTCCATGCCATGGGGAGATAGAGAGTAAGTTCCCTGTATACGCAGATGTCCATAGGACTAGCTTTTCATTTTGGAAAGCTGGCCCAGATGAATAAATGAAAATATGTTTATTTCATGAGACAAGAATAGAAGCAGGCTCTGGAAGAGAACGATGAAGGAAAGGATTCACAATTTTGCCAAAGATGTTGACAAACCAGAGTGAATGCATGCCTAAGAATGAATGCAGGTTAAGTGTAAGATAGCATTTTGGGGAAAAGTATTCATTCTCTTGTAAGACCTCCTTACAGTTTCAAAGACAGAGAGAGCCCCTTGAGGTCTGCACAGGTAGAATTTAGAAAAATGCTCAGCCTACAAAAGAGCCTAAATATAGTAGAAATTGTTTACTCCATGGAGAAGAATGACAAATTTGGGGGAGGTGAATTTCTGCTGCAAACTATGTGCTCATTTGCATTTTGCTAGCCCGATGCTATCAAATTTCACACAAAGCATAAAAAAAAAAGTTCCCAGAAGTATTTGCATTAGCTTTCAGAAAAGGAGGCAGACTGGTGTTTCTTAGTACATTTAAGAGAAGATTAAAAAAACGGAAAATTATATGAGCATAGGTGGAATGCAGAAGGATAAATTAATGGCATTAGCTACAACTTTCCTATACAAAAATGAGATTAAGTCGGTCTTCCCCAGATCACAGAATGCAGAAGAAATTCACGAATAAGTACTTCATAGATGTAATATGCAATAAAGTCCAGAGTTCATTTGAGCTCCTGACTGAAGCGAACCATCATACCAGAGAAGAGAAGGATGAAAAGGAAAAGATTTTTTTGGTGTGACCAGTTGTCACCAGGCTGCTTGACACAGCGGCTGGAGTAGAGGGGAAGCAAACCTAGTAAGCTCTCCTTGAGAATAGCTGGCCTCCTGAATGAGGCTTGATTTGCTTCCATAACATCCTTGTTGATAGAAGCTGCACCACGGCTTGAAGAGAGAGAGTTAGATATTTGCCATTTTAATATGTTCACGTTTCCAGTTAAGTTGTCAACTACACAAATTTCCCAAATGCTAGGTTTATATCACAGCGTTGATTAAGAGCCTCAGCACAGCTAGGTCTACTGAATTGGCTTCAACCCTGCATGTTAAAATGCTCTTGAACTCACTCCTTCCCAGCAAAGAGTTGATTTGGGAGGGTTTGGTAGATTGCCTACTCCTTTGGAAGGGGAAAGGAAGAATTGTGAAACTAGCATTCAGTGCTCTAACAAGGTGTCAACAACTGACGGTTGTGTAGAAATGACACAAAATGGGCCTCTCTGTCACATGCAGCTGTGAGTAAGAGCCTAGTGATGCCTGGATTCAATTGCAAATGGGGTTATAAATACTGTGATGTGTGTCTGCAAGCAGTCAGCCATGCTGAGGCCAGTTTCCAAAGGTGCTTTTCTTTAAGTGACTTTTGCACCAATAATAGCGAAGGTTCCAAGCAGCTGGATTGTTTTTTCTCTATAGCTAGAAGATGGAAACCTATCCAACAAGTTACTTGCATTTTGGCAAGGCTAGAAACGATTCATACTTTTCAAATATCAAATACTATTAGTTTGGCTGGGTAGCCTTGTTTCTCTTGTGTTGCCAATTTCTTCATGATGACAAACTAGCTGACATGAATGAAAAGTTCATTTCTTCATTCAGTCCACTTTCTTCAGCTGAATTGATCCTAAAGGTACAATAGCTGATATATGAAATGTGGTTCTGATGGCCTTCCAGATATTCCTCACATTTATCAACTGCTCTTAAGAGAACGCAGAGTAAGCATGGTGTAATGGTCTGGCCCCTTCTTCCACTCTATCCTACCACTTTTCCTTGTATGTGGCTTTTAAAAAAGTGCACTCTTCAGGGCAATCCTGGGCTCTTTTGAATCCACACTCTCAGAATTGCCTGGCTGAGGATAAAGTATGAAGGAGGCCACAGACACTTTTTAAAACTTTGTCCATGCTCATCAGCTCGCACAGCTGCTCTAGTTTTTCTGTGCTCAAGATTTCCACAACATTGGATTTCACAGTATGTCCATGTTTTGTGTGGTTTAGAAATTTATAAACTAACGTGTGAATAACCAAATCTGATGCTTTTTCTTTCCCTTTCAGCTTTTCATCCTTTTTTTTTTTCCTGACTAGAACAGGCAGAATCAAAGAAAATTACACACAAATCTAAATTACTTCATAAAATGATATAGTTGACTTTTAGATTAGGTATTTTTTGGAAAAAAAGCTGTACATTTTGGACTTCATTCTCCTCCCTGACACAGAAAGTGGCCCCCAAGTTGGTTTAATCTGTATTTGGGGAGGGGAGAGTATAATAAAATAAGCTGATTTCGGATGTCAGGGAATCAAAAGGTTTCCCTGTTAAAGGCTATAGTCTGGTTACTGGGAAGGAGCCTGCAGGTCTGCATTTCTAAGTCCCCTTGATAGTTGGACTAGGCACTGTCTTAGGCTATACCTTACATGCAATGTTGTGTGCAATCATCTGTGTCCATGACATCAGTAGAAGCAGAAAGAGAAATGAGAAAATGTAGCCCTCAAGAAAGCAAGAATATAATTAAAATGAAAATGCTCCCATTGCACACAGTATAAACTACAGAGAGATGTACAATCCCAGGCCAACAGGCAAATCTTTACCAAAAATAACACGACTCTTCTGCTACATCTAATCCCTGGCCTTGGAAGAAACATAGCAAGGTGGTTTCCAGTACCACCCCCAGAGTTTCATTCCTTCCTTCAGTTTTTCCAATTTCTCCACCAGCAGCATATAAGCTGTTCATTTAGGAAATGCCTTTCCTTGTGGTTCTTAGGAAAAAAAGAGATGCCTAAGGGGGCTCAGTAGCTTCCTGGGGAGTTAAGAGGGAGTCCAAGACTAGCACCCAATCTGGCAATTGATTCCTCAACCACACCACCAATTTATTTTGGCTAGAACATTTAAAGATGTATTCACATGGCTGGGTTTCCTTATTCTACTTCCCAGATTTCAGAAATTGTTTTTCCATTATTCCTAGGTACTTTCAGTGGGCATTTGAAGAGATATGTCAACTCAAGGATTCAAAAGGCAGCGGGTCCATCCTCACCGTGATCATCTCTTTCTGCTTGGCCACACTTTTCCCTTTCTGTGCCCTCCACCCACACCACCATTAAGCTGCCTTTTGTATTAAAAGCCATACATCACACCTCCTTCTAACCTTATCTTTGACATCTCAGAGGGCTGATGCTTTTTACCTGACATGTTTATATCATGTTTTAGTGTAATATATGATATACTTGTGTGCCTGGTGATGACTATAGGTCACTCAGGCAAGAGTCCAAACTGCAATCCAACCAACTATGTCCTCAGATGTAATGACTCTTGGCTAGGAAGAGAGATGGTGCTTCTAAGTCAAGGTTTGTCAGAGTCTAACTAGTACAGTTGGGTGTGAGTGTCTGGTTAAACACAGAGGAGCCATACTGGCCGCTCTCCCTCTAGTCTGGGGAAGGCTGTTCTTAGAAAAGTCACTCAAATCCTGCTTGCCCAAAATGCTCAATCTGATAAAGTGGTACACTAACTACTTCCTCTCCACGAAAAGTTTAGAGACCTCTGTTGCATTTACCATCATCTCAACTGCATTTTAGAGGGATAATTTCAAGGGGTCCCAGGTTATTTGAGATGGCCCACCTTGAACAAGCTCTTGTGAACTTTTACTGAGCAGCGACATGTTAGGAACAAAGGCTGTACCAACACTGCAGTTAAATGTATGAACTTGGGAGAGGGCATCTAGATACATAGTGCAGAACTCAAAAGGGGGGGAGAATAATGGAGATCTTGCCCTGTGTCTTAATACAATAACTTACTATATTTGAATAGTCTGAAAACATCATTAAATTTCCCCAACAGAGCAGGCGAACTAGTCTTTAGAAATAGGCATTTTACTGCCAATTTCTAGTCTGTCCATGTGAATGGAATGCAACTTGAGCTGCATTTGTCTAACTCTCACATTAAATTTCCACTCATTCTTCTTCAGCACTGGTTCCCTGAGAGCATGTTCCTGCAGACTTATGTGGTCATAGTGACAGGCCTGTTTACTATCACTGGTTTTCTTGTGACCATCCTCCTTAGAGATCTGAAGTGGACCAATGACTCCACTGAAAGCACATGCTGCTCTTGCCCATCAAGTCTGTGGGGACCAATGAGGATCCAGACATTCACTGACCTCACTGAACTCAAAGTGGATCTCCCAGGCATGGACAAGACAGGCACTTTTCTGCTTCATGATAGTACTAGAAGGAATGTCCTAGAGCACAGGATGAGTGTAAGTGGAATTTGTTTTAAACTGATGAATTTCTTAGATTTTCTTCACAGTTGATTGAAAAGGAAGAGAAACAACATAGGAAAGTGGTATGAAAAGCTTTTGCTCACAGGCAACTTCTTTTAGTAATGTCAGCTCCTTACTAGCTTTTTGTTTTATTTGTCTCATCTCTTAGTTTGAATTGGGGTGGAGGAAGACCCAACCATGCTACCATACTCCTTTCTTTTTAATTGTTAGGGAAGGCAGTTAGCACCAGCACAAATATGGCTTCTGTGATTTGATTTATCTTGACTACAAGTACAGTGCAGCTTTAATGAGCTGACTCTGTTAGGGAGTCCCTGAGGGGCCTGATGATTAGCAGGCAGTCCTGGGGGGGGGACACTCAGGTACCTGGCAAATTGAGAGTTCTGGGAAGAGGCCGGGATCAGGGGCAAGGCTGCACATGGCAGCCCCATCAGGAAGGGTTTTAAGGTTCTCACCCACCTCTAAACTGCTACCCACCAATTGGAGAAGGCTTGGACCTTTTTCCCTTCAAGACCAAAAATGTATAGTATTTGATCCTATTCTGAATCCAGCCCCAGTCCTCTCTCTTCTCATCCTACAAGATAGATTCAGAGAGGTGGCTTTAGGAAAAAAATGTCAAGGGGGAAGTCTAAGGTGGTTTCGCTCGTGATTCAAGGGGCAGCAATCATACGGGCTTCAGGGTCAGAAAAAGCTGTCTGTCTGTGATATTCCACTCAAAGCTTAATATTAATATAATCACATTTTCATTTTGATATAAGGAACCATTTTTATGCTCTTAATTTTTTCAACATCAAAGACTCCTGCTTCATCCTTGGTCACATCCCTGTCAGTCAAGGTCATGATGAAAAGCTGCTAGTAGCATTTGCTCTTCTGTCTGGAAACTGCCTCCTGAGGTTGGTGGGAGTGGTACAGATCACACAATCCCAGAACAAGATGCAGAGCTTTGATAAAAGTCAACATGGACTTACCTATTCACAAACATCCTGAAGTACAAAATGGGCTATGACTGGATCACTTGCCCAAGCAGGTACTTTGACCTCCAAGCCTGTGCTGGCTTGGGTATCACTGTTTATTCCAGGAATAAGGGTACAGAATTTCTGCTGGGCAAGGGAAACCACAATAAAAACACAAAACACATAAAAACAAAAGAATGGGTCTTGCTTAACAGCTGATGTTAACTCCCTGTACAGTAATTTCTTCTCTAGGATGAAGTTTATGGCTATTTAACTCCCTTTCTACCCATGTGTAATTCCATTTTCTGTCTTTTTCATTATATGAAAAAAAACAACAACAAAATAACCATTTCTCTCATCTGGAAAATACATAGTCTTGGATGTCTTAAAAAATAGTTTTGGTAGGGTTCAACAGTTTTGGTGAGAAAGAAGTTGTAGGATCTTGCCGCAACAGGATCAAAGTTAAGATCGATAGTCACACCAGCAGTGTGGAAGGATCAAGGCTTGAATCCCCTCAAGGCAATTGTCACAAAAGATCTTTCTCCTGTCACAAGTTTATATATATCAAGCTTGGATTAGAAAGCTTGATATATATAATTTTACAATTTTATATATACAATTGTATATTATATATACAATTTTAAAAACATTTGGAAAATATTGGTATTTTTTCTGGTTTTGTAATGGCATCACTTTGGACCTCTACAAGAAACAATGATCAAATACACCTGCAGTGTTCCCTTAAACAGTTTCTCATTGTTCCTGTGGCTTAACAAAGGACTCCCTTAAGAAGGCACAGGGTGCTCACTGCAATGACCTCAGAAAGAGATGAGCAAAACAAATGTTTGGTGACATATCTTGCTTTAAGAACTTTCTGCAGCACTAGTGTTGCAAAGGATGATACAAGAAAATGCTTGCTTGCTGCCGTCATTCTCACGTGGCTCTGTATTAGTTAGTGGTCACACTGGCTTCCTTCTGACGCAGTCTTTCTTTCTGTTGTTTAAGGAGAAAATAGTTTATTATCATTCTTTGTTCTAAATTTTCATTTTTCTCAAACTTTGAAAAATTTCTCAAAGTTTTGGTCTAGAATGATGGGTAGAGTTGGACTCAAGGCTCTAGAAATGAGTCATTTTATCCTTCTTTTCTGAAATCCTGTTACCTGCTCCTCCCAATCTATTCCTCTTACTTGCTAAAAGCAAACAGCAAATAACCAGCTCATCAATCAAACAATGACACCCATCTAAAAGACGGACCTTTACCATGAGTGGCTGGTCTGTGACAAAGATCCTAACTTTGCAGTGTTACTCAAAGATTCCTTCTGCCCCCATGCTCAGTCTACTAATGGAATTAGGGAATGCTTAAGGAATAGTTTCTGGGGAATCTAAATAGGAAAAAAAAAATCACTGTTTCCCCAATTGAATACATCTGCATATGGTCAAGATGGTGGGACTGAACAAAGGCAATGCAAAATGGAAGCGGAGCAGACGTAATCCATGCAGGATGGAGAAAACTTCCATTTTGCCATGGATGTTCTGCTCTGCTCTCTCTGAGCTTCCTGCCCAGTGACAACCTTCTAAAGATGAAGGTCATGAAGGTCTGTTGGCGAGATATATATACAGATAAGAATACAAAACAGAAATGAGGATTCTCACCGTTTCTAGGACTTTAGAGGAATAAAATATTTAGCATAATGAGAATGGGTGTATCTGCTCTTTGGGACGGCACATAAAAGACTAAAAAAAGAAATGGAAGAGGTATATTCCTTTGCACAGAGATCTTTGTAAATAGATCCTCAGCTGCTTGTCATCTATGAGATGTGATACTGAGCTACTAGGGTGGCCTACATATAATCATCAAGTCGATGTTTTCTGAACACCCATCCTGAGTCTGGATCCCATCTCTGACTTGTGAGCTTGAATCAGGATCAGTTTCTGAGCGCTTCCCAAATTCCCAAATAAACAACAACAAAAGAAACCACCCTAACAAGTTGAGGATTGCAACTGAGAGCTTGGTCACAGTGGAAGTCACCTATTTAAAAAAAAAAAAAAAAAAAGTCACAGTAAACCCACTGTTTCCTCTTTGTCTCCAGGGCTGAATTCATTCTGTGCCCCTGGAAATAAGATTTGGCTGCAAAAGTTAGGATAGAGGCCCAAGAAAGGGGACTGGGGGAAAGGAGTGTAGGCTGACCAACGAGGAAGACAAAACTCAGGGTGGAAGCCATTGCCACTGAAAATCATACAAGTGAATGTACTGGACTCACCACCAAAAGGGCACAGAGGATGGGTCCATTCAGGAGCTGTGCATGCTAACTGCAGCCTTCCCCACTCCAGCTGTAGGACCCCGACTTCTCCACACCTCACTCAACATTCATTTGCTGATGGGGCTGTTGTGAGTGAGAGACACCCCAGCCAATCAACAGAAAAAAAAAAAAATCTCACTTCACTACTTCAACTTCATTTAGATGGTCAGAAGGTTTAAAGTAGCTGGCAAATGGTCCTCAAAACTCAAAAGGATAAGAATAAGTAGCTGGGGGACAGCAGGGCACAGGGGAGGTATGGTCTGAAAATCAGCTGAGGAGAGCGATGGCCCCCTTATCACTCACTGCTGTTCTCCAGGGCAGGGCCGACTAATTCTGCCAAAATTTGTAATAACCAGAAACAGCCAACATTTTTAAGTTCTTATTATACGCCGCTTTCTATTTCTCTCTGTTTCCTCAAAATAATCCTCAAGTAAAGGTGGTATTATTTCTCTCATTTCCCAAAAGAGGCACAGTAATTTTACGAAGGTTTTACAACTACTAAGTGGCTAAGCTGGGATCTGAACCCCAACATCTTGGGTTCCTAACCATTTACCTCTGCTATTGTCTCTAACGTATAGGTAGAGCTTCACTGTGAACCTTCCCAATGGGAAGGTGGAGGACAACTTCCCCTTTCAGGTGCAAAGGCCAACTAGTCTCTAAGTTTCCAGCTCCTGGAGAGACATCAGGGGACCAAGAGCCTGGGCTTGGTTTCTGTTACTCCTTTGTGAAGTGATCCTAGGTAAGCTGTATCTTTCTGCATCTGGGTTTTCCCAATTATCTAAAGAGCATAATCTCTACCCCTTTCTTAAATGTTCAACCAGTTAGGGAGAAAGGTGCTCTGAGATAAGCAGATGCCGGCCTGGGGTGTGGAAGGGTGTGACATGGCAAGTGACTAAATTTGCCTGATCAGGAAACGATCTGTGTTGGGTTTGCTGGGAGAACGCGGAGGTCCAGGAAGTCGGGTTTTGTTCCTCACTCCCTTCTTACCTAGGCTACTCTGGGATGGGAACTGAGAATCTGGATACTACTCATTCCTCTGAGTTTTATCCTTTAAATTCAGACACACTCCCAGATGCACCTCAGTTATGATGAAAAATCTTTTGGTTATGTTGAAACATGCGTCTCACCAGACTAGCCGTGGGATTGATTTTCTTTGTCTCCACTTTCTTCTCTGATGTCAGCTTGCTGACTGATTCCTGAGCCATTTTCAATCTGAAATTGAAACAGGGAGTGGGGAGGGGAGAGGAGCAGCAGAGAGAGAGAGGACAGGTTAAACAGTATCCAAGTGCTTTTGAATTAACCAACTGGCAGTGGGGAAATACAATGTATGGGTTCTTAGTGCCTTTAAGTGATCAAATTTGAACTCTAATCAGGTGTGAAGGCATATTTTCTAGGTTATCAAAACTGAATTTCCTTTGCTGACTGAGGGACTCCCCTAGATGACCTCAGGTGACCAATGCAGGAGCTTCTTCCTATCTATGGAATGCTACGTGCCCTTGCTTTAGTCTCAGTGAACACTTAAGGCTCTCTGGCTTGTGATCCACTCAGCAGATAATACAGAGACAATTTTGAAAATGGAAGCTTTGAGGAAGCATATGAAACCTACAAATATTAAAATACGTTGATTCATATCAATAGAGCAAAAAGACATCCCACAAGATGGGAGACAATCTTTGTAAATCATATGTCCGATATGGGACATGTATTCAGAACATGGGAAGAACTCTCATAACTCAAATCAAAAGACAAACTGCCCAATGAAAAAATGGGCCAAAGATGACATACAGAAGGCTAATAAGCCGATTAAACATGCCCAACCTCGGGGCACCTGGCTGGCTAAGTAGGTTAAACCTCTGCCTTCGGCTCAGGTCATGATCTTAGGGTCCTGGGATCGAGTCCCACTTCGGGCTCTCTGCTTGACAGGGAGCTTGCTTCCCCCTTCCCCTCTGCCTGCCTCTCCGCCTACTTGTGATCTCTCTCTCTGTCAAATAAATAAAAAATATTTTTTAAAAAATGCCCAACCTCATCAGTCATGAGGGCAATACTCATCTAAGCTGCAAGATGACACTACATAGCATGGCTGGAACTAAAAAGAAAGATGGTACAAGTGTTGTAGGTACAGATGTGGGTGAAACTGGAACCCTCATACCTTTCTGAGGGGATTATATAAAATGGTATAGTCACTTTAGCAGTGTCTCAAAACATTAAGCACAGCTATCATATGACCCAGCAATTTCATGGCTAGCTCTATAAATATATAGGCATATCCAAGAAAATGAAAATACACAGTCATACCAAAGTTTTCATAGAGGTTTATAGCAACATTATTCATAACTGCCAAGAGAAGGAACAATGGCAATGGATAAACTAAATGTGGTCTATCTGCACAGTGGAATATTACTGGGCTGTGAAAAAGAACAAAGAGCTGATACACGCTACAGCATGGAAGAACTTCGAAAATCTACATAAGATTGTGTTGCTAAGAACTGTCCAGAATAGGCAAATCTACAGAGATTGAATAGGGGCTGGGGTGAGGGGGGGGGAATGACTGCTAATGGGTAGAGGGGTTTCTCCTAGAATTGGGTAGCGGTGATGGTGGCACATCCTGGTGAGACCATTGAATTGCACACTTTAAAGAGCTTATTTTTTTTTTAAGATTTTTATTTATTTATTTGATAGACAGAGAGAGATCACAAGTAGGCGGAGAGGCAGGCAGAGAGAGAGGAGGAAGCAGGCTCCCTGCTGAGCAGAGAGCCCGATGTGGGGCTGGATCCCAGGACCCTGAGATCATGACCTGAGCTGAAGGCAGAGGCTTAAACCACTGAGCCACCCAGGCGCCCCTGAATTGCACACTTTAAAGGGCACACTTCATAGTATATAGATGTTCATGGCTACTGACTGACCAGGGTTAAGGTCGCTATGGCAATTTCTTACAATAAGACAGCCATAAAGTTGGGCTCATCAGTTGACTCTTCCTTTTGTGAATGGTTTCTCTACAGTACGAGATGCTGTTTGGTAGCATTTTATCCACAGTAGAATTTCTTCCAAAATTAAGAGTCAATCCTCCAGGGGCACCGGAGTAGCTCAGTGGGTTAAAGCCTCTGCCTTCAGCTCAGGTCATGATCCCAGGGTCCTGGGATTGAGTCCCACATCAGGCTCTCTGCTCAGCAGAGCAGAGCTTCCCTTCTGAGCAGGAAGGGAGCCTGCTTCCCTTCCTTTCTCTCTGCCTGCCTCTCTGCCTACTTGTGATCCCTCTCTCTCTGTCAAATAAGTAAATAAAATCTTTAATTAAAAAAAAAAGGAGTCAATCCTCCCAAATCCTGCTGCTGTTTTACCAAATAAGGTTATGTAATTTTCTAAATCCTTAGTTGTCATTTCATCAGTTTCACATAATTTTCCTCAAAAGTTGTTTCCATCTCAGAAAATACTTCCTTTGTTCATTAATAAGAAGCAACTCCTCATCCATTAAAACTTTATCATAAAATTGCAGCAATTCGGTCATATTGGTCATATCTCCAGGCTCCATTTCTAATTCTTAATCTCTTGCTCTTTCTAACACATCTGCACTTGTTCCCTCCACTGAATTCTTGGACTCTCAAAGTCATTCATGAGGACTGGAATCCACTTCCTCCAAACTCCTGTTAATGTTCGTATTCTGCCCTTTTATCACGAGTCCCTAATGTTCTTCATGGCATCTAGAATGGTGAATCCTTTTCAGAAGATTTTCAACTCATTTCGCCCAGATCCACAGAGGAACCACTAACTGTGGCAGCTATAGTCTCATGGAATGTATTTTTTAAATGACAAGACTTGAAAATCAAAATTGCTCTTTGATCCATGGGCTCCAGAACAGATACTGTGTTCACAGGCATGAAAACAACATTCTTCTTGTTGTACCTCTCCAACAGAGTTCTTGGGTGACCAGCTGCATTATCAATGAGCAGTCATATTTTGAAAGGAATCTTCTTTCTGAACAGTAGATCTCAACAGCAGGCATAAAATCTTCAGTAAACCATGCTATAAACATATGTGCCACCATCCAAGCTTTGTTGTTCCATTTATGGACTATGGGTAGAGTAGATATAGTATAATTCTTAAAGGTTCTTGGGTTTTCAGAATGTTAGGTGAACACTGGCTTTAACTTAAGGTCCCTAGCGGCATTGGCCCCCAATAAGAGAGTCCATTTCTCTTTTGAAAAAGCGTTGAAGCAAGACATTGACTTCCCCTCTTAAGCTATGAGAGTCCTAGATGGCATATTTTTCCAACAGAAGACTGCTTTCTCTACACTGAAAATTTCTTGTTTTATGTAGCCATCTGTAGTAATGCTCTTAGCCGGCTCTCCTGGGTAATTTTCTCTACCTTCCACATTAGCACTTACTGCTTCGCCTTGTACTTTCATGTTAGGGAGATGGTCTCTTACCTGCAACCTCATGAACAACCTCTTTTAGCCCTCATAGAATTGAAGAGATTTAGGGTCTTGCCCTGGATTAGGTTTTGATGTAGGGAATGTTGTGACTGGTTTGATCTTCTGTCCACACCACTCAGACTTTCTCCGTATCAGCAATAAGGCTATTTCCCTTTCTTAATAATCACATGTTCACTGGGGGAGCACTTTTAATTTCCTTCAAGGACTTTTCCTTTGCATTCACAGCTTGGCTCTTTGGTGTAAGAGGCCTAGCTTTTGGCCTACCTTGGCTTTTGATATGCCTTCTTCGGCTAAGCTTAATCATTTCAAGCTTTTGATTTAAAGTGAGAGATGCCTATGTGACTCTTCCTTTCACGTGAACACTTGTGCCATTGTGCCACGTGAACACAGATGTCATTGTGGGGTTATTAATTAGCCTAATTTCAATGTTGTTGTGTCTTAGGGAGTAGGGAGGCCTGAGGCGAGAGAGGGAGATGGGGAATGGCTGTTTGGTGGAGTAGTCAGGGCACACACAACATTTATTAAGTTCACCATCTAATATGGGCGTGGCCTATGGCATCCAGAACAGTTACAATAGTAACACCAAAGAGCACTGATTACAGACCACCATAACAAAAAGAATAGAAATGAAAAAGTTTGAAACGTGAGAATTACCAAAATTGTGACACCAGAGACGTGAAGTGAGCAAATGTTGTTCGGAAAATGGCGCCCACAGACTTGCTATCCTGGTGCAGGTTGTCATGAACCCTTGCTTTGTGAAAACACAGTGTGTGTGAGGGACAGTGAAGTACAGCACAATAAAACAAGGTGTGCTTGTATTAAAACTTCAAGATAAAGGCTGCATGTGTTCCCCCACATTTCTCTTTTTTAAACTTCCTAAGGTAACACAATAAATAAAAATAAAATTTCAAATATTATACAACTTCTGAGTAAGCATATTTTTTCATATTTACTTTCTTTTTCTGATAACCAAAATATTTGTTCCTTATAGAAAAATACATTCAAAAATTGTATTTTCAGAGTCCAGAGTACAGAAGAATTGTATTTTCAATATACTATATATTTAAAAAGATGAAGTTAGGCTCATTGGAATGCTTAATATTTTTCTGAGATTACTTAATATGCCAAGACATAATTGGACCAGATCATGAAAATCATCACAGGTAAAGTTCTCAGCAAGGCTGGAGGTACCCGAGGGTAGGGAGGGTAGCTATATTTTACTGCAGTGACCCTAACCCTTGATATGGTACCTGGTATGCAAATAAGTGTCATAAATGAATGGAAGCCTACAGAACCAAACTGGAAAAAAAAATCCTTTACTTCCCCCAAATTCCACTCCCTTGGTTTTCTTGAGAATGCTGAGCCCGTGAGACTAGGTAGGCATTGTGTCCCGTTCAGTGACATGGGACCACCTGGCTCAATGCTCTACCAGCACTGGTTTGAAATTCTGAGTTTTTCAACAAGGGGCTCCGCAAATTATGTAGTTGGTCCTGCCTAAGACTTTCTTGGACACTTAAAGTCATTTCATTAACAAAGGAGAATATTTTTCAACCTTTTTTCCCCAGGGCACATTTTTACATCAAAAAAGTAATATTTGTAATATTTGTTTGGAGAGGGTTGATACCTCCCCTCTAGGGATCCCTCACCTCACTGTGTCGTGAACGTTTTCATGCACCACCCCCCCCCCACCCTTTTACACTGCAATGGAGCTTCCCTAAAGTTCCAGTTGGACGTCACTGCCTGTCTTTCCTCAGCATTTGGCATGGTGCCTGGTATATAGTAAGTGACCAATAAATACAGAGTAAGAGCATGACTGAGTGAGTAATCTCTGAACTGTAAATTCTCCGGCAGCAAGCAGGTCGGGGGTAAAATACTTAAGTCCCTTATGGCCCACTGAAACAGAAAGTCCCTTCATCGCACCTGAAAAGCACATGGTCGCTGCTTAAGGCTGATCCTGCAAGATCCCGACCAGCAGCTTCTCACTAGGTTTGCTCTAGGTCCTGGGCGTTCCAGCCCACATCACTTTCAGAGGGCAAGGGGTTTGCCAGCTGCTTTTGTATCATACCTCAGATAGGAAATAAGCACTTCAGTGTTCCAACAGTGTGGCCATGTTACGCACCATGGGTACGACAGAGTGTAGAGGTCTGACTTCAAAACTGCTCTGACCGGGTGAGTCAGTCTGTCTGTCTGTCAGTCAGACAGTCTCCAAACCCTGTGGGCACAGTGTGCTATTCCTACTGAAGAAGCCACGGGAGCTGCTGCTGGGGAGCCCATGAAAGGGATGCTGGGTCAGTGTCTTGGAAGTTATGTGTGCAGAGACTGCAAAGTGGGGGTCTGCCCTGTGATTGGCTTCAGAGGACTTTAATAGACTTAGATGCCGGAGGCCAACACTGGAATTCCGCGGCTGACATTTGCACGCACAGTGGCTTCACATAAAAAGTTAGCGTTCTGACCTCTCTCACACGATTGTAAGGGACGGCAACATCGAGTGACATTTCTGCATGGCAGCCTCTGTTTCTGGTACTTCCTGACACCCCTTGGCGTCTGGTGGTCTTGGGGGTCAGGCGGGGCCATCGATCAGCTTGTCCGCACAGATGTCTTTCTCACATGCAGGGCAAGTCCCTCATTGTTGTTGCCTGCCTGAACTCTCGAAGCGCCCACATTTTGGCTAAGAGGCTTGCTGGAAGGCTAGTGGGACAATCTGGGAGTGAACGGATGACTGCCCAGACCACCAAAATCGTCTTCTAATGGATCTAGTTCCTTCCCTCCATCCTGCTGATAAGCATGGTCTCAATCAGTAATGTGTGACCCTGAGAATGCCACTTCCCTTTTAGAAAACTTTCAGTGATTCTCAATCAACTAGAGCTGGGGTTAGCAAAGGTTTTCTGCCATGGGCCAGAGTAAATATTTTAAGTGTTTTTTGATTTGTTCTGTTTTTGTTTTTTGTTTTTGTTTTTGGTAGGACAAGTTACTTTATTTTTCTTTACTATCTGATTTGCAGCTGTATCCCAGACAATTCCAATATAGATCATTTGGGCTATCCAGGTTCTATATTTAAGATCTATAAATATCATCAAGTTGTTGGTTTTAAGGGTATCCTGTCTTAAAAGTAGAGGCCATCCAGTTTTAAGGTTGATCTATAAAACGGAAAATAATGCAGACCAGTTAAGATCCTTTTACAATAGCTAGAAGATTGTGAGTGGGAATTAATACTGATTTTCTATAGTTTTTCCCTAAGTATTATTATTATTATTATTACATTATTTATTATCTTTATTACACTACATGAATTTCAGGTGTACAGCATAGTGTTTTCACATCTCTATAAATTATACCGTTCCCCTACCCCTTGCAAGTACAGCTTCCATCTGCCATCGTAGGACGCTATCATGAAGCATTGACTGTATTCCTTATGCTGTGCCTTTTATTCCTGGGACCTATTTACTTCCTAACTGGACGCCTGTATCCCTTCCTCCCTGTCACTCATTTTGCCCATCTCCCCATTCCCTCTCCCCTTTTGGGCTGTATGAGCTCTGTGCCTCCTCAACTCTGCTGATGTGGTGTGGAAGGAACCACAAAAAATAGACACGAATGAACAGCCGTGCAATGCTGTGTCCTCACAAACCTTACTGACAAATACTGGTAGTGCGCCGAATTTGGCCCACGGGCCATAGTTTGCTAAACCCTGAACTACCGTAGAGAATTCAAATTCTCTACTCTGGCAATCAAAGTCGCCCTGTTCTAAACTTCAGTTTGCTTGTCTATCTTAATGTTTTCAGATGCAGATCTGGTTTTACATGGTCTTTGGACAATCACTTCACCCTCTGAGCCTCAGCTCTGTTAAAAGTGAGAATAGCACGCGTGCTTCCCACCACGTACTGTATACAATCACTTATCAAATACCCTTTCCTTCCCCTCTCTCATGTGCTCCCACTCCCAGGCGAACTACTCACTGCTCCTCACAGCGAGCTTTACTCCCCTTGGCATGTTGCTCTTACTGGTCCCCTGATGACTTTCTTACTCATTTCCATGAGTTCAAATTCTTCCCATTCTTGTGCTCTCAGCTTAAGTGCCAAAGTCATGAAAGCTTCCTTCATCTCTCTTAGGCAGAAGTAATTGCTCTTTTCTCAAGTGAAAGAGCACTTTGCTCTCTCTTCAAGCACTTAAGGACTTTTCATCTTAGGACTGTATAGGTGTCTGATTTCCCTCAAACCCGGGGAGCTACTTGAGGACAATGGTCATGCTTTGTGCCTATCTGGGTCTCCACCCTCTTCCTTCATCAAGCGCTCTGCCTCGCACAAGTCAGTTGTTAGCAAATATCTACATGACAAATGATTGGCATCGTGGTAGTCCCTCTCCTCCACCTTGAACAAGTCTAAATAGTAAATACCCCTAGTTGTAGAATAATTAGCTTTTACATTTATCCTGTGGTGGTGGTTAAAACATTGAAAATCTTGTTTTAGTTACTGATGAGCTGATTGAGTCCTGAATAAGCAAAAAGAAACGGTGTTCAAGGCCACCCAAATGTGCTAAATATTTATACATGTCAACTTATGTATACATTCCAGGATTCCTAAAAGTATCCACATGACATCGCCCAGAAGAAGACTGAGGTTCAGAGAGGTTGATACAACTTTCTCTGAGCCTGAAATTGGCTTCTCTCTCTTAGGAGGTAAGAGCTTTTCTGCTGAGTTAGAGAGAACTAGTTAGACAGTTGCCAGCCACCGGCATGCTCCATCTCCCCCTTGGCTCCATTGCATATGGACTTGCTTTTGGTTCTGGCCCAGGTGTTGGTTCTATTTTTGTTTCTGGCCTAAATATTTACTCTAGAAAATCACACATAGCTGCTCATGATTACTCACAGACAAATATCTAGACTTGATTTCAAAGTTCCATGGTACTGCCTTAAAAAAGAAAAAAAAAATTGAAGTATAGGGAGAAAAATCAGACACAGAAGGTAGAAAAAGAAAATAACTATGTTCAATTCATAAATGCCTTGATAAAACTGACTACTGAACCCCCTAGCTTTTCTTCTTTCTCATTATAATGAATCCCTAATGTGTTATTGAGGGTCCTGGTAAATTTCAAGTGCTGCCAAAACGACTGAGGAAAGATGAAAGTGCTGGGATTCATGTCTTCTGAAGTTCCCGCTTAGTCCTTACTCTATAGATGCTATCTGCAACCTTGGTTTCACATTAGAACTATCTGGGGAAGGAAGTCTGCTTCTGCTTAGAATGTAGAAGTGGCACAGAACATCATTCCCTTCTATCATTGAAAAGAGATGGATAATCTACAAAATGATACTTTTTTTCCCCACCCATCAGAGACCTGGGGTCACAAGGCAGCTAAGTGAAATACAAAGAGTGACATGCCTTTCCATTCATAGGCTTGTTCCCCACTATCGCAAACTCATTTTCTGGGAGAGTTTATACTGGGCATACGTTACGCTTTCTACAGGCTGGTTTATACGCCCACTGCTAAATCAAACCAAGTCTGGACGCAGCCATTGATGAGACTGAGGGAGGACAACTCCTTTATTCTTTTGACATCCAGCATTTCATAGGTTCATAGTACACAGGGCAGAAAATATTGAAATCATGATGCTATTAATAATAACAGAAGTGCTTTCATTCATGATGAGAGGAATTGAGTGCACCAGCCAGTCAAGAGCTCAGACAGAGACCCAGGAGGTGGGCTCTTTTATATTCATTGTCACTATGGGAAGACCAATACTGTAGAGCTGTGTTTTCCAACTGTTTTCTTAAGAGCCTTAACATTCAGCAAAGACACCTCAGGGAGAGGAGGGAGAAATAGGTGATCCTCCAGATCCCAGCATCTACAAACCCCGCCTTAGCTGGAAAAGCTTCATTTTTTCTATTTTGTATATTGGGGTCTCATGTATGTTTTCCATTGGACAAAAAGAACTCAATCGAAAGAAAAAAGAATTAGAAAACCCCAGTGTATGGACTTCAGTGAAACCCATCAAAACCTCTAGGGGGAAAGAGAAAAAAAATAAACAACCCTCCTTTCCAGGAGAATAAGTCTTCTTCCTAAAGAATGGTCCAGGGACATCTCGGACCTGGGCAACAGATTAAGAGGACAACAGACTGAGAGGCCAGTTCTTAGGATAGCCAGATCCACTAGATTCCAGCTTTGGGGCACTAATAAAATATCAAATCTTTAAATCAAAACATGGCCAGCTCTACCACTCATCTCTGTTTGTTACTTTCCAGGTATGTTCTAAGGCGGCGAGATCAACGGTATCTGACAAATACTCACAGACAAGAACTGTGGGGAAAGATCTAGATGAGCTGAAATGGGGGGAAAAATAAGAGCCCACTGGACTACCCACTGACTTCTCCCTTGTAAAGGTAGGAGTTGGCTCACATTACATTATGGTTCGTTTTTTTAATGGCCTTGCTTGGAATTTTGCTTGATCTTCCTGATTTCGATTCTGTTCTACTCTCCAATTTTTATTTGCTTTCTTTGCTTTTAAAACCAAGAGGGAAAATGAAATGGATCCATTGAATTACACACTGCCTAATGCTCCTCCCAGTTTAATTCTGTGACTCTAATTAATGTTTTATTGTTTGTGGGGTTTTTTTTTTAAATCATCTGCTCTTTCCCATTCCAAATAGCTGTCTGAATTGTAATAAGACTGTCAACCTATTTACTTTTGAATAACAAGTATGAGGCTAAGAGATACATATATATATTACTTGAAAGATGATTTTATCCTTTTGCTTTATAGTTTCAGGTGTAGAATTTAATGATTCATCACTTCCATACAACACCCAGTGCTCATCACAACTGCCCTCCTTAATCCCCATCACCTCTTTCCCCCATCCCCCCACTCACCTCCTCTCTGGTAACCAGCAGTTTGTTCACTATAGTTAAGAGTCTATTTCTTGCTTAGCCTCTTTTTTTTTCCCATGTTCATTTGTTTTGTTTCTTAAATTCCACATATAAGTGAAATCATGCAGTGTTTGTCTTTCTCTGGCAGCCTTATTTTGCTTAGCATAATACTCTCTAGCTCCATCCACACTGTTGCAAATGGCAAGATTTCATTACTTTTGATGGCTGAGTAATATTCCACTTTACCCATTCATCAGCCACTGGGCGTTTGGGCTCTTTCCATAATTTGGCTATCGTTGGTAATGCTGCTATAAACATTGGGATGCGTGTACTCCTTTGAATCAATATTTTTGTATCCTTTGGGTATATACCTACTAGTGAACTGATAGATCATAGGGTAGTTTTATTTTTAACTTTTTGAGGAAACTCCATACTGTTCCAGAGTCGGTGCAACAGTTTGCATTCCCACCAATAGTGCAAGAAGGTTTCCTTTCCTCCTCTTCCTCACCAACAGTTGCTGTTTCCTGTGTTGTTATTTTAGCCATTCTGACAGGTGTGAGGTGATATCTCGTTGTAGTTTTGATTTTTATTTCCCTGATGATGAATGACATTGAGCATCCTTTCATGTATCTACTAGTCATCTGTATGTCTTTTTCGGGAAAATGTCTACTCATGTCTTCTTCTGCCCCCTCCCCCTTTTTTTTAGCTGGAATGTTTGTTTTTTGGGTTAGGCCATGTATTTTTTTTTTTTAAGATTTTATTTATTTGAGAGTGAGAGAGAGCATGAGCAGGGGCAAGAGGGAGACTCTCCCACTGAGCAGGGACCCCCCCCCCCACTCTGGGGGCTTGATTCCAGGGTCCTGGGATCATAACCTGAGCAGAGGGCAGACACCCAACTGACTGGGCCACCCAGACACTTTTTTAAATGAAAAAAGTCATGTAAGCAATTAATTGGCATCTCGATATAACTGATCTCAAATCATGGTTCAGGTTGTGGTCTGCACTCCAAATAATGGGGTTAATTTTAGTGTTGGGGCACCTGGGTGGTGCAGTCGGTTAAACATCCAACTCTTGATTTCAGCTCCGGTCATGATCTCAGTGTTGTGGGATCCAGCTCTGCCTTGGGTTCCATGCTCAGTGTGGAGTATGCTTGAGAGTCTCTCTTCCTTTCCCTCAGTCCCTCCTCATACTGTCTCTCTCTCAAATAAATAAATCTTTTTAAAAAAATGAGTAAATGTGGGGTGCCTGGTGGCTCAGTGGGTTAAAGCCTCTGCCTTCAGCTCAGGTCATGGTCCCAGGGTTCTGGGATCGAGCCCTGCATTGGGCTCTCTGCTCAGCAGGGAGCCTGCCTCCTCCTCTCTCTCTGCCTGTCTCGGCCTACTTGTGATCTCTGTCAAATAAATAAATAAATTAATTTTTAAAAAAAGAGTAAATGTGCTGGAAAAGCAAAAGTATGGAAATAGTAAAAGGATCAGTGGTTGCCAGGGTTTGGGGGGAGGAGAGGGTCAGTAGATGGAGCACACATTTTTAGGGCAGTAAAAATACTCTGTATGATTTGATAATGAAGGATTACGTCGAATCCATAGGAAATACACCAACAGCAAACCCTATAGTAAATAATGGACTTCGGGTGATTATAATGGGTTAATACGGGTTCATCAGTTGTAAAAATGGACTGTCTGGTGAGGAACGTTGATAATGGGAGAGGCTGTGCCTGTGTGGATGCAGGGGAATTACTGGAAATCTCTGTACTTCCCATTTTACTGTGAATATAAAAGTGTGCTAAAAAATAAAGTCTTAAATGACGACTTTTCTTAAATACAGGTTAACTTTTACATGATTTGGTATCTGCGATTCCTTTTTGATTACAATGAGCTATCTTAAGTTAAAAACATTTTTGGTTAAATAAAATGTGCCACTGTGATGAGTGATATTGCTAATAGGGGAGACTATGTCTGGGTAGGGACAAGGGTATATGGAAAAATCTCTGTACCTCTCACTTTTGCTGTAAATCTAAAACTGTGTTAAAAATAGAAAATCTTGGGGCACCTGGGTGGCTCAGTGGGTTAAGTCTCTGCCTTCGGCTCAGGTCATGATCTCAGGGTCCTGGGATTGAGCCCCACATCAGGCTCTCTGCTCAGTGGGGAGCCTGCTTCCCCTTCTCTCTCTGTCTGCCTCTCTGCCCACTTGTGATCTCTGTCTGTCAAATAAATAAATAAAATCTTTAAAAAAAATAGAAAGTCTTTTAAACAATGAAAACAAAGAAGTAAATGACCCCACAAAATATCATTGTTTTAAATACCTATTGGTGATATTTGTTAGAAGTTCTCTTAAATGATGGTGACCAATTCACGTCTGCAAGTGGAAAATATATACTCTAGTAATATTTCCAGGGCATACTTGTTAATATGTCACTCACTTTTGTTGTGTAGATGACAAGGACCAAGGAAGTGACTTCAGGAGTACAGAAGTAGAGTTTTTGCCTGTAGTGCCACCACCTTCAAAGAGTCAGCTCTGTTAGCTATCTAGTACGGTGGGACTAGATGGCAAGCACATGCCTTCATTTACTTTTTTGATCTTCTTACAGAAGATCACACTTATTTATTTTATAAGTTATTTATAAGTAATTTTATAACTAACTTGCCAGTCTGGCTTCCCAATGTGGGTTGATCATTATTAGGAACAGCTTCTTCTGTAAGCAAATGATGATATTTTTATGGTCTCCCTTTAGGAGAAAAAGTCAGGGAAAGTGTATAAGAAGCTACAAAGATGAAATACCAACTGGCAATTCACTCCTGAGCCATGATCTCCTTGCAGGCTTGAACACAGCAGCATCAGGCCAAGGAACAAAGAATACTACACGGTCTTTGGGGACGTGTGGAAGTGGCTGTGTTGCTTAAGAAAGCTCAGTACCACAGGGTTTATGGGGCTTTGGATGGAGAAGGCAACGTCTTGGTATTTTCCTCATTGTGATTACCTGCAGGATAGACATAATTGCAGGATAGAGAGCCTTAACACCACAAGGCTTGTTTTTAATGTGATTTTAGAAGGACACAGCTATCAGGCTAGCCCTCCAGTCAGATAGCCTGGACATCAGCAGTCAGGTTCAGCAGACCCCGTGGATTTGCGCAGATCCCTTGATATTCTGATATTCCTCAAGTCTCTAAAAAGTACTGTCCTCAGGTTGTTTCTCAACAACCAGGGGAAAAGGGGTTAATGACCAGCTTTGGCTCTATATAAGTAAGTGTAATCGTGGAGACAAGCTAGGGGCTATGGAAATCTCTCTCATTTCTGTCTGCTTGGATAATACTCCCTCACTAGGTATTGCTGAATTCTTGGTATAACTATCACACATGGATAATACTGACGAAAGTCAATGAAATAAGTAAAGCCACTCTTCACTCTTGAAGTAAAAAACAAACAATACCAAGACCAAACTCATTAACTCCTCAACGTAAAGGGAAATTTCTTCCTCGCGGCAGCAGCCGATGAAAGTACCATTGACTAGTGTATGTGGAATGTTTCCAAAGGGTAAGAAAATAAAACTCCGAGAAGAGAGCAATAGACAGTATGAAATACTGGGTAACCCCAGCATCATTTATCTTAGGCAGGCCGACAGGCCTCTATACTGCGATAGACACACACTTTTCTATGCTCTTTCTCTTCTCAGAGTCTGACTCTTGACCTTGACTACCCCTTCCCCCTCAGGCTCCCCAGGTTAGTCTTACCAGTGGCCATGGTCAGACAGACCAGCAGGAAAGTAATACAGGTCTTTGACTTAAAAGATGGAGCTCCTTACACATTAGAATCTAGTCTCTGAAAGTTATCCTATGATAAATTAGCCCATCACTTCTTAAGTTTGACAATTTCTCCCTACCTCATTCCTAAGGTATTTTTCTATTTACAATGAAGGAAGTCCTCTTTGAGACTGAATTTCACCAACTACACAATCAGCCACTTCATAGTGTTTGTGGGCTATCGCTTGTAGTACCCAAACATACTTTGACTTCAAATGATTAATTGCAGAACAAAGGCCTCTTCCGCTTTGCAGAGCTTCTCCCCTGAGGCCAAGGGGAGTGGAAGTTGGGGTGGGGGGGCCCTTGACTTGCCCTGGAATGCACGAGCAGTTAAAGCCAATCACTCTGCACTTGGTAGACGAAGCACCCCAAGCCGTCCCTGCAATGTAGGTGCAGAGTGAAAGGTAACAGCACTGTGTTTCCTCATTCAGGGAGCGGCATCTGGGAGACAGCTTGCAAATCTGAAGCCGGCCCTGTCATTAATCTGCAGGTTTAATTGCAAGGCACAGCTAGTCTCTGGAAGACCTTTCCAATCCTGATTAATGAAGACAAGCATGTGCTTGTAGACGCCAACTCCCCCTGTTTTTGGTTTTGGAACCTACACCACCTACCAAGTCTCACCAAAATCTAGAATTGATCAGAGCCTATTTGCACAGGGTGACTGAAACAAAATGGATGAGGAAACAGGAAGATGGTGTGGAGCAGAGTAGCCTTTCTGGCGCCCCTCAAATCATACTACCCAGGCAGGACCCTATTCCATCTATTCTCTGCCCAAGGCAAGTGCTGTCAGGAGTCCCACAGATAAGCAATTTAGATATATACTAGCTGAATGAAGGAGACTTACTGCGGGTTTCCATTGCTGTCTGCCAAGCCAAGGAAATAAAGTGTGGACAGATGCTCTCTCAAGTTCTTATTTGAGCTCCAAAAAGGTTGGAGCGTTGGCACAGCCATGAGTCCCAAGGATCTTCAGTTCCTTTTTTTTTTTTTTTTTTTTTTTAAAGATAAATTGAAAGTAATATAGTCAAAAACAGAGAGGGTGATTGTTTTACCCTGTTGACTAATCTTTCTTGCTCTGAACATGTCTATCCTCTTTAACAAAAGCTATTAAGATTTTAGACACTTGGGCATAAGCAACCCATATGGGATATATTTGGGGAATCCTATTACCCAAATCCAAAGAAGTAAGATGTCTCATCTATCAATAGCAGACAGCAAATCCTGTAATCAATTTCAACATGGCAAAGAAAACACAGGGATGGTTTATTTAATAAATATGAATTGAGCACCTTCTATGTATAAGGAAATACAAGAGAAAACAAAGAGGTATAACACATTGCCCTTGTCTTCAGGGGCTCATGATTCATTCGAGGGAGAAAAATATCAGTAACTAAATTAATAAAAAAGAAATCACTAATGCCAAAATTGAAGGGATGGTAACTCCCCAGAGTTGTGGTGAAAAGATAAGTCACAGAGACTGGGGAATACTTCATGAATGAGGCAACATGTGATTCCAAGAATGTTCTTCTTACCCCTTTCCTCTCTAAGAAGCTTAATTCATCTGCTCGGTCAATGCTCAGCTCATTTTCTACCTAAACATCATAGGATATCAGAGTTGGAATATACCTTCAAGATCACCCAAGTCTAGCAGTTCCTAAACTTGGCTGAATACAGTAAAAACCAACACAGAATATAGTTCAGAGATGAGAGGAAGATGCAGTTTTTCTACTTAAGGGCATTTCAGAAAGTTTCTAGGGAAGCTGGTTTTGGAGGTAATCCTTAACAAATGACTACATTTTGACCAGCGCAGAATAACGGGGGACAATCCGGTGTAAAGAAATTATCCAATGAGAACACAAAGCAAGAATGTGCAGATGTGAGGAACACTGAGTCGTCAGGGTAGGGACATGCAGGATGAGGCTATAGGAAATGAGGTTGGAAAGTGAATTAAGGGCAAGTGGTTTGGAGGCCCATGCTCTAATTTGGGAGAGAATATGGAGTACTTGAAAGAGTTCAACCTTCGGGTACCTGGGTGGCTCAGTCAGCTGAGCATATGGCTCTTCATTTTGGCTGAGGTCACGATCTCAAGGTTGTGAGATCGAGCCCCATGTCAGCCTGTGTACTCGGCAGAAAGTCTCTCCCTTTCCTGCTGCCCCTCCCCACCCATATATGGGTGCACTCTCTCTCAAATAAATCTTTTTTTTTTTTTTTTTTAATTTGACAGACAGAGATTGCAAGTAGGCAGAGAGGCAGGCAGAGAGAGAGGAAGGGAAGCAGGCTTCCTGCCGAGCAAAAAGCACAATGTGGGGCTCAATCCCAGGACCCTGGGATCATGACCTGAGCCGAAGGCAGAGGCTTTAACCCACTGAGCCACCCAGGCGCCCTCAAATAAATCTTTTTTTAAAAAGAACTCAACTCAAGCTTTAGTGCCAAAGAAAACCTCTATTTTAATCCCCATTCTGTTGTTTCCTAGTGAAACTGTGATACTGGCAATTGATCCACTCTCTTCTGCGTTTCTGTACGGAGTAGGAGTACACCCTCTTCTCAGGGCTGTTGTAAGGAGACAGTGAGTTAATGAGTATACGTGCCAACCATGGCCAATTCTCTTCCCTTTATTTTGTCAGTAATAGAAAATCACAGAATATGTTTAAAGAAATAGATGTAATCTAACTTCTGCTTTAGGAAGAGAACTGGGTCCAGTATTGAGGGACGTTAGAGAGGAAACAGAAAACACATAGAGAGGGAGAACAGAAGGGTGCTCCAATAAGCCAGGTGAGAGCCGAGGTCCTGAAGGAGGGCAGAGCCACTGTGAAAAGAAGGTCCAGAAGAATATGCACTGAGGAGGCAAAACGGAGAGGTCAGCAACGGGTGGAAAATGATTGTGTGACGTTGTGGATGAATCAGGTTTTCAGACTGCCTTTGGCTGCTAGGAGGGAGGGTAGTGATGCAGACTAAAGGTTGGGAAATTGACAGGAGCAGCCTCAGGTGGGAGAGAATACATTCCAAGGGGGACTTCCTGAATTGCAGGCGGAGACTGGGTGTCCTGGGGGGGGGAATGCTTAGTGCGCAGCAGGAGATTTGGATCTAAGACTTGGAACTCAGAGCTTGGGTCTGGGAAGGAAGGCACGAGGGGTTGGCAGAGCTGGTCAGGGAAGCTACGAGATTAGATGGGACCAGCTAGGGAGAGGGTATGAGGAGACAAGAGAAAAGTCATCTGGACTTCGGCAAAGGTTCTCTCTTGAGGAATAGAAGAAAATGAGGGGCTCACGGAGGAGCGGCTGTTTTCACAGATTTTTATGCAAAAGGAAAATAAATTTTTCTTATTTAAGCGGCAGTTACTTTGGCCTTTCCTATGGCAGCAGAGGCTTTATCCTTATCGATACAGGACGAAGGCAGGCTGTGCCAACAAAAAGGAAGTAAGAATAAACCCAAACTTCTCTTTTAAGAAGCTAGAAGGGAAAGGAAAGAGACGGAATGATAGTTTCCAGAGGGCAGAGGGTCAAAAGAGGTGTTTTTTTTTTTGTTGTTGTTTTTTGTTTTTCCAAATCAATGCTCCTATACGTGCTACCATTTCTAAGTTGACCATCTCCTCTCCTTATTCATGGAATATTCTGCCAAAGTAGTTTCAAATTTATTGCTTGGGAAATAAGCAGGTTTGATTTTTTTGTGGTTATGGTAATTCTGCTTGTAAGTCAGCTCTTTGGGACATTTACTGTTTGTATATTTGTCTTCAAATGTGACTTAGAAAAATGCAAAGTTTTGCCAATTTACTAGGTGGTGATTACTTGAATTACTGCAGGAGTCCTTCAACATAGGACGCTTCTTAGCAGGCAAGTGTATACAGACCCTTTGGCCACCCAACAGAGGGCCAGGGAAGAGAACGTTAACTTGTTACAAGTTACTGTAATGACCATGTATGCATGTCAGTAGGAAAGTGGAATTCAATAAATAAAAATTTTAGTTTGTGGAACTTTTTCCAGGAAAAAATTTATCATATAAAGAGAGGAATTTCTGCAACATCTACACTGCGATCAATGGCTCCTTTGTGGGCTAAATGACGGCCTCTCTAAGTTTCCAACTCCTGGTCCTAAAGTGACCTGAACGGTTCGGAGCTGTGAGGACAGCTTTTGGGATAATCCCACAACAGCTCTCAACTATCTGCCGTCAAGAGTATGGCAACTGCATAATTAACCATAATCATGGCAAGTAATACACTTAGAACAGAAACCCTGTTGGTATTGAGCTGAACTAAAAATGAGAAAGTAACCATTTATTCCCCCATAGTGTAAATTACAGCTATGTGTGTAATGAGATTTCTTATTTGCATTTTTCATAAAACTCACCAAACTCCTTATTCACTCATTACTTACCCATTACGGGTTTTTTAAATGGCACTTTTAAAGTTTGCTTTGGCTCAGAGTGAATTATTTGCCAAGATTTTATTCCTGGAGTCATGAATCCCCTGAGAGTTCTTTACCTTTTGCAAATTCATAGCTCATTTTGTGGGTCCTATCGGTTTGTGGTCTCTTGTGTGCATGTGTGAGGAACAGTCTTAAGATATCCTAGTACTGAAATATTTCGCAAGAAAGAGTCTTATATCCTGGAGTAATTAAACAAGAAAAAAAAAAGAAAAAAGCAGAAAATGAATAAAGAGTAGTCAATAAAGGTAGCAAAAATTAGCTTACCTCCTGGAATTATGCATATGCTTAGATAATCTGTTGATTTAATAGGTAGAAAAATATGTGCTACAAAAATTCATTGTATGCTTGGATTTTAAGAAGCACAAATACAAAAGTACATGAAAAGGTAAAATGAGGCAAGGCTGCCTCTGAGAGTAACAATTTTGATGAACTTTAGTAAGTCACTAAATGCAATACTTGATACACATGAGCAGAGGAAAACATTTTTGTGTGCACACTTAAAAAAACAAAAAACAAAAAACAGTGTCTCCAAGACCAATATTACTATTGTAGGGGAAGAACTCAGGGCACAAGGCAAGTTGACTACAGACATTTACCAGCCAAGATGGCAAGGAAAATTCTTCCTGCTCCCAAATCTCTCCCCAGCTCACTGCCAGGCCTTGGCCAGAAATGCCTTCCTATACAATCCCTAATGAGAGCCATTATCTCAGGAATGAAACACACTTTCCCTCAGAATACTAAGAAAGTAGTTTCTAGAATCACAGACATTTCTAGCTAGAAGAGAGCATCCCAATACATTTTTTTAACAGTGTGACAATTGTGTCCGCCCACATAATAAGCAACTGGCCCGAGACTGATCACATAGGAAATTATTGACATAAAAATGCTGGTTTCCAACTCTCTATCTAGAGGTCTTTTTTGTACTACCGAGCACTGCCTGTAATCAGAAGGGGTTAAAGAGGGGCCTGGTATGCTTCACGGCAAAGATAAATTCCAGTATTTGGGACAGGATGAGGACTGGCGGGCCACAGATCGAAGGTCCAGGGACTGGAGCATCCTGGACTTGCTCCTGGATACACAAGTTGCTATTTTGCCTAATGCTTGCTTAAATGCCAAGGACAATTTAATGACATTAATATACCGTCATATAGTATCCTGCTCTTCTACTGATATACTTGATCTGCACGTAAATCATATCCCTAGTGGAATACTATGTCTCCTCTACTCAAAACCAGAACTGCATCCTGACACCAGCCTAATGCTACAGCTTATCATTCACTCCTAAGGAACAAAAACATGGGATGTTTTTATAAGACAGTCATTTGTGTGTTTAGATATTATTCTGGGTTTTATGAGGGGGAACTATTACTTAACAGGGTGATAGTTTCATCAGTTTCAATTTTGCATCAAGCTAATGTGTATTGGTGGAAAACCATGTTAAGCAGAATAAGAAATAAATATTCTCTACCACCACAAATTGATTCCAAGTGGCCTAAAGAAGTTCTCAACACTTCCATTTCATTTGGAAGTGAATTTACACCTTGGAAAATATCATTATTTCTCCTTAATTTGTCCCAATGATTTCTGGATTTTAATTGGCCTTCAAGTATATTTAAAAATCAAATAGGTGTAATTAGTTTTGATGGAATCCCAAACTATAGCTTTTTCTTTTTTTCCTAGTAATTTGCAAGCTATTAGGTTTTCATTGGGTTTTGAATTTCCTTTTTAAGGATGTCTTTGTATTATGTGATGTTACTTCCTGATATTTAGTCTTATTGGGATTTCCTGGAAAAGTATATAATAAAAAATAATAATATTGAACATGATTAAATGCGTGTCCAAATAAAGTGATCATGTTGTTTCTCGTGTAATTATAATGGAAGAATTCAAGTTAATTTGCTTATTTTAGCATAATGAACATGTGACTCCCACAGTTTAAAAGCTAAAATCCTTAGCAGGTAGAGGACAATGAAAAAACAAAACAAAACAAAACACCTCACATCACAAGAAGACCCCAGATATTAATCAGTTTGTTTAACTGGATGAACAGCCATATACATAATGTGCTACTTGTTTCTTAACAAGTAGATTTCTGGAAACAAACTGCCTCCAAAAATATTTTATGAGCTGTCATTAACTTCAGAGATGTTTTTCTAGGTTGGCAACCTTGGTGATCCATCTCGCAAAAGCATGGCTGGAATGGAGAGACCCCTGAAATTGCTAAATGAGGAGAACTGAGAAGGGTCTTGTGAAGTCATGACCCTTGAAAGGTGTTGGTTTACAGAGTGTGAAGCAGGCAATTCACCAGCTGCACCCAGGAAGCCGTGCTGGACGGGCTGGTGGTCAGCAGGGAACAGCGCTTTGAAGGAAGGCTGGGTGGATCCCACTGCCATGGCAGACTCACAGTTCGTCTGCTCGGACTTCTGTGATGGGGGATAACGCCTTAATGTGGGTTACAGTTCAGTATTTCAAAAGACGATTCTTAAACTGAAAAGCAGTTAATTACCCTTTCTTTCTCCCCCCCCCCCGGACCATTTTTCTGGGCTCCAACTAGAAGAGCAAATTCACTGAGGGTGATGCTCAAAATCTGAGTCATGAGATCTTACGCAAAGGCTGTCCATGCAGGACGCACCAAGGGACTGTCTGGCCTTCGGGTATGGGTGTGGAGAGCTGCCTGGCGAGCTGCTTCCCTGGGAGAGGGACAGGAGATGGGCTCTATCACTTTCCTTTGGGGCTCACTGAATAGAATCTGTGCCACAGGAGCTTAAGATAGCTGAAAAGACCAAATAGGCAACCGCAGGGCAAGAGCAAGAAATCAGGTACCAAAAGTTTTAGGGTTTTTTCCTCCTCCTCCTTACTATTATTATTTTAGAGATTTTAATTAATTAATTATTTATTATTATGACAGAGAGCGAGAGAGCACAAGCAGGGGAGCACCAGGCAGAGGGAGAAGCAGGCTCCCCGCTGAGCAGGGAGCCTGATGCGGGGCTTGATCCCAGGACTCTGGGAACAAGACCTGAACTGAAGGCAGACACTTGACTGGCTGAGCCATCCAGACACCCGTCCTCCACATTATTATTAATAATCTATTTCGTTAACAATGTCACAACTCTTCCTTTGCTTCACTGTATCTATATAATGGATCTACTCACTTTAATTCCCATGTTTTCAAAGAAGAAGTGGTGGAGAGAAATGCTGATATGCATTTTTTTAAAAAGTTTTTATTTATTTATTTGACAGACAGAGATCACAAGTAGGCAGAGAGGCAGGCAGAGAGAGAGAGGAGGAAGCAGGCTCCCTGCTGAGCAGAGAGCCCGATGCGGGTCTTGATCCCAGGACTCTGAGATCATGACCTGAGCCGAAGGCAGAGGCTTACCACACTGAGCCACCCAGGGACCCCCTGATATGCATTTTTTAAAGGTCTTTGACATCGTTGGGTGGGGGGGGGAAGCAGACTTTTTAAGAAAAAAGTCCCCGAGTGTAATAATTAGATACTTGGGAATACTGGGTCAAAAACCTCTAAACATGGATCCTTTCAAAAATAGCTTTTTAAGGTGAAATGTATTACTGTATAGTATGTGTGTACATGCACATAGACATATTAGGTATATGCCATTTCTCTAATCACAAGAACAAAAATACTGAATTACGGAATTCCAGGTCTCAATGTTTAGTGAGCTATGGGTGCTATAGTTGGATAAACCATTTCCCTTAATTTGTAGACGTTTTTTTGGTCTCCTTCTCCTCCGCTTTGAATGACACTCTCATACATCTGTTCTGCGGCGGTAGTACACCCAGACCTTTTTGAAGTTTAAATGCATGATACCCTTTGTAGAACAGTGGTGACCTGATCAAAACAGTGATCCAGCAGAAATGCTTTTTTTTTTTTTTCTGATAAGCAGGGCCAAATTTAGTCTCTTTCTAAGCAGAATGAGCTCTCTCTCTCTCTCTCCCTATACTCAAGTGGAGATTTTTCTTCTACCCACGACTAATAAAATCAGGAGGCTGCAATGAGGCTGAGCGGCAAGCAGTTTGATGTCCTCAGCAGGATACGAGGAGTCAGAAGTCGCGCTGTAAATCCAGAGCGGGGCTTCAACACTGTGTTAAGTGTGGCCCGAGTCTCTGAGATTTCCTTTTGATGCAAGTTCAGTATATTAATGGGAAAAGCATTCACTTTTATTTGTCTGCACTGTCTGCGACAGCAAGGCTGCCTCATTTAGCCTGGGCCAACGTGAAAATACACAGAGAAGCAATCTGTTGCAAATTAGCACAGCTCCCCTTTCATTTACTAGCTAGTAATTGGAAGGGGTTAAGAAAGTGTAACTTATCAGACCACGTGAGCTATCTGCTTGTGCGACAGCACGCCTCCCCTAGATTTCCCCGTGAGCCCTCAGGCAATAATCTTTCCTCAGTGGCCACTTGATCTGAAAGAAAACCCTGATGCGTGTGAAATGTGCTCCCTTGGTGAGGTCTGACAAGGCAGTTTCCTGGACTCCTGAAGCGGGTATTGATGATGCCATCAGAACCTTACCTTTCTTTAGATATAGCTTTACTCTCCCGCTTCCAAATGGTCTTGAAGTCGCTGCAGAACTCGTACCACACCATAAACACATAGTTGGGTGTGATCTCCTTCTCACCGGACTTTGGCTTCATCCCAAAATATCCTACCGTCGTTTCAAAACTGCAACAGGTAGGGGGTAAAAAAACAGAGTGAGGTGGGCGCGAGGGCGGTGAGAAACTGTCCACACCCTCAGGGCCGGGTCACGGGGGGTGTTTCCCACGTATTCATTCTCTAAGACAGAAGCCCAGCCCGCATAGTGACTGTGGCTTATCCTGAGCCTCAGAAAACCTGTTTGGTTAAACCACTTCCCCAGGAAATTCAATGTGATACTCCTGGTCACACCTTACATGTATGAACATGAGCATCTCTGACTCTAGGGGGGTGCGCTGGTAAAGCTAGGAGTTTGACTTCGTCTCAAACCCACGTCATTTACTAGCTCTTCATGTGGTGATGATATTCTGGTTTTGCAGCCTTCGCAGTGGTCAGTTAGACAGCCCATCGGGAATAAGTACTCTGTTGAGCGCTTCACGGAAAATCAAGAGACTATTCTACCCTCATTCTGCCATCCGCTGGCTTTGTGACCTTAGGTCAATCACTCAGCATCAGACTCTGGTTTCCTTGAGGGTGAAATGAGACAGGAGACTCAGAGCAGATGATCTCCGAGAAGGTTACACTTTAAAGCCTGATACACTACAAAAATAGAAACCACTGATGCATACATAGAAAGAGGTATAACAGAAGGCACGTTAAGGTTTGGGTGCAAAACCATCTTTGATCCTGGAAAGACAATCTCTGAACTGGCCAGAAAAGAATCCAGGTTTTCCAAAGTCGATTCTCAGGCATAGCCCCGAGAATCTCCTGACCTACCCCATGGAGAGGCTCACTGCACACACACGGCTCAGGCCTCCCAAGCAGCCCTTCTTGGAGGGGCTAGCTTTGTAGCAATTTATAGCTCTGTGCTTAGTCCCCCACCCCCAACCTCCACCCACCCAAAGCCTCCCAAGCTCATTTGCCAGGAGCAAGAACACTTAAATAAATGGCCCTTTTTTCTGGGGTGTTGGAAACTAATCAAAGCAGGAATGGCTGGCCACGTTTACTACTCAGTGCTCTATCATCTGTTCAGACACAGCGTTTTTTTTTTTTCTTTTTCCTTTTTTTTTTTTTTTTTTTTTTTGTGGCCATCCTGAATCCTGAGTTTCTAATGGAGCTCCATTCAATGGCAATTGTAAAACCCTGAAGCCCCGTCACTATTACGGAGAATACTTTCATCTCGTTCTCCATTATTGGGCAATATGAATCTCATAAGATTTTATCACATTTCACAGATGAACTGTTAATTGATTCCATGGCTATGATTAGGTGAGATCCAAGCTGGAGCTGCAGCTCTGAGTCCCATAAATTCTTGGTGCTTCTGTAAATAATAAATCTGTTCTTAATGCAAATTAAAACTACCGGCCAGGGAATTTTGGCTCCTAGTTATTAAAAGACTGGAAGTGTATAAGCAGAGAAAGGCAATAACTGCGGTAATTCCTTAAGGGACTCTCTTATAGTTCCCAACATACATAATTTGGAACAAAACCATTAATGGAAGAAAAGTCGCACTATCAGGCGACTCCTAACTGTGTGGCAGTCAAAATACTGATAAAACCCAATGTACGCTCTATGGCATATGTTTCATTCACAAGCAAAATTATATTGACTGTGGCGTGGAAACACACCCGTAGAGGGTTATGTAACTGACAGGAACAGGCTGTGAATTTCTTACAGAATCCCGGGGCTTCAGAACTGGAGCGGACTTATAGGCCAAGTCGTCTAAGGTTCTCATGTCTGAGATGAGAAAACAGAGACCTGGAAAGATTGAATGACTTTATCCGGGGGCAGAGCTGGGCCCACCACTCGTGTCCCCTGATTCTCAGGGAAATCGTTTATCCACTCCACCCTTCTGTCGCTCGTGCTCATCGACACAGGCGTTTAGGAAATAAAAGTCTTATTCCTTTTTTTCTTTCTTTCTTTCGGTTTCCACTTTAGACACAGGTGCCCCTCGGTAGAGCCCATCATCATCGTTCTTCTCTTCCTTATGGTTGATATGGAAACACCCATGCTTGTGCATTAATAGAGAAGAGAGAGTCTTTCCCTCTTTTTATTCAGAGGAGCAGAGGACTTCCTAGCAGGATATAGTGAAGAGGGCAGGAACTCTGGTCACTGTGCCTCACGGGTCACCCCAGCACCTCTGGCGGTGTCTGGACTCTCGATCCTGAGACCCAGATGCTGCAAATGCCAGGGTCGCTTTGGGCGTTATCACAGAGCTTCAGAAAAGCATGTCAACATCCTGGAGGCCTCACTTTTCCCAGCCTGCACTGGCGCTAACCCTAAATGCTCACCACCTCTCCTCCTGGGGGTTGGGAGGCACTGCTTGCACGGGGCAGAGACTAAAGGAAATAGTGAATTTCAGCATGCCCCCTCTCCTGCCACCGCACCCCCCCCCACCCCCGCCCCTGGTATGTTTGAAAAACTAAGAATGCAAGTGAATTCAGAAGAACCAGAGCAAACACAGGCCCGGGGGTGGCCTGGCTTTGGCACTCTGCAAATTTGACAAAGATGGGCCTTATTTGAACTCAGGGTTATCCCTTTGTTCAAGGAGGAGCTAAAGGGCTAGAATATGAGTCTACAACTGCTTCATAAGGTCCAGACTACTGTCCTCCTGAAATCTGATGATACTTAACAGCCATTTTCCAATGGACAAAGGGGCTGTCGTGCTTTCTGCAATTTCTGTTTCTCAGCAGGTAACTCTCAAATAGCTTCCAACTTTTATATGACTGATTTCTAATCATCTGTTAGGTTCCATAAAACTTCTTTTCTTCGATCTATTCCCTCCCCTATCCCCCCCCCCCCCGCCAATTCCTTGTCTGATTTCTATCTTTTTCATTCAGCTAAATATTTTTAAAGCACAGACAACGACACTATTGAAGAGCCTGTGGCGACGTGAGCTGTTTTACTTTTGTGTGTGGAGATGCCAGAGCGGGACGTGTCCCCTTATGGTTTCACACACACGCCTCTAGAAACTGCTTAGGAAAAGCAAACATGCCGTGGCCTCAGAGTAAATTGTTTCTCTTGAGAACAAAACAGAAGACTTTACTAAATCTCACACAAATATTGCAACATTGACCACCAGCCTCCTTAAAAAGTGCAGGCAAACAACTGTGGCTTCTACATTAAAGATGGGATCTAACATATTTCATCTAGGACATGAAAGCTGCACTACCTTCACCACAAAGTCACGGAAAACACTGACAACTAAAATTTATGAGCCCCCTCAGCATAGCTAATGCACAGCAGCAGCTCTGGCCCCGCGAATGTTGGCCCCCCTTTTTCCTTAAGCAAGAATCTTGAAGAAATATTAGAAAGTTGACATCCGCCCTGGAAAGCCAAATTTCTGTTTGGCCCGGCAGCAGTGTGCCGTTGTGGATGGTCTCTGCTGGACTCACTATTCTTCTGGAACACGGACGTATTTGCTTTCCACAGGAGGAAGGGAAAACTTAATATAGGGATAAGGCTGACCGAGGGGCACAAAAATATAAGAACATCATCATGTGTTTTGATTGCTTGGTTGATTGCTTGTTTTGATTGATTGATATATCAAGATGATATATCCTGACTCAAGAACATGTCTGCACTTAAAAATGCAGGATTTGCCTCGAGTTCACTTTCATCTGCATTTGAATTTGATTGGTAGTTGGAAGCAGGGCAAGTTGTTGGTACCCATCAAAGCTGATCGGACAGCAGGGTCTATAGGCTTTCAGAACTCTTGGAAATTGTGGCTAGACAGGAGGAAATGGTTGGTTTCTGGAGTTTGTTCATTTGCATTTAATGAACTCCTTGCTTCAGAGATCTATAAAGCTCGCCGTCCTTCTAGGCTATTTCCTACCCCTACCTCTCACTGAGTGTTCTAATACTTCTCGAATTGGCACCAGCACCATGTATCAGTGTTCTCTGTGCTGAAGATGAGAATGCTTCAGTATATTTTCACTCACCCTTTTAAGAGTGGAGGCATTGCCAAGCTGACTGACCTGGTCATCTGACAAAAATAAAAGCCTTTATCAGAGACCAGAGCCACTGATTACTGGGTGAACTGGATGGTTCCATTCTGCTCTCTAATAAGAAAGAGAAGAGCAAAGAAGAGGCCTGAAGTGGGTGAGGGTACGGCAGAAGAATTCTGAGGTCTCTTCCAATTTCTTTTTAGATACAAAGTAAGACCCTCATTCCCACTTGCCCCCTGTTTACCGTATCCTCTCAGATCTGAGGAAAGACACAATAATAAGTCTTGTAGGCATTTGCATAATTGGTTTAATCTAGTTGTAATCCTGGGAAGGATCACATTGTTCCTAACTTCCATAACGTGGCCGAGGAACAGAGAAATTTGTTGTGAGGCAGAGCGCATCATGACGCGATGCTTGTCACTCACTTCTGAATGGTTCTGTGCTCTCTGAGGAGAAATATTTCCAAGTCTCATCATAGAGCTTTCCCTTCAGATTCCGACAGAATCTAACTGCTCATGGATCTCAACAAATGGGGCCAAAAGAATGGCTAGTCAGACAGAATGCTAAGTAAAATCAACCAGTCATAAAATTTAAAAAAGTGCTGTGTTGGGGCTCCTGGGTGGCTCAGTGGGTTAAAGCTTCTGCCTTCAGCTCAGATCATGATCCCAGGGTCCTGGGATCAAGCCCCACAGTGGGGTGTGTGTGTGTGTGTGTGTGTGTGTGTGTGTCTGCTCAGCAGGGATCCCGCTTTCCCCTCCCTCTCTGCCTGCCTTTCTGCTTACTTGTGACTTCTGCCAAATAAATAAATAAAATCTTTTTTAAAAATGCTGTATTGATTCCACTTATATAAGGTATCTACAGTAGTCAAAGTCACAGAGACAGGAAGTAGAAAAACAGTTACCAGGAGCCGGGGTGGGGGAGGAGAACGAGGCTAGTTTTGGTTTAATGGGTACAGAGCTCCATTTGGAGATGAGTTAGTTCTGAAGATAGATGGTGGTGATGGTTGCAGAGCAATCTGACCACACTGAAAAATAACAATCATAAAAAGGAACAGCTAGGCAAAGAAAGGACTAAGGCCATGTCAGAGCCACTTACCTTTTCTGTGCATTCTCCAAGTGACTTTCTTCCATTTTATGCTCTTTTTTGGCTGTGAAAGAGAATTAATTATTACTAAAACAGTGTTTTCTTCCATCCTATCTTTTGTGTCATCTTCTAACTTTGGTTACACCCATGTGTTGTCAAAATAATTCTGAATGCAGGGGTTGGCAGCCCCTACCAGATGCCCTGGATGGAGAGAGTTCTCAACTGGTTATATTCCACACCCGCCCCCCCCCCCCCGCTTTCTTGAGAATGGCGAGAGCTAATGGTGGCCATATAATTTACTGTTCTCACTGGGACACTCTTGAGAGTGGAGAAGGTGATAACTAATAATTACATCAGTACAAAAACATAAATTGGAACAATTCTGACCAGATTGGTACAGGTGGTCACCCCAGCTATGGCTAGCCTCTTGGTGAGCTTTGGCATGTACTTGGCACTCTCCCCCCAACCCCAAACATCAGAAACCCAGAACCTTTTACAGTAGTTCTGCTTGGGTTCAAAAAAAATTCACTGGAACCCTTGCACACAATGTCTCTACACACAGAGAGCAGTCTGGTGAAGCCTATGGTCTCCTTTCTCAGAAAAAAAATACTTAAGACTACTAAGGAAATCCATGATACTGTGATACAGCTCTGAATTTATAGATTAAGAACCAGTGTTCTGTAGGAACAATATTTATTTAGGAGGTTTCATTTTTAGGTGGTGCTTTTACATATCATTCTCTCTAATCAGAAAATAATACTATTATACATGATAATAACACTTCTTCAGTTTAAAAATATCTAGAAAAGTAGGCAAGTCATTATCTATATAAGGCTTAAGGTTCCTTTCATTTAGGGCTACAATGATATCAAGTGAACAGGAAAAGAAAGTCAGTCATATCTACCACAGCCTATGACATGAAACTTCATGAAAGATATTAAGGGATTTTTAAAAAAGATTTATTTATTTATTTGAGAGAGAGAGAGAGAGAGCATGAATAAGCAGTGGGGAGGGGCAGAGGGAGACAGAGAAGTAGGGTTCCTGCTGAGGAAGGAGCCTGAGTTGGGACTTGATCCCGGGATGCTGGGATCATAACCTGAGCTGAAGGCAAACGCTTGACTGACTGAGTCACCAAGACACCCCATATTAAAGGATTTAAAAATAGCAGTATTTTGCTAAGCTTAGCTCTGCCATGTATGGCCTGTGTGACAGTGGTCAAGTTATTCATGACCACCTGCCTAGTATTGACTCATCTGCCCTATAAGAACAGCCACAGTGACTACCATCATGCAGCCGTTACAAAGATTAAATGACATAAGGCACATCAAGGGATTGGCACACAATATATGATCAATGAATGGCATGAAAGGTATTATTAATACCCCATCATCATCATTAACTTCATCACTGATTTTAAAAGTCAATTTTATGAAGTTACTCCCCTGCTCAAAACCTTCCAAAGGCCTGTCGTCACCCTTGATATAACTGCTAACATCTTCAAATGCCCCCTGAGGCCCTGCAGGTCTGCTCCCTGACTCCTCTTTGACATCACTTCCTCTCTCTCACACTACTTCCTTCCCAGCCTTTCTGCCTTACAGACTTACTGATACTTGAGCACATTGAGCACGCGCACTGGGGGGTCTTCTGTACTTGCTGCACCGTGCCCACTGTCTATGCATACTGGCTCCCTTCCTGTTTTCAGGTTTCAGCTCAGATATCACCCTCTCTGACCATTGCTACACATCCCTGTCCTCTTCCCCAACTCTCTGAATCTCTACATGTTACCTTTTTTTCCGCTCAGCCTCTATCTACCTGGTAGACTATTCGTTTTCTCATGCATTTATTATATGACCATTGCATGCAAGCTCACGGAGAGAAGCAACTTCCTCTGGCTTGTTTTCTGCTGAGCCTTAAACACGGGAAGAGTGCCTATAAAATAACTTATTTTAGTTGAAAAATGCATATATTGGACAAATGTTGTTTAGAAAGAAAGATACTAGGTTTCCTAAACATAAAACTTGATAGTTAGAATACAAATATAGACTAAACAAGAATGTCAGGCTGAAGTTGCATACTATTACCTCCAAGGCCCGTAAATGTCAATGAGCAGAAATGACTTTTTTAATATTACAATAATTCTGTTTTGAGAAAGATACCACTTTAGGTAAAATCATAGTTTTGGTCATCTTTTGAAGTATCATTTCCCCCATCCTCCTAGTGGGGGTCTCTGTGAATTAGTCTCCTTAGCCAGTCAGACAGAAAGAAGAGACCAAGTCTCTGCTAAAAGACAAGTCCTCCAAAATGGGAAACAAACAAGTAGTTTGTTCTTAGCCAGTGATTCTTAATTATGTGCATGGCCAAACACAAGGAAAAATTCCTTTGAGGCTTGAGTGTTTGTCCTGGAGCACCTTTGCTGTTCTCCCTGGTGGTTTCTAACTGGCTACTTCCAGGCAGGAAGTAGACCGTAGTCAAGCTGTCTTTGCATATAAATTCACTGACGAGAAATACCCTTTCTACAAGTAATTAACCATTCAATAAGATTTTGGAATAGCTCTCTAAATACGGTTATTTGGGAAAAAAGCAGCATTCAAAATGTAAAAAGAGGTGTTACCAAGAGGCCCAATGCATACCACAGGGCTGAAGGCTTAGGAGGAGAGAACCTTCAAGAAAATGAGAAGAACCTAGAGATATTAATTTTTCCCTAAGCAAAGGGCCTATTTACAGATAGAAAAGGCAGACACTTCCATGGTGTGACGTGGAAGCTCTACCAGCCTAAAATATTTGTTCCATCAAAACGTGTGACATTTCCGGTCATATCATTATACAATTTCAGTCTTCATAGTGCTCTAAGCCAAACAAAAAGACATTACCTGGAAGGAAAATGTTTAAAGATTGGAGTCACAAACTCAAATTCTAGTGTCAGCAGCATATAACGCAACTGTAGGCCAAGCAGAAGAATCCTTACATTTTAAAATTCTATCCTTTGCGTCTCGATGCTGGAACTGACAGTCTCAGCGTAGGGAAGCCAAGAGGCAGTGGCAGGAAAATGGGAAGGCCTTGCCGCATGGAAGGGAGGGAAGGCACTTAACACTGGTACCAGATCTTCCACCTTTTTCAGAGAAGCTAAAATTTTAAATGAATGGTCCCAAATTTTAAAAAAAAAAATTTTTTTTTTTTTTTTTTTAAATACTATAGGACAAAGGGAACATTCCTGCTGGCCATATCGGGTTCTGCAAGCTCTGACTTAAACCCTTAGTAGCAAAAGACACAATGATGTAGGTGGGTTTGTTCTTTTGTTCCATGTGCCAGACCCTATTCTAGATGCTTGGGATCCCCCAGTGAAGAAAGCAAAGGTCCCTCTAGAATCTTCATTCTAATTGGGGAAGACAGGCATTTAAACCTGAGAGAATAAGATCCAATGTGAGTGATTTTTGGTAAGGGGTAGCAACAAACATTTCTAGAGCATGGCTTGTTGCCTATAGGATACTTCATGTGGATTCTTGAATTAGGGTGCCAGGGACAGCCACGGTATGCCACATAGATACTAGGCACCCCAAAGGGTGACAGTGTCTAAATGGAAGATGACAAGTCTTAAGTGCAAATAGTGTTTACCTTACAGCTTTTACTAGAAGTGGCCCTGAACTTTATCTATGGGATTTAGTCTTCTATTCTGCAAAGCTACACGGACAGTAGCATTCAGGTGTTTCCTTTTTAGCTTACATTTCCTACTATGAGTGTGGTGGGGGTAGGGGAGGCTTCTTAGAAGAGTTAGATTTGGAGAAGTTGACAGATAAAACCAACATGGCACCAGGGGATGTATAAAAGTCACAGGCATCCCCAACCTTGCCCTTCTCTCTTCTCTTTCTGGCACAAGAGGCTGTCTCACTATCTGCAATGAGTTAAGTATGATGATCTGACAAATCAGAGGAATAAAGTAATTGCTTAGGATGATGACACTCTCACATTTTAAGAAAATAAATGCAATAAGAAAAACAAATCAGAATACTAAAAATGAGAATTTTCACATCAACTCTGTCTTCTGAACTTCTGTATCAAGGTTGTGGAGACACTGTGATGATGGTGAATTTCTGGCAGTCTTTGGAGAAGGGTGAGTGGCAATTTTGCTTGATGACCTCCCTACACATACTATAATTTTTCTGTAATTGGTAGAACTGTGTTGCTTTTCTTAAACTTCAACTCTCTCCTTTAAAGAACAATACTTTTCATAATTCTGTGTCACAGAGAGAAAGCAACATGACTTCTTTGGAAGGTATTTCTTTTCTTTCTTTCTTTCTTTCTTTCTTTCTTTCTTTCTTTCTTTCTTTCTTTCTTTCTTTTTTTTTTTTTTTTAGAGATATTTAATGAGCCTTTACTGAATAAAGACCATTTGCTTTTGTGTAAAGCTTTAACACCTTGGAATTTTGTTTCCTGGTTCACTGATAGCCACTGTCTCATTAGTTATCATAATGTTACCCCATAATAACCAGTGTGAAACTCTTCAGTACTGTGGCGAAATGAGTGAGGCAGAATTCAGCGTAGTTAACTTTTAAACCCCAACTTTCAAGCCCAGCTCTGCTACTTAAGTGGCATGGCCAAGCTGCACGTTTCAGTTTCCATCTCTGCAAAATGAAGATGGTAGTGTCTAGGTGCACCAAAATATGAAGGCTACATGAAAAGGGGCCAGTGCTTACTTGAATCAGAATCTCTGCAGTCAAACCTCTGAGGGCTCCATGTCCTGTTGAGATTGCTGGGAGTTCAAGCTTCCAGTGGCATGGCTGTTTTGACCAAGTTAAATGCAGGTATAGCATAGTGGAAGGAAGTTGGGCTTTGTTTCAGGTGGGTCTGGGTTAATTTGTGCCCTATCACTCATTAACTTAAAGACCTTAGGGAAGTCACTTAACTCCTCTGAGCCTTACCCATAAAACTGGAATGATAAGATCTACCCTTCAAGGTGATTGTGACTCTTGGAGGTACCGAATATGAGAGGTTAACATAGCGACTAACTACTCTCGGCACTAAAAAATGGCGGCCATTTATTATTTCATTGGCTAGAAGCGAATGCTGGTAGTCATTATTCTAGCTCTCTGACTTTGGATTAGTAATACAAAATTTCAATCAAACATTCCTTTCTTTTCTTTTTTCTTTTTTTTTTTTAAGATTTTATTTATTTGAGAGAGAGAGAGAGCATGAGAGGGGAGAAGGTCAGAGGGAAAAGCAGACTCCCCATGGATCATGACCTGAGCCGAAGGCAGTCACTTAACCAACTGAGCCACCCCGGAACTCCTGTTCCTTTCTTTCTTAAGAATGTCTACAACCACCCTCGGTAGAGGATAATTTTGCTTTGATCCTTTCCAGGTCAGACCCTCACTATTTTCACATTTCACTCACAAAGCTGATGACCTTACCAGGGCGCCTAAGTCTTGTTTCCGGGAGGGTGTTTCCTATGTCAGACCTAAAGTCATTTTATTTGCTGTTGCTGCCCATTTGGGTCTTATTTAATCCTTAGGAAGGAAAGACAGAAACTGACTTATAATTTTGCAAATTTACCTGGGAGTCAGGGGGGTAAGTTGTGAGGGGCTTATGATTTTTTCCATTTCATCATCGTTGAGTTCTCATTCTTTGGCCTGATTAAGTGAACCATCTCTCACATACTACATAAAAGATAATGACTTGGGTCTAGTTTAAAAAAGGTAGTTTTTGAGAGCAAAGAATCCTTCTTTAACCTCTAGGCTCTGTGACCTCTAACAGGTTCCTTGCATAGCACCGGAAACCCAGTTCTCAGCATTGCACCTGAAATGCCAACTTAGAAGGCAAACTGGACTATGCCACTGCTGTGCTTGTGCACTCATTAGTGTCCTCTCTTTCCAGGATGAAGTATGCTCATGTTGCATAGTAAGCCCTTCACAACCTGGCTCCTGCCACTTCCCACAACACCCACCATGCTCCTGGCAAGTGGGACTCCTTGCTGTTCCCACCCACTCAACCTGGTTTCCTGTACCTTTTTTTTAGGGACGCTGTTTCTTCTGCTCTGAATTCCTCCTCCTCCCTTCCTTCTCCTCTCCAAACACCCCCATTGTAAATGTCTCATCTTCCTTTAAAAAAAACCAAGCTTGAAAAAGATACGTCTTTCATTAGACCTCCATGGGGTCTTTCCTTCACTGAGTGGTGAATGGCTCTTTCTGCATAGTTCCCACAACATTGTGTTCACGTATGTGGGGCACAGTATTGATATTATTTGCTGGCAGCCTGCTTCTCTGATTTGCTGGCAGACTTGGTGCTTCTTGAGGGCAGCAACCAAAATCTATTTCATAATGGAGTAATAAATCTGTATCTCTCAACTTTAATGTCTTGCAAGTAACTCCACTTACTTGACAGGGTGAATCAAGTGACAACAAGGGACCCACACCAGCAGACCAAAGTCCCTGCTCATTACCTCCCCACTGAGGGATCAGAGCCCATTTCCCACCACAGCAATTTCTAATCTTTGTCTTCTTTTTTTCAGCCAAGTAGAAGAGAGTCTAATAAAATCAAATGTAAGAGAGTACTGGTTTTCATCCGGATCTTATTTAGAATGATAGCATATACAAAGAACACTGACCCTTGAATTTTGTTGGTATCATAATATAATTTTAAAATAGAGTTATTGTGAAAAGTGTTAAGTTTTTATGAATGTCACTTCGAGAAAGTATTCAGACCATGAACAGCCCTTGTCATCTAAATGTACCAAAATATTCAAAGTTTTATGCTCAAGAGGGGAGGGTGGTATTCATGCACAGAAAGTGGCTGGAGAAGGACATCACTCTTCAAAGAAAGTGGGGGTTTTATGCCAAACATAATTAAGTCATATTTATGGATACCCATCTGGGAGGTGGTTAAGTGTGGAGTGAGGGCAAGGGATAAAGGTTGGAATATCTTCCCAGTATTCTTTACACAGTCTATTACACTTTAATATCCCATGGTTTATGGACCTGACATGGTTGGTATAAACCAACAGGACGCACAGTAAAGAAGCTGTTTTTATGGCAGCTCTACAAATAGAGGAACCAGGTGATACTGACAAGGAAACAAAGGGACTGCACTCCACTTCATGTGCTATCCATCTGATGCAGTCATTTTTCATTGCTTAGAAAATCACCCTGTCATGCACTTTCCAGGAGAAAAGAATGCTTTCAGCAAAAGAGGGAACAGCACACTGACACCAGAAAGAGGGGTGACTTTTTAACATTTGTGGGGGAGGGGGGTAGATATTCGTATGTGGAACCACTGAGCTATGGGGGGAGATGTCTTATGTTTGCATTTTTCCTCTCGGTATGCTTGCCCAAGAAGGATGCTATCCTCCTCTCTAAACTTGTTTTATTAAGTTTTCCTGCTGGTGGTTAAATTAGAAGGAGGATCATTTCTGGTCTGTCATAGACGACATTTGCAAATAATGAGTTGGATGATAACGCTGAGGAGCGTAAGGGGCCATCCATGAGAATTCCTGTGTAAACTGGTGTGAGGTTGGGTAAAGGCATACTATCAAGCTTCCCAGTATCTGGGTATGATTTGATTTCCAGGTCACCTGTCTAAGGTTAAAGTAGAGTGAAACTCAGGCTTTTGATGAAAGTACTAAGCAAAAGACATTGTATCCAAAGACCTTGAAGAGGCCTTTAGAGTCATAAAATCAAAGGAACCCAGTTGCAAGGAGTCTTAAAAGTCATTTAGTCCAAACTTTGGGCTGATGCTTAAGTTAGGATCCTCCTGTGTTAAATCAGACTTTCTAGAGCTCATCTTTTCTGCCATTTTTATTGGCCATTTTCAATTGCCTGTTTAACGACACTGAACTGATTATTTTTATGGGCATCAAAGAAAAACTAAATACTGGTATCATCTAACTTGGGCACCTGGAGCTTTTCTTCATCTGAGCCGCAGAATATGGACGGGGATTTGACCAACTATTCTCTCAGTCGCCCTCATTTCATATGCACAGAAATAGCCCCATTCTAGATGGTAGGGGGATGTCAGTCTACTACACACAATGATGGCCTTGGGGCAACAGGGCTTGATTCTCTCATAAATGGTTGAAAACACGGAGTCCAGATGTAATCAAGCTTGCAAGTGACTTACGATCTTACGTCATTTCCATTCCTATATTTCACAACTCAGGCATAATTTTCAAATACCTCATAAAATATCTTACTGGTATAATAATTTGGATTAGAAAAATCTCTCTCATTCTATAATGAAAAAACTATATGATTCTTTTATATTATGGGATGACTGTAATCATTATTTGTGGAGGTGAGGAGTATAGTTGAAGAGATCACAGTATAATTCCAAGTGCTCATCAGATTATGCTTCTGGTTTGTTCTCTATAGTAATTATTACAAAGTAAACATTATTTCCATTTACAATTCTATCAGGTAACAGGAAACTTGAGAACTTGAGAAAGTTTGTCAGGCAATATAATCTATAACCTACTACAACCTAGGTTGAAGTCAGAGGCCCAAGTTGCAGGCAACTTGCCTGCCTACCTAGGTTGTAGTAGGTACTATAGGTTGGACTACAACCTAGTCCAGCAATTTGTTATAGAAATGAGAAAGTGAAACACCCAAGTTGATGAAATGACTTTCCTGCATTCAGGTCTCTTGACTCATAATCTGGTTATTTCCAATGTTCTCTGCTGCTCCCCAACAAGCTATATTTTTCTCTAGAATTCTCAAAAACTTAGGTGGTATCTTGAAGCTGCACCACACTGCACATTTTTCATACAAGTATATACATCAGAGAGAAAGTGCCAAGATGGAATTTCAGCTTTCATTCTAAATTTCCTGACTCTTGATGCTTTAAAGCAGTCCATGGGGGTAAAATTTTAGAATGATCCAGTGAGAGGCTCATTAACATTAATGGGAGTCAGGTGGTTGCATTCTCAAACAGGGCCTGAAATTCTCCATGTTATTTCATCTTATAGGCCCATATATACCTTTAATTTGTCAGCATTAATAGAAGTGACATCTCTTTTGAAAAATGTTTTTACTTGGGACGCCTGGGTGGCTCAGTTGGTTAAGCAGCTGCCTTCGGCTCAGGTCATGATCCCAGCGTCCTGGGATCGAGTCCCACATCGGGCTCCTTGCTCCGCAGGGAGCCTGCTTCTCCCTCTGACTCTGCCTTCCACTCTGTCTGCCTGTGCTCACTCTCACTCTCTCTCTCTCACAAATAAATAAATAAAATCTTAAAAAAAAAAAAAAAAAAAAGAAAAATGTTTTTACTTGGAGTTATTTCCCTTTTTTTTTGTTCAATTTGATAGAGAGATATCACAAGTAGGCAGAGAGGCAGGCAGAGAGACAAGGGGGAAGCAGACTCCCTGCTGGGCATCAGCAGACAGCCCAAAGCAGGGCTCGATCCCAGGACCCTGGGACCACGACCCGGGCCGAAGGCAGAGGTTCTAACCCACTGAGCCACCCAGGTGCCCCACTGGAGTTATTTCTTCACAAATACTTCTAAACAAACATAAAGTATAATTTTCACTTAGAGAACTCATATAACTCCAGTTTCCTGTTGTGTCTGTCCTGTCTCCCTGGCATCTCATTCCCAGTGGGAAGGTGTATCCCTTCCACAATACTTTAGAATTTTTTAAAGGTCATGTAGGGATAGTGTGAATTCTGTAGTCTCATCATTCAGGGAAAGGACACCAAATTAATCATCATTTAGAAAGTCTTAGGAATTTCAAAGAAGCAAGATTCATAAGAGGGCCGTCCGCATTTTGTTTCATCAAGCACCTTGATGACATTTCAAAGACAGTGGGGTTCAGAGTCACAGGGTTCTAAGTAACCATTTGGTGATAAGTTGCAGGTATATTGACAATGAAAGAAATTCTCCTTTCCCAAACAACTCTGTCCTATCTTGATATTAGCACTAGCCTAAAGATGTATAATTATTTCTGGAAGGCATGGACTGTGCTTTTTAAAAAATTTAGATTCAAAATGCTTAGCATTCGAGACTACAAACTTAGTGTTTACAAGGAAGTAATTTGTTGCTTCATTGGTTGGTGAGAACGACTACAAAAGCCCTGCTAGTCTGAATTTATAGGCAGGTTGATGAGCAATATGGTAACAGGCTCCAGGCTCATTTTTCTTTCTGATTTAAAGTAGAGCTCCTCCAAAGCAAAGGTCGATTTTTTATTTCATAGCATTTCAAACACTTTTTTTTTACTTTTTTCTTTTTTTTTTTTAAGATTTTATTTATTTATTGGACAGACAGAGATCACAAGTAGGCAGAGAGGCAGGCAGAGAGAGGAGGAAGCAGGCTCCCCACTGAGCAGAGAGCCCGATGCGGGGCTCGATCCCAGGACCCTGGGATCACGACCCGAGCTGAAGTCAGAGGCCCAACCCACTGAGCCACCCAGGCGCCCCTCATAGCATTTCAATACTTGATTTTCAACAGGTATTTCTTTAAGCACTGCATTAACAAATGGAAAAAACTGGCCCTGAGTGTTTCTTTGGGTTTCCCATAACAGCCTCTGTTGACTGTCCGTTATTGAGAGCAATCGCTTGATTCTTTATTTCTCAACCTGTCCATCTGTATACTGGATAAAATGAACCTTCTAGCTGAGAACCAGCTAGAAGAAACCTACAAAACTGCCCGGTGTAAACCTCTCATGCTCTAGTTTATAAGTGAGTGAAGTTAAATAGTAGGGGACTGAATAAGTGAATATTGGATTTTATGATACTAGGACAGTGTACTGAACTGTGACCCCTTCAGCCCACCAGTCATAGCTAATGGGATCTGAGGACAGTCAACCCACTCGCTGATCAGTTGCTGATGAAACAGTTTAATACAATTATTTTACCCTTCCAACTCGTATCAGAGTTCTACACTGTGGATAATAGTGGAAGCAAAGCTTCAGATTGCTCCATGACTTTCCTGCTGTTGGCCTTGGGCAAGTTGGTTCACTCAGCTAACACTGAGTTTTCTAATCTATAAATGGAGGTAATAATAGGACCTATATTAGAGGTTGTAATACTTAACCCACTGAGCCACCCAGGCGCCCCGAGGTTGTAATACTTAAATGAGATGTTGGTAAGGTGCTCAGCCATTGTACTTGGCACAGTATTCAGTAAATGATCATTATTGCAATCATCACAACCACTACCACAACAATTCTCAGTTGTCTAGTGATGTTTGCTTGTTCAGCTTTTCTTAGGCTCCCGTGAGACTGATCTTGAGTAGTTGAGCACCCTCTTCCTTCTTGAGGAACGTGTCTGTCCTTACAGTAAGCTTCCTGAGACTTGAAGCAAACGTGCTAGATCCAAATATCCCACAAATTGAGTTTTCAAAGGACAGCAGGAAATACGGTGTGACTGAAATTATGGTAAAATGTATATCGCAGAAATAAGTTATGTATCTATTAAAAATACCAGAAAGTAATATACCAAGATATCACAGTTGCTATTTCTGCCTCCCTGGTTGATATAGGCTTTTTGTTTTTCACATGTTTTTCATTGTTTTTTTTTTTTTTTTTTTTGAAGAGCTAGCATCATTTAATATAATTAGAAAAACAAATGACCAATGTTATTTGGAAGGAGCACTTGAGCACACTGAAAGTGAGTGATTTGCCCAAGGTCATCTAACTGGTTTGGGGCCAAAAGAACTTGTGCCCTTACTCACTATAGCTTTCACTATACCCCACTGTTATTCTCCATGTGTCCCTGCTGAAAAACTCTAAAACTGTCATATCATCATAGAAAATGAGAGAAGTCATAAATGGAGAAAGAAGCATTTGAAAATTTAAATTTAAATTTTGAATTTGAAAACTTAAATTTAAAGGCCTAACCACCTACATTAAAGTCCTAAAGCCCTTTATTTGTATCTTACACACACACACACTCACAAATGTAAATTTTACAGTTTCCATAGCGTTACCATCCTACATCTCTTAATGAATTGTTCAGGAATATATATGATATGAAGAATGGTTTTAATCACATTATAAAGATGAAAATGCGGATAAAAGCTGTTATATGCATGGTCAGAGAGCTTAACTGATTAAGATTGATTTTAAGTAATCAAAAATGAAGGGGGGGGAGCCATGCTGATACATCAGATAAAATAGTACTTCGTGCCCATATCTTTACAAAGGAGATTTCCTCTTCATCTAGATTTATTTACACGGCACCACTTGTACCTTTGCAGCAAGGGACATTTGTTAGGTAATTGGAACTCTCCCTTTGGAAAAATAAGTATTCAGATATTTAATCATGAAAAGAAATGGACCATTGGAAGGTCCATAAGTAATCCCATAATGCCCATTGTTATCCTTAAACCAGTCTTCTTTTAGAACCCTGGCAAAGACTAAGTATACTTGGGAAACCAGATCTATAGGGGAACGAAGAACTGAAAAAAGTTTAACCATCCTGATAGCTGTTATTGCTCCAAATATCAAAATACTTTATCTGATTCTCTTTCTTAGGGTCAAGAATTTGTCATAAATTGGTCCGCTAGAAATGGTACCAAAAAATTACCCGAACTTCAATTGTTGTGATGCCACCAAGAATCTAGTTGCAGGGAAGGTAGTGACAGTCTGTTTCTCTGGAGATGTGTCCAAGAAAGGAAAGTACTGGGAGAACTGGGAATCCCAGAGAAGACAGTGTAGGAGATATTTCCTACATGAAAGCATGCTGAATTTGCTCTGCCAGTAGAAGTTATGTAGAAGGACCATTAGCAGAAGCCATCGTTATCCAAGTCAGTAAAAAGAGACAAAGAAATGAGGTTTGGTTTTCTTTCTTTCTTTTTTTTTTTTTTAAATTTTATTCATTCATTTGACAGAGAGACCACGAGGAGGCAGAGAGGCAGGCAGAGAGAGAGAGAGAGGGAGAAGCAGGCTCCCTGCTGAGCAGAGAACCTGATGGGGCTCGATCCCAGGACCCTGAGGCCATGACCTGAGCCGAAAGCAGAGGCCCAACCCACTGAGACACCCAGGCGCCCCGAGGTTTGGTTTTCAAACTGACCATGCTATACTTGTAAGTCTGCTGGGGTAAACGTGCTGATGGTGAGTTTAATAGAATTTGAGGTGGCACCTTTGGAGTCCACTTTCACCAAGAACTGTCATCCTCCTCCTCCTCCCCTTTTGTTGAATCTTTATAATTTCCCCCAGATTTTAAAATAACTCCTCATGGGAGGACATCTGAGGGGGAAAAAAAGAAAAAACATAAACACAGTGCAGAAGTTCTTCTTATGTAATGGCCTCTGCTAATATTTTGACTCATTTCTATAAAGGTAGGTGTTTGTTTATAATCACAAAGCCATTTGTGCTGTTTTTTATTGTTGAAGTCATACTGAATGTATAATTCAGTTTCTTGCTTTTTCATTTAATGTGTTGAAGCCTACGTCAACTTTCAAATGAATACTTTTAAGGACAATTTATCATTTATCATTGAATTGGTAATGACTGAAAAGAATTATTGAAAAACAAGCCTTTCTTTCAAAGTGGGTATGAAATCTATTCAAATATTTTAATTTTTTAGAATCCCAAGAAAGCATTTCAAAATAATTTTTGACAACATTTCTTCAATAAGATCTTGTGGGAGAGAAACGTTTGGTTATGAAGGACTATTAAAGTATTATCATATGTAATTAAATTGGAGTTTTATCTTTTGATTCAACTTGGAAATAATCTGTTTCTCTACCCGTCAGTTTTCTGCTTTCTGTAGCTTAGAAATGTTTTAGATGGCCACAAGTGTTAAGATCATGTCCTATGATGCAAAATAAGCTAAAATTTCTTTCCACTATGCTTAAACCAAATATATCTGTCCTGTATTTGGAAAATACAAGATAAAGAAAATATCTTTAAGAGGAAAAAATACTGAGGGTCAATATATGCTTGGAAGTAAGTGTGAGCTCTCTGAATATATGACACACACACATACACACACACACACGCCTCATGCATAAAATTGGAGAGAGGAGGAAACATTCAAATAGTAGGTAAATTGGAGAAGTACCACTGTCTCCTTCAGACATGAACCTGAAGCTAGTTGTGCAAATGGCATAAAGTTGATTTCAGCAAGGAGAAAGAGAGAGAGAGAGAAAGAGAGAAAGGAAGGAAGGAAGAGAGAGAGAGAAAGAAAGAAAAAGTAAGAAAGAAAAGAAAGGAAGGAAAGAAAGAGCTCCTGAAACCAGAGGCTTGAAATGTTTTACTGGAGAAAAACCATAGCATTACCTCCTCCTGTGGGATGATAACAATGATTTATGAAGCTGAAGTCATTTCTTGTGATTGCCCTTCGGGGAGATTGGTTTCACATGATCTGCGAAGCCAGGCAATGCAAGGCTGAAGAACCACCCCACATGTTCAACTCAGGCTCGGATCTGCCCTCTTCAAGGGGATTCCAGAGCTCCGAGGAGGGGGAGGAAAAGCTATTGCTTTCTGATCCATGAACCACCTTCTCCCCTCCCACAAGCTCATTAGGTGTACACACGGCTCTCTTATTCTCTCTCCTTTTAAAAGTATTACTACTCCTGCATTGTAAATGCGCAGCAGGATAGTAGCAAAGCCGAGATTAATTCCCCATGGATTTATATGGCTCGTTCTCACCCACGATGACTTGCACCTTTTCAAAGGTGCTTATGCTGCTGTTTTTATGGCTGGTCACTAACTTTATTCTGGCATATGGCTGTTGGCGCCATGACACGGAGTGAACATTTTATACCTGAATTAAAGTGGATATTTGACAGTTTCTGTCAGAAAGTTCAGAGCAAAGAATTTGTGGGACAAGATTTATTGCATATTTTATATGGGATACATCTGTTTCTTTGCTAGCTTTGCTTCCCTTAAAAAAATTTAAAGAAGTTTCCTAAAGAAATATAATGACTGACAGAAAAAAAAAAAAAAAAGCCAACGCAGAAGAAAAATATGGTCACGAGTTGGATATTTAGAACCTAGTTTTAAAAAACAAACCCCCAAAAACAAACAAAAAAAGACACTTCTCATTCTGAGGAGGACAAATGACTCAGAGTCATGAAGAAAAAGCTCAGTGAAACAATGCTGTTATCATTGGCAATTATTTTATGGCTGGTTTAATGCCACTTATATAAAGAAGTTAAGAACTCAAGTGCATAACCTACCATTTTCTGCATACCTGAAACAGGACTGGAAAGAATAATCTCCCTTTGATGTACTTTTTAAGATTTCACCATCCCAAATGGTGAGCTAAATTAAGTCCAACCACATCAGCGTTAAACAACAACAACAACAAAATTACAGATATTTAAACATTTAAAATTGGTAGGCCTAAAGATAAACGCAGATAATTTCCAGCCAAAAATCCATCAAGACAATGTGAAGGGTGTATATAAATTTCATCTTCATCTAAAAACTCTTCTGACGTAGCCAGTGAGCACTGTCGCAGAAATTCATAATTACATAAACACGGGGGTCCACCTGGAACCCCGTATGACAAGACAAGCCCCTTTTTCTTGCAACTGCGGTGGAAGAGGCTTTGATTCTGAATACTGCAAAACTGAATATAAAATTCCCACCTTTGAGGATTCTGAAAAGTTCATTTTTAATTACTTTAGGTAATATGCATTCTTCCTGTAAAACTACGAAACATCACAGAGAAAGCCTTCAGCAGTGGCCCTCTGCACCCCACCCTCTGCCTTCCCCAACACACATCCTCATCCTCTCCCCAGACTCCATTGCTATTACCAATTTGAGGTATATCCTTCCAGAACTTCTCCTGAGTGTCCCCGTGCAAATGCGCACGGTTTTTCTAAGTCAGACCTATGGAAGTAACACTTGCTTGCTCATCAAGGAGGCATGGCTTTAATTTTAGAGGAGACTGTCACATAGTCCTCCGTGGTGAGAGTTACATTTTCCATTTTTCACAGTCAATAACTGACAATACCAAACTCGGTAATTTTTGCAAATCACATCCTTACTGCCTATATTGCAAATATCTTTCCTCTCAGTTTTGCTTGTCTTTTGACTTAGTTTATGATATCTGATTCATTTATAAATTTAATTTTGAAGTAGTTAATAAATACTTCATATGTGTGTGTGTGTGAATACACATATACACACATACATGCATACATACATTTTTTTCCTTTTGTCTTTTTATATTTAGGTCATGAATCATTTGGCATTGTGTGGGGTAGGACTCTCTTTTGCAGGGGGGAGTGGATAAGCACTGTTCAAACAGCACTGATGTTCTAAAAGATAATCAGAGTATGCAAATAATGGCAGTTTTGTCTTGTCCTCTGTCACATTTAAACATGTTATTTCTTTTCCCTTCACGCTGCCCGGGATAGAGCTTTCTATCTCTGGATCAAGTTGACCGGTTCGTGTTTGTCATGATTACAGATGTATTTGGATATATCTCCCTCATATTTATTTTTTCATTTTTATTTACTAGGCTTTCTAGCTACCTCCCATTCCTCCTTCCCTTGATTTTGATTCACCAATTGCCTTGGCTTCATTTTTCCTTTACTGCTTTGAAAATGATTATTTTTACTTTCTTATCTGTGAATACGTTTAAGTTTCAACACCCGTAACACATATATTTGCGATGAGAATATCTATGGAGTTAATTATAGCTCTATACCCTGACTCTGAGCAATGGAAGAATGGCCTGCTTCTCCCCCCAACAAATCTCCCCTACCCACCAAAAATCCCCCCCTCTCCCCCAGGACCGCATTCCATGCTACATCCCAAGTTTATTATCATCTGCAATTTTACTTCCAAATGACCAAAAAAAGCACAGGGCCAGTGGCACAATGGATAATGCGTCTGACTATGGATCAGAAGATTCCAGAGGACCAAAAAAAAAAAAAAAAAAAAAAAAAAAAAAAAGTCCTTATGACTAATATTTAAGCATCATTTTATGAATTTATTTGTTCACTGCACATTTGCTACTCTTTCTTGGATTCATTTTCTTATTGGAGGAGTACAACCTCAAGAGAGGATTTATGAATAATCAGCTTCCTAGACTCCGAGTGTCTCCAAAGAATTCACCTTTCCCTTTCATTTTCACGACAGTTTGACTAAATGTAGAACTCCAGTTTGAAAAATATTTTTCTTCAGAATTTTCCACTTAATGTTCCATTGTTTTCTTGTACCCAGTGTTGCTGCTGAGAAGTGTGTTATTTCACCCTCAGAATTTTTCCCAATATTGTTTCTCAAATTTGGTTATAAGGAGTTAATAGTAGGTACACAGGGGCATTTAGCATTTGGTACGTGAGGGGCTCGTTCAATAAAAGACGCAATGTCTTGCTCTTCATTTCTAGAAGTAATTTCATATGGTTGAGTGTATCTTTCTCTCTTGTATTAAGTAGATGTTGGATTAAATAGACTAAACTCCTAAATACAGTTTTTATATCTCAGCATTTCTCCATGCTTCTCTTCATGCTAGAAGATTCCCTTGACTTGATCTATCTTTGTGTTCACTAATTTGTTTTCAGCGATGTCTATTTTACTGTTCTGTGGATCCATTGATTTTTTTAAAAAAAATTATCACCCCAAGTTATCATCTTTATGTCTGGATTCTTTTATGTGGAGCAGTGGCCTCTTGCAGTTCTCTGAGATTGTAAAACACGTGTTCTGAAGACCTGCTCTGCCTACGAGTGTATTTTCTCAGGTTTAAGCTCTGCTTGTCGAGTTTGTCGACTTTCCTCAGTTGTAGATCCTGGATAAGGAGCCAGTCTTTTGTAGCTGAGTCTCACCCTTAGGTACAGAAGTGGGATATTATGCCACAGTTTATATTCTAGTTGTCTGGAGAACATAGAGGAGGGGCAGAATATTTCATGAGGCAGGGTTTTTGGTCATATCCCAAGACAGCATCAGCTACCCAAGACAGTACCCTGTATCTCCCACGTAGGAGCCCCTTTCACGGCCCTGTCTCAGAAGTAAATACTTCCTGTTATAGTTGTCAACTCCAGGCTGTGGCCAAAGGTTCTGCTTCTGCAAAATAAGCCTCCCCGAAGGGTTGAAATCCTAAGGAACTGCTTGAATTTCAAAATTCAAAGTTTTGCATTTCTCTCCCCACAGATTTGTGATGATAAGATAGATCACGCATGTCTTCCTAGGTTTTCAAACCAAATAAAATGCCAGAGTCGCAATCTCGCTATTATGATCACAAGTAATGATGTGGGGGCATAAAAAATTTGTAATTAACTACTCAGACATGAAGATCTATTTTAAAGCAGCTATGTGGAAACCAAGCCACACAGATGGCACACAGAAGTCTAGCCATACAGATGGTACAGAATGCTTTACAGGTAACTTTCCCATTTTCAGAGTTTTCTTCACAACTGAGCTTCTCTGAACTTACAAGCGGGGAGGCACAGAGCCTGGAGCTATAACATCCTACTGCAAAAAGAGTGGAAGGCCATGTTGGAGCTGCACGCCCCCTCCAGAAGCCATGTGCTTCCTTTTTTACAGTTCTATAAAATGGCATCTGTGAATAAATAAGATTTCATTTAAGTGCTAGAAGCCACACACAGTTGGAGAACAAGGGCTTGGGGATGGCAGCACATGCTATCACCAGCAGGTCCCATATTGCAGTCCTGGGTGGGGGGGGGACTGGGGGTAGCAGTGTGAGCAGGAGTGGGTAAGAAAGGAATTTTTCCAAAATCCTGGGTCACTTTATTATTGATCATATTAAATAAATGTGAACGTCATTTGAAAGGGACATCTCCCATTTCCTTCAGGCCATGAAATGCAAGTCACCTTGGGCAGGACCTGGAGTCTTGCTGTGATTGTAATTTGCTGAGGCTCAGATTCTTACGTGGTTTCCTTACTTCCAAAATATCGTACATTACAGATGTATTAGTTACATATAAGGAATGCTTTACAGCTCATCACACATTTTCAGAAAGAGCTATCGTTATCATGAAAGGCGAAGTATTTATCAGTGGCAAGTCAGACAATATTGCCCATGCTCAATCTTGGTTAATATCTCCACCACTCTGATCACTTTCTCCATCTCCTCCCTTGGCTCTTCCTCTTCTTCTCCCTCTTGCACTGTGAATATTACTCAGCTCCCAAGGTTGTCCTGTGGCTCTTCTCACTTCTATCTTTGTGTAAGTTTAGCCAGACACACAGCTACCATTCTTTCACTGATGAATCTCAGGTTTCTATTGCCAGCTCCAAACCACATTCTCAACATCCAGATTTGCATTTCTCTTGCTCTGCTGGACACCATGATGCAAACAGCTTTCCGGGAATTCAAATTATCCCTGAGTCCCCCCACCATAACACAAACCTATTCCTTTCATTGTCTTATTTGTTTTGTTTCAAAATTTTATTTAAATTCTAGTTAGTTAACATATATTGTAATACTGGTTTCAGGAGCAGAATTAAGTGATTCATCACTTACATATAATACCTAGTGTTCATCACAAGTGCTCTCCTTAATACTCATCACCCATCTAGCCTTTCTCAGTCTTATACAACTCCATAAATAACACCACCAGTCTCTAAGATGATCAAAACCTGGAAATTATTTTTGGTGCTTCCCTTTGCTTCAACACCAAAGTTGAAATCATTGCCAAATCCTAGTCTTTTCTACTTCCCAAATCTACCACACTCTTCTATCTCAACCTCCATCACTCTGGCCCAAAGTGCTATTGTTTTAACTCTGAGTTACTTCAATAATCTCCTTATATCTACTCTTGCCCACTTCATTTTCTTTTCTTTTCTTTTTTTTTTTTTTAAGATTTTATTTATTTATTTGACACACAGAGAGAGAGAGAGAGAGAGAGAGAGAGATCACAAGTAGGCAGAGAGGCAGACAGAGAGAGAGAGGGAAGCAGGCTCCCCGCTGAGCAGAGAGCCTGACATGGGGCCCGATCCCGGGACCCTGAGATCATGACCCAAGTTGAAGGCAGAGGCTTAACCCACTGAGCCATCCAGGCGCCCCCTCCCCACTTCATTTTCTACAGAACAACCAGAATAATCTTTTAAAACACAAATGAGGTCTTATTTTCATTTTACAAACTCTTCTAAGGCTTCCCACTGAATCATACATGAAATCACAATCCCTTTTCTTGGCCATCAGAGCTCTGTATACACAGCGTGCATTAGTCCCCAGGGCTCTAGCCCACTCTGGTTTCTCTGCATGCCAAGCTCTCACCCATCTGAGGCCTGCCACCTGTGATAGTGCTTCTGCTTGTGGTGTTTCTCTTCCTACATTTCCAATGACTAGATCCAGCCTTGGCTGAAATGTCAGCATGGAAGAGAGCCCTTCCCACTTTTTAAAAGCAGGTTTCTTAAAGTTCTGCCCCACCGCCCACCAAACCTAAACATTCCACAATCTATGATACACAGTATTTACAATGTACTATATATTGGGCTACTTATTTGCTTTTTTATTTATTTCTTAATTATAAGTTGTTTTATTCTGTTCATGACTATACAAACTGTGCCTGGTCCAGAGCCTGACTCACTGTAGGCACTCGATGTTGGTTGAATGAATTTTCTCTACTATTCTGTGCATGGTAATTGTCTTCCTGCAGTCACATCGGTTTAGGATTGGCTCTCCAGCCTACACTGTGATATCTCTAAGCCAGGAAACCATCTCTTGCCTTTGCTTGGCACAATATCCCACACGTGGGCCTATACATAATGAATGAATGGTTACCAATAGGCACTTAGTCAACTTTTTTCAAATTTTATTAGACCTGACACACAAAATCAGCTTGGGAGATGTTGTTTAGAGCAAGTAGTTTTGAAAGGTTAAAAAAAAATTGGAAATAATCAGAGGCCAAGGAAATCATAGATAAGGTGTGTTTGGATAACAAAACTTGAATGATGGAAACAAGTTAGAAATAGTAGTCAGAAATAACTCCAAGAGAGACCCAGGGTTGCTGATTCTGTCTTTGGGTGTCTAGATCTACCACGGACATGACGGTGTAGACCCTGGAAAAGGAGCACATCTCAGAGTACTCTTTCCCTCCTATGTCAAGAGGGCCTGATGATTGCTTTGTTCACAAGCATAGTGGAAGCACAGATGACATAGTATAATGTCAAATATCCTGCAGCCCACTGAAGAAAAATCAGTCTGAATGGAAGACAGTCTGGGTCCCTTACTACAGCCCGAGAGGCTATCTTCCAATGGCGAAGGTGTTGAACAAAACAGGTTGAATTCCCTAGGGAAAAACAAACAAACAAACAAACAAACAACACTTATTTCTCTAATATTAAGAAAAAGGAAAATAGACCAATAGGGTATGTTCAGGAATTGATGGAAAGAGTTGATACCATCAAATCAAGCTGTAGGATGATTTAGTGAAGAGAGTAAAACTGATTCAAATGGTTCTAGGGAAGGATATGCCAATTTCACAAGAAATAGGGAAGCAGTTAGGGAAACAACAGTTAGGGAAATGTGGTGTCCTTGACATCCTTCCTCATCCACTGTTGAGTCCAGTCTGAGTCCAGTCCAAGACTGGACTGATTTGTTCTATGCCTAAGTCGTGCCCAACCTATGAGTTTACTTTTGTGTAGGAACCAAGAGAGATCTACCTTATATTAGAGTACTAGGTGTTATCCCATAGAATAGTCTCACTAAAATGTTTCAGGTAGTTTGCAGAGAGCAACAAAATCGTGGACATACTATTCTGTATGCCCTTCCCAGTTCTCTTAGTGTTGGCTCTTTTCAGAGTTACTCCTTCTTATCTCTTTCAACCACTTTCTGAATGAACAAGTTCAGCAAACACAAACGTCTTCCTACGACTGAGGTCTTCACTCCATCCTGAAACTAAACAAAGCTACAGGGAATTTAAAAAAGAGAGGCTGAAGGCACGGCATTTCCCTCGGGCTGGTTGCCATGTCTTCATTAGGTTCTGGGGTAAATGCTTATTTTTATAGCTCTCTTTCACGAATAGATGGTGTGACACAGAAGTCCTATTTCCAAGGTTCATTTTACAGAGCGGCCGCTAGTCAGACTTTCCAAGAAGAAGGATGGAAAATTATGGTCCAAGCAGCATTACTGTCCATCGAGAGACCAAGGAGAATCCTGGACCTCATCGGCTCAGCAGCTTAAACTATCACTTATGAGCAGCAAATGGACTGTTTTTGGGTCTCAGCAACATTATTTTGGGCTGAGTTTGTGGCATTAAGGCCCAACTAATCATAATGATCTATTTTTACATTCCCATCACTTTCACATATGGATGATTGCCATTATGTTATTTAGAAAAAAAAAAAAAAAAAAAAAAAAAGAATGCTTGAGCAATCTTGTCCTAGATGGAAAGCACATGTAAGAAAGTAAGAAACTAGAATTAGATTTAATTCTTGTCCTACCTCATAACAAAAGGGTTCTAGTCATTTCATGTTATTGTCTTGTTTAGCTTTCCAAAGCTCCAATGAAGAAGAAAGGATATACAGGATATAGATTCCTGGCTCCTCTTTTGAGTGGACTTCCAGACAGATGGGAAAGGGAAAGGGGTATTGAACCAAAAAAACAGGATCTACTCATGCAATGGAAAAATCTACAGCAGTTAAAAAGAATTAGACCCATACGTATCAATATGGATGGGCTATCAAACAATCTTGAGTGAAAAATTAGGATGTAGAACGGTAAACCCAGTAGGATCCATCCTTTCTATTTTACTTCATGGCCTTCCTACAGAAAATCTGGATTTCTGATTCTTATTCTGGAAAATTTTGATCCCTGAAAGCCATTCAAGAGGAATTTCAATTCTTTAAATTAAAAGCACTAATAAAAAAAAAAAAAAAGTGATGCCTTAATTTTTTTTTTTTTTAAATCATTTAGAATTTTCCCTCCACACCAGGTTTTTATAACAGTGAATGGAGTTTAGTCAGCGGTAAGATCTAACAATGTGGATACCAGCTCTGCATAGCAAGGATTGTATTCTGCGGAGGATGATCCAAAGAGGCTACCTGTCTCTGCTGAGAACGAAAGATAAATGTTTGTGGTTACAATGGTGTCATGATCCCCAGACAAAAGGAGGGAGTTAGGTCTACCACTTGGCTCATGCTCCCTCCTAAGCAAACCACAAAATTTTAGTGACTTAATAAAATGGGGAGAGAAAGCACGTTCTCTCTGCAGTCTCTCTAACTACTAGGAATATTGACACAATAAACACTTAAGTAGGTTCGGTGTCTTTTATTTAAGGATGTCAGAGTTCTTCCCTGTGCGACTTTATGGCATTTCCAATGTACAGTGAGACAGACAGGTAAAATATAGTATTTCTTGGGAGATGAACTACGGCAAATCTCTTTATCTGCTCACACCTTTATACATGTGCTGTGCATCAAATGCTTTGTCAGTCCTTAGAGGAAAGGCCCTGGTAGATTGCAAGTGCGCTAGCAATTGCTTTCTTCTAGCAAGAGCTAGCTGGTTGTAAACTCAAGATACCATTTGAAAAGACACAGAAATAGGACAGGAAAACTCCAGCCAGACTGAAGAAAACCTCCCACTCTGCTTCCTCAAGGTCTATTCTAACTTAATGTTGATGGAACTAGCTAAATATCCAAGAACAAAAATTTGTTATATAATATCTAGTTTATGGTGATGCAACCATCAATGAGACTCATCAAACATTCCCACTAAGTTGAAACAGACACCTAGGCAAACGCTCTGTCAGCCTCATGGGTCTTCCGAGTGAGGGACTGGGAAGACCGGACAAACCACCTTCTACTTTCCAGTTGCTAGCATTTCCAACTGGTAAATAACATAGGCCCCAGGATATGGGGGGGGGGGATTTTTTTTTTTTTTTTTTTAGAAGTTTTCTAAGAATGAAAAACTTCTTCCAACTTATACTTTCACTAATATTAAGGACTGCATATATGGCTGCTGGGATGGAATGGTGAGAATGAAGTCAGCAGACCATGCCTTCCTTTGAGGCCAGTTTCCTGGGATTGGTCCCCTTGGTCATGAGCTGAAAGCAGATGGATTCCATCACTTTCCAAGATACCTTATTTGGTTTTGTTATGGACTGGACCTATTGTCTCAGCTTACAAAAGCAGTAAGGAGCTCCACACTCCTGCTTATCTGTGGAAATCACCCTTTCATCTGGGTAAAGACTAGACTTCATGAAAGATGAAATTAGTTAACACTCTTCTGTCACCAGCACATAAAAACCAGGTTCGACATCTAAATGCAACTCCTCAAGGTCTGAGACCTCAGTGGTAGAAAGAAGACACGTTTCTCCCATGTGACAAATTTAAATTCTGTACTTGCAGAGGGACCTTATGCTGACCGAAGAGAAATAACTAAATAAGGATTCCTTGGATCTGCAACTCATTTGAGCGTTTCCTTTTCCAACTGGATAAGTGAAGGGAGTTCTGCATTTCTCTAGGTAACACAGGACCTTATACTTAAGTTATCCAAAATTTGGGGAATCTGGAAGGTTAAAGACTGGCTCCAAAGTTATTAGACACAGACTAACAAATGACAAGAGATATGAAAATATCATAATCTTTGCATCTGATTAGTTTCTGATCATTAGAAAAATATAGATTTTTTTTTTTTAAAGTCACCCTGGCTATGTGTTTATTGCAGAAAGTAGACACTAGGGACTCAGTGTCTTCCATTCTGCTTTAGTTTGTTTTTTCTTCCCCTAATCACATTTTGATCTTGTTCTTTTGGTTAGAAAGACAGAAAGAGTTTTTACATCTTGTTTTTAAGATCTTGTAAAATCTCGTTTTCATCTCTAAAGTCATTCCATTCCATTTATGATTTAAATGAGGAGGAACTCCTTTAAATGTTCCTTTCCTTTTTTGGATAAATTCAATCTGTATTTTCTGAGTACTCACAGCAGGCTGAGTGGTGGGGATTCTAAGATGAGCAAAATAGACACCTGCCTTCTCTTACTGGCCGGATAATTTCTCAAATATTTAAAAATTTCTCTAACACTTGAAAAGTGACCCGGAGGAAACAATGACAATTGCCTGAATAACAACAGAGAGGACCTCATTCCCACAGAGGTGTGTGTAAGGAAAGCCCTTCCTCTCAGGGGAGCAGCTTCTACCATCCAAATACCCATCCTTTTAAGACCCTCTCTCGACTGATCCTCCCACTCCTGCCCAAGCCACCAGAATCCTACAATGAATTCTGAACTTGTCCTCATTGGAGTCTTCCGTTGACATCAGGCAGAACTTGTCTGAATTCAGTTTCCACAGCTGCGAAATGGAGGTAACGATGGTGCTTTCTTCAAGGGTTTTTAAAACGAGAAGCGAATGAGTCTATGCTTAATATCAGGATCAGAGTGTTAAATAAATGCTAGCTGACACTACTTTTATTATTCTTAATAATAGATCATAAACATTATCAGAGCTTGGGAAATCCTACACAAGAAGTGGGACCTGAGGACAGTTTTGAGGGCGTGTGTTACCTTGGCTAGGAAAAAAGGAAGTAGGGTGCCTGGGTGCCTCAGCTAGTCAAGCAACTAAGCAGCTGCCTTCAGCCCAGGTCATGATCCCAGGGTCCTCGGATCAAGTCCTGCATCCCATCCAGCTCCTTGCTTAGCAGAGAGTTTGCTTTTCCCTCCTCTCTGTCCCTTCCCCCTGCTTGTGTGTACTCTCTCTCTCTCTCTCTCAAATAAATAAATAAATAAATATCTTAAAAACAACAACAACAACAACAACAAAAAAAAAAAAAAGGAAGGAGAAGGGAAATAAAACTTGGTCCCCAGGTTCAGGCTGAACCTTCTATTTCCTCTATGTGAGTAAGAGCCTAGGCAGGGCTGGAGCGGGAAGAGTGGTGGGGTTGGGGTGGGAGTGTTCGGATGTTGGAGATGGGTATTGCAGGGGCCAGGGAGTCAATCATTGGAGTCACTAGTAGACTGGGGAAGAATCTTTTGTGGGAGCAGTAAGGTTGGATAACTGGAATAGAGACCAGGAATATAACCTCTCAGAGAGTGACGCAAATAATCCACTCATGCAAATAATCCCCAAGAATGTAGCATTCTTTTTAGAAACTTCTGATTCCCATGGGCAAGGAAGGGGGGCAGAGAAGGAATGCTTGCTCCTGGTGTCCGTAAATAGGATCTTCTGGCGAGGAAGTACTTTGAATATATTTGCAAGAGAAGTTCAATGCTCTCCAAAGGGGAAAAAACTAAGCACCAGGGATTCCCATGTATTTGCCTAGAAAATACTCGGCTTCAATCTATGGCCAATTGGAGTTTTTGCAACTCTCAAAAACATCATCATTCCTGAGGGAGTTCAGGCTCTGTTGAAAAGCTTTTCTGTTCCATAGGTTAGCACCAGGCTAACAATACAGAGTTCCTGAGACCACATAGGATTTAAAACACAAACTCAGCTTTTGCATGTTTTTAAAACATCCCTATAACTATGGGTTGTTTAAAAATAGCTATACCCCAAAGAGTTTATTTCCAACATCTGACATGATTGCATTTTGTAGCCATTTGTTATATAAATAATGGTAGCAGAGGAGAAATATGAAAAAACATTGCCCCCTCTCAAAGCCCGATGGATTTAATGCTTTTGTTAACTCTGGATTCCAAATCTGGGGGTTGTTTGTCTGTTTGCGGTGTGTAAAATAAAATAGTCTCTGCCTGCCTCAGCTTTTCTTCTGATGCAGCAGCAATTTGCAAAGGAGCCATTGTTCCTGTAAGGCTTCCCTGACTTTTCTTCACAGACAACTGTGCACTGGTGTGGAGAGGGGTTTCAGTGTGGTGGTGGCTGAGATGATGTTGGGAACAGTTGCAGTGCAAAGGGAATTGGTTTTTGAGTTGATGATTTCAGCAGGGTTTCGAACTGCCCATAATGCAAGGCTTGGTAACAAGTAAGGCATTTGCTGGGGCTCCTATTTCTTCATCTTTCAGCTTTGATCAGGGTAATCTGAATGGAGTATGGTGTGTGTGTGTGTGTGTGTGTGTGTGTGTGTGCATGCGTGCATGTGTGAGAAAGACAGTAGGAAAGGTAATATATTTATACTAAATTTTAGAGTGGTCAATGAACGAAAAGCAAGGGACAGACTGTTTTGCCCCAATTCTGTTCTTCTTCTAGAACATTACCTTCCCCTTCTCCATTTTACTATCCCTCCTGTCCCCTCTCCCCTGCCCCCCATCATATATTGGGGGCATATAAGTTTATTGTATGCTATCTTTCTAATTTCCTTAGCTCTGATGGTCATATTTTAAGAGGTGGTTCTTCTAATGGCTGCTACCTTTTCTAAAGCAATCCTGCTGTGTAATTCTTCAATTAGAGTATAAGTAGGAAAGACACAGTGAGGGAAAAGAAAAGGATTTTGGTTTTTAGTTAGTGAAACTGATGGGGAGGTAAGGCTTCGGTTATGGGAATGTCTTTTGAAATAATGGTGGCTTTGTAAGGGAAAAGTAGGATGCATGCCGTATTGATGAGGGAAAAGACCCAGAGAAAGCCAATTGGCACCAAAACAGTCTTGAAAGCCAAGGGCAGAAGAAGTGAGGCTTCTGACCAAGCTCATCCAATGTATCTGAAATTAGGCCATAGAAGAGATGGAGCAACAGCCTAGGGAACGGTTTGCCACCCATATCAATGACCCTGAAGTGTAATGGACTTGGCAATGGGATGTGCTGACTGCCCCAATGCCTTAAACTCTTAGCAAATAATCTCAGATTTTAAATCTATTAAAGACCTAACTCAAGTTCAAGAGCAACCTCCGAAACCCACAAGGAAAAGGAATGTGGGCATTTCATTTAGTTAAATATGAATTTTCTTACCCCATTCTCACTTTCTTGGGCTCCTTCATAAACTCAAATTTTATACTAAGAGGCAAATACCTCCCACTCTCTAGAGGGATTCTGAGAGTGATAACCCTCTATAATCTCTACACTGACCTTTCTCATTTTTTCTTGGATCTTGGAAACTTCTGAGATTTATTTTCAACCCAGTCCTATTTGTTCTCAAATAGTTGAGACCAGCCTCCAACATGCCTGTTTTGCCAGATTCTGTTGAAAACCAAATTAAGCCCTTGCATGGTAAACTGCTCTCTTAAGTTTTTATTTATTTATTGGGAGGGGCTTGGGTTAGTGGGGGTGAGGGTGAGGGGTAGAGGGGGAAGGAGAGGGACAAGCAGACTCTGTACTGAGCCCAGAGCCCAACACATGACCCTGAGATCATGACTTGAACTGAAACCAAGAATCAGTTACTTAACCTACTGAGCCAACCAGGTGCCCCTGAATTGCTCTTCTTAAACTTGTTTTTTTTTTTTTCTTCAGAAAAATTATATTATATTTGTACCATGTCAACATGGTCTTGAGCCCAGCCCAGAATCCTCTGTCCCTTGACTATCAAGCTGATGACACCACCTAGCTCATTTGAGTCAGTCTCCTCCTCTCACGGGGCTGCTGGAATTGGGCTTAGGTAGTAGCAAACTGAGGAACTGAAACCTTAATCATAGACAGGTATGTTTCTCACTCTATGCTAATTCACCCTAGGTCCCTTGCCCTTTCTTTCCAGAGTGCCTCAAAGGGGAAAAAAAAAATAATAGAGATGCAAAACACAAGGACAGATGCCAAAGGCCCAAGTCAAGACTTCTTTGTCACACCAAACAAAGAAACCAAAGGGCCCCTGCCCTCAGTCCACTTGGTGGTTGCTTTTCTCCTGCAAATGTGGCTGAAACTCACCTCCCTGCCAGTCTCTCTCATTCCCACCACTATTGCTTTCAGCCATTTTTTTCTCCTCCAAGAAACCCAGCATCGTGAAAAGTGAGCAGATAAAGGTAATCTAGGTACCACCCTTCTCTGAACACTCTTTCATCTTTTTCTTATGCCCGTTGATCCCAAAAATGGAATCACTCTTCAAAGGGGGACCCCTCACCATCCCTGATCACCTTGGTTAATTCTAGAGCCGGGGCTCCACAGTCATTGCATAGGAGGCCAGAGGCTTTCCCTCATTTAAGCCCTTCCCAGTGCTGACATCATAATACCAAAACATTCAACCAAAATACGGCACTGTGGCTTTGGGACATTCTCAGGGGGAATGGCATTACCTCTGCTACAGTATGTAGATTTGAGTTATGTAGGGTTGGTTTGGAAGCAAAGTAGCATCTGGAAATCCAATCCCTTTCTTCCTGAATGTACCCAGCTGCTAGAGAACCCATGTGGAAAGGCTGGAGGAGAGGGCAGAGGGCGTGCATGTCACCTATCCTGGGCTGCGTGTCTAGTTCTGACCACACACTCATAGATACTCACATATAAGGGATAGCAAATCATTCAGATACAATTAAAATGGACTGATTTGGAGCTATGTTCCAGAACACTCCTTGGTTTCCCGGTTTCTCTTCTAAGCCCCTCCTAATTGTGCACTCACGTAATGGAACCAAAATGGTGGAGTCTTGTCCATTTTTCCAGGCTTTAAAGCACAATAGACAAGTGCTTTATCATTTGTAAAAAGTATGCGTTGAGATGGGCAAGCTTGGGTCTGAGATCCAGATACGTGGTTGACCAGGGTACACAGGGATGGCCATGGGATTAGTAAAGAATGATGTGATTTGGACACTGCCTCCTGGAGCCACTTTTAGTATCACACCACGGCAAGTCTGTCTACCTAAATAGAATGTAGGTGGGTGGAAGGCTCCTGATCAATCCAAGTACAACATACGTATCCTTTTAAAATTTTTAGTCTTTAGAAGTATATCTGTATGACTACCCAGAATCTCGGTCAACTGACTCAATCCTCACCACCTCTTAATGTCTCTAACTTCCTCATACTCTTCCCAAAGGGGTTCTGTGCATGATTGTGCCAGGAACACCTCCCAGTTCTATTAGCAGCCTTTCCTCCCCAACCCCTGGTACCTTCCTTTGGGTCTAGTACTGGCTGGTTAGAAGTTGGATCTACATAAGACAGGTGCACCTAGTCAGAATGGTCAGGAGTATGGTTAGAGTTGCCTAATCTTCTGATCTCTCCTGGGCAACTGGGATATTATATTTATACACTCAATCCACAATGGATATATTTACTCTAACTGTTACATGCTCCGTGGAATGAATTCAGTTCCCTTGGAATATTCTTCACATTCCATGCATCAATGCTTAGCTCATAACCTACCTTCTTTCCCTTCCCTTTGAGCTACATGGTGACTTTTATGCATATCCTTGAAAGGACGTCTTCTGTTCCTTAATTCAAACATATTGATGGCACGCCTACCAGTACTGTAAGCAGTGAGTAGAACAGAATCTCTGACCACAACATGAATACTTCTTATGGGGGCAGACAGAAAATAATGAACACATGATAGTTCAAGTGGAGATGAAGTGTTATGAAGCTGTATAAAGCAGAGAAATGAGAAGAGACAATAGCAGATTCTGAAGAGGTGTTATTTGGTCAGGGTGTTCTCTGAAACTGGGGCAAGGGTCAGAATGAAGTAACAGAGCCAGCCATGCAGACACCTGGGAAAAGTGCATTCTGACCAGAGGATGAGCCAGTCTGCTTCCCACAGCAGAAGTATGCTGGCCAGTCCCAAAGCTCGGCAGAAAGGCTACGGGTGCCAGAGCGGAGAGAATACGGCGGGGAGTGACAAAAACTGAGAACAGTGAAGTGGTGGGAGTCAGATCATACAGAGCCTTGCAGGTTCAGAAAAGACTCTGAATTTCATGGTGAATGAAATGGGAAGTCTCTGGAGGGTTTTGAGAAGGTGAGTGACCTGATCTTACACTCACTTTGAAAGGCTCTGAGGAGCAAGGCTGGAAGCTGGAAGAGTGTTTGGAAGCTATTACAATAGTCCAGGTGAGAAATGATGATGGCTGCAACCAGTGTAGTAGCAGGAGAAGTGGAAAGGAGCTGTCAGATCCTGGATCTATTTTGAAGGAAGAGCTGACAAAATTTGCTGATGTCCTAGTTGCACAATTAGAGATAAGACAGGGTTTAAGTTTCCAAGATTTTTGGCTTGAGCACCTTGAAGGAAGGCAGCCCACCACTTTCTGCATGTGTGAAGGTGATGGGGGTGAAGTGGGGAAATCAAAGTCTGGTTTGGGACACCGAGTTGAGATCCACCAAAGTGAAGATGTCAAACCGGCAGTTGGACCAACAGATCTGGAATACAGGGGAGAGGTATGGGCTAGAGATATAAATTTGGGAGTCATCAGAATATAGATGGCTATTTAAAGCCCTGATGTGATCACACCTGGTAAGTGAGCAGAAGTAGAGAGGGAGAAATCCATGGGCCCAGTAGAGTGTAGAGATCTCTAAAGTGTGGAGATCAGGAGGGTGAGGAACTGGAGTGGAAGACATGGTGGAGTATCCACAAAGTAGAGAGGACAAAAGAGAATGCTGGCCTAAAGCGAAGAGGAGGAATTTTCTGAAAGATGGGTTAATCAGCTCCATCAGAGGCTGCTCAGAGGCAGAGGGAGATTTGTGTCAGAGCTATAGGGTCCTCGAGGCTAGGACTCATATCTGATTCGTCATTCTTTCTCAGGGCCTCACACAGAGCAGATAGCCCATAAACACTGAAGAATTGCCTGACAAAGAACAGTTGTGATTGGACACAGGGAACAGGGTGTACTCCTTCAACAGATGCCTGTCCTGGGGCAAAACGGGGAAAAGATGACCACTCTACAGATGGATCCCTGAGTGCTCTTGCCTCATCTCTGAGGCTTGACCTGGAGACACTCCCAGTCTGAAGAACTTCCAAGGTTGTAGGAGGTGGAGGTGGAGGGCTGGGAAAGGAATGAATGCAAGAGGGAATGCGGTGAGGAAGAAGCACAAAGACCAGAATGGTTGGAATGACATTGGGCAAAGACCCTGATGCGTGAACCAGAAAGAATCTGAAGAGCATGTTCTAAGAAACCAGAAAGATAAGGGGGGGGGGGAGGGGGAAGTTGAGGAAAACCAGAAAGCTAGAGAAGAAGGCAGAGAAAACTGAGGTAAGAAGGCAAAGAAAATTAAAAGCAGAAGGAGACAAAGTAAAAATTTGAGGAGGGGATGCCAGTGAGTGGAGAAGGAACAAAGGGAACAATAGGGTGCGCTTATGCTGAGATTGGCCTGAGCACTAGGGCGACGGGTATGTGATCTCTGTGTGCCTCAAGAAAAGATAGATGGTAAATTCAGGGGGGCCTTCCCCAAAGCTTCTGGGTGTTTTGAATCCAAGAAGAAACACACTGGCCGGGGTGAAATGCTCAAGTAAACACAAACTATAATGGCCCCGGGGTGACAAGTGATCTGCCCGCGAGTCTGAGAAGGCCATGGGTGGCTGAGCAGCCTAGGAGGCTCCAGCCTGTTCCTGGTCTCCAGTCCGTGCGTACAGCACACATGGCCATTTCAAGGGGAGAAGGGGAGAAAAATTGCGCTCAACTGGGTGACCTCTCTTGTCAGGATTTGGCTAATTAAGGAAAGATATTACCTATAGATCTCTAGGTCTCGGTCCTATTTCCTGCTTGTTAAAAAATGGTTTAATGAGAAAAAAAAAATCAAGGGAGCAGAACTGAAATTATTTTCTTTTCCCCAAATGTGCTGAGTGGCCGTGGTTGCTTTGCCAAAAATGCTTGAACAATAGCGTTTTGACACGAAGACTGAAATCCAAACAGCATGAAGAAATCTCGAAAGCCAAGCAGTCCCCATTATCTCATGCTTACACGATTACAGTCCAGAAGATGAGTGATGATTCCCCATTTGTGCAAGCGGGGTGGCGGGCCAAGGCCCTGACACAGCCACTAATTGCCCATCTGCTTGTTTACACAGACCAGGGATGGTGGCCGGACAAACAGCTCATTTCCCTTGAAATTGGACCAAACTGGGGGGAGCCTGTCATATGTGACAGAGGAAGGGCCGGTTGAACTCTCATGGGAACTTGATTCCAGATCAAAGCCAGCCACCAGTGTGCTGAACAAAGACTGGCAGGAGTGGCTGGCTTTCCTGGGTGGTGCTGGGCCCACCTCGTGCTGCAGCCTTTCCACCCACGCCAGCACGCCCGGAGCTCAGGCAGTTCTGAGATACTCAGATCCAAGAACCATCCAGAGAATGCCATCACCAAGCTACGTTGCAAGGCTTCTGCAGGGTTGAGGGGTCTCCCAGTGAGCCTCTCTGCCCTTTCAGGCTTCACTTGACATCATATGCCTTGCTGAGTAACTGCTTACCCCTGGCGTGTTCTCCCTGTCTCCTTGGCTAGACCCCGAGCTACTTGAGGATGAGAACCGGAAGGCCCTGGGTCCCTCAGGAGGATGCTTTACACGTGAAGGGGCATTAGCCATAGAATGGTTGCTAATGGTTGTTAATGATGATCAGGAGCTCCTGACATCATTTTTGTTTTGTTTATATCAGAAGATAGGTTTCCTTGAGACATGAGGTCCACATCTCCCGGTGATGCTATCAGCCGACTATGGAAATCAGTAATGACCCTTATATCAGACTCCCGGAAATAAGACTAAGAAGATTGTCTTAAGGATCTATTGCTCCTTAAAATGAGAATGGGCTTTAAAAAAACCAGTCTAGAAAAAACAACAAGAACACAAAAACCAATCTTTCTCTGTACTGCCCATACACAGTGATGGCTAAGGTGTAGCAATATGAACATGAAGTAGGAATTATCCAGAACTTACTATAGGTACATGGAAGACTATGTACTTAAAGGGAGGGAGACCGACATTACTCAAGTCAACCTAACAAATTTCAGATTTGGCCCTCTGAGTATTTAGAGTACCACATAGTAGAAAGTTAATAAACTCATGTTAAATGTACCTGAGAAGGGACCAGTACTCCCAAGGAGGAGGACTGCAGCCCTGGGATCCCCACTGATGGTTCTGTGGGCCAAGCTTCTCAGCCCCCGCAGAGGGCACCACTCACCCGGGACCTCAGCTTTCTGCTTATCACTGCTGTGTCCCAGCCCTCGGTGAGCACCCATGTGGCTGAGACGCTACCATTGGAGCTCTGTGTCAGTGACAGGGCAGAGAAAAGCCAGAAGAAGAAAAGCTACCTTTTTTTCCGGAAAGGGCTGAGAATAGGTCACCGTTAGGATTCTTGCATTCTCAAGAGGAGCTTCCATACTGTTTGAATACCTAGCTGGTGGTAGCTCTATTTTTCCCAGATCAGTAGTAGAAGAGTGGGAACACTTGGTATCAGCACGTTAAAAATGCTCCTAAGGAGTGAACAGCATGGTTAAAAATACCACTAAGGAGTTCATCTCCGCAGATAACTGCACACGAGTGACGAAAGCCATTTTGATTGAAAAGTAGAGTTGGTACATGGAAGGAGTTCTAGATGGTGTGGGATCCCATGTGTAGACAAATTATAGGGATCCCGGTGGCTAGGTTATATCACTGAGCAGCCAAGCAGAGGTGGTTGCTAGGGGGAAAGGCCATCCTCTGGGCCAGGACAGCCATCGAAGAGGGAGGCAGCACGTGTAAGAACGGTACAAATGCAGGACAAGTTGTGCCAGAGGATCTCCATGTCCCATTCATACAATAAGTGGACTGTGACTTTCGACAACTGGAGTCCTGGAAAGAGTACGCATACAGATGGTTAATTCTGCAATAGTGTGAGAAAGAGTTGTTTAAAGAAGAAAAGAGGACTTCCTCCCTCCACCCTCCCACTCTCTGGAAAATACACACAGACGAGTGTCACACAGTACAAGAGGTTTGTATTACACTGAAACTGTTGCTCAAAGAGGGACTTACACATAGGAACAAAATTTAAAAACAAACAAACCACCACCATTTATCACAGTTTATCCAGCCAGCGGTTTTCTTGATCCCTTTGGCTATTACTTGAGATATTTTTGCTTGGAATTTGTTGTTTTTGTTTGTTTGTTTTTTTCCTTTTTCCTGACAGCTCATTGATCTTGGTTGCATTTGCATTATCACAGTTTGCGAGAAACCATCTAGGCTACTTTCCTAGCTTATTCCCCCTTAGATGGTTCTTCGATGCTGTCCATTTAATATTTTGGGCTATCTGTCTGTCTGTCTCTGTCTGTCTCTCTCACAGCAGGGTATTTTAATCTCTGAGCATATGTAGTGTGCCTCTGGAGAAAATGTTTCATAAACCCAAGCAAACAGTGCCATTATCTTAAATTAACACAGGCAGAGTTTCAAATTGATCCACCTGGAAGATGTCATCAAAACTTAAGAACTTGAATATAAATCCACATTCCGGTTTCTTAGCTACATTTTTCAGGAACAGAAAACTGGTAGATAAACCAGCAATTGAAAAAAAAAAAACAAACCATTATTTTCAATGTGATTTAGAAGTGGCTCTTAAGTCTATACATTCTACACATTGTATCAGCCACTCCCTTGACCCCAGCCCTATCAGAAAGCATTTCAAAGCCTATCTATGCACGGTACAACTGATCAGGTCTATTTTTCTCTGTTACTCAGTAGCTCGTAGTTAAGACGGTCATCTGTAACCACCTTGACAAGCACAGCAAGAATTCATACAAGTACAAAGGACATATCCTGAGCTCACATGACCACCCTGTCTGCTGTAGCTAACAAGAGTCTTCGGGAGTCTTTAAAACATTCTTTACCTTCTTGGGGAAAAAAACTCAACTCTGTGGAGTCACAGAAGATTAAAATATGCCAGCAAATGCTTTTCTGGCAGGAGAACACCACTCGATCTTCAGCCGTGTCAGAGTGAGCATCGCTAACCTGGCCGCACAGGGACCAGACAGCGAATCACGATCCATTAGAAAGGCAGGCAGAACTCACCACTGGGTTTCAGAAACGTTGATTGAAAGCAATAGTTACAGGAAAAGAAACACCCATGTTCCCAATTCTTTTTTCTTTTTTAATTAAAAAAATTTTTTTTAAATTATTTTTTAAAAGATTTTATTTATTTATTAGACAGACAGAGATCACAAGCAGGCAGAGAGGCAGGGGAAAGCAGGCTCCCCGCTGAGCAGAGAGCCCGATGCGGGGCTCAATCCCAGGATCCTGAGATCATGACCTGAGCTGAAGGCAGAGGCTTTAACCCACTGAGACACCCAGGCGCCCCTCCTTTTTTTTTTTTTTTTTTTTTAAGGCTTTATTTATTTATTTGTCTGAGAGTGTACACATAAGCAGGGTCCCTGCAAGAAGTCTGATGTAGGACTTGATCTCAGGGTCCTGGGATCATGACCTGAGCTGAAGGCAGAAGCTTAACCGACTGAGCCACCCAGGCGTCCCCCATGTTCCCAATTTTGTCACTTTTCTGATAAGTTATTCCTTTGAAAAGTATAAAAACACTTAACTCCGCTCTCTAAACTGAGCATTTATACCCTCAGTAAGAATATAACAGCTTGTACTTTCTCTTCTCTCTTACAGCCTGTGCTGGAAAAGCAAGTGACTTCTGTGCTTTTTGATTTTTCAAGGCACTGTACCATATTGAAAATAAGACGAGGAGAGGGATGTCGGGAAGGGCCCAGGAGAGTAAGTTCAAGGCCATCTGTCCCTGGGGAAAAGGAAGGATGGGAGTGTCCAACATGTTAAGTGCATGAAGTATTCAGTTCTCAGAGGGCTGATTTGTTAGGGCTCCACCTGCAAGGACCAAAATCTCAAAAGAAGTGGCGTAGTAACTGTAGCCAACGGGGCTTCATGTCGAGTCCCAGGAAATCTATCCAGCTGATGGTGATGGTTTTCGTGTGTTAAAATTGGTATGTAACACGTGAGTCCTAGGGTAGGGTGGGTCTTGTGAAGCTACTACTTAACGAGACTGTGTATTTCTTCCCATGCAGTAACACAGAGAAATAAGGAGTTTTCTTTAGAGGGATACTGAGGAGAAGGACAAAACCTCATTCCCTGGAAACACCATCTATATTGAAGAAGTTCTAAGAACCAAAGCAAACACATTTATAGTTTGCTATTTATCGGACCCCTAAAGACAAAACTGATGCCTATCCCTAGGGTTAGCACCAACAGTGAGCTTTGCAAATCCTGAGAGTCTAAGCCAAATAAAAGCCAGGATGTACTAGTTAAGAGTCTAGATAGATATCAAGGGCCTGAGGAACCATCAATTAAACACAGTGGTAGCTTGTCTCCAGGATGGCCACCATTAATTCTTTCCTTCCTTGGATATAATCACTGTTCTCCACTGAGAGCTTGTGTCTATTGTTCTGCTCCCTTGAAACTGGGCTGGCTTGTGATTTTTTTGACGAAAAGTGACACAATGCCTTATCCCTAGATTTTAGGAGGACTGGAAGCTTCTGCTTCTCTTTTCTTGGAACATTTCCCACCATGCTGTGAAGAAGCCCACCCCATGTGGAGAGGTCACATGGATTCAGAAGTCCAGCCACCGCCACCTGTGCCATCCATCCCAGCCCAGGATCCATACACGTGCATAAGGAAGTCATCAGGTGATTCTAAAACCCACTACCTTCTGAGTCCAACTTCGGGGAAACCCAGGACAAGAACTGCTCAGTTTGGTCTAGACAACCCACAGAAAGAACTATGGGAGATAGTAATACATTGTCGATTTAAGCTACCAAATTTTGAAGTGGTTGGTTATATAGCAAGAAACAACCAAAACACACCCTATCGATTTCTAGTGCCAACAGGCTATCATCTCCACTAGTAAATACAAATTCTAGAGGCAAGGCTGTGTTCATCTTGCTCATCCTGCATCACTAGCAAGTAGCACAGTGCCTAGCACATAATAAGACCTGAGTTAAACTCATATCTAATGAACAACTTAAACAGCTATTTCTGTGCTAGCATGGTAAAAGAGGGACCCATGGTCAACGAAGTATCTTAGATGAAACTAAATGTGACTTGGCTTAAGAGATAAAAGTCACAGCAAAGCACAAGGGAACATAAGGAGAGGGTAGAGGGAAGGCTGAGAATTTTTATACATATGATTGTGCTGGATATTGTGCTGGATGGCTGACGTCTGGTAGCTGGTTTCCACAGTAACCTTACAGTATCGGTATTATCATCTGTCTTTGATATGAGAGAACTCAGCCTTGTCTGGATAAAATCAGTTTCCCCAAGGTCAGATAGTTAAGAGAAGAGATTTGAACTAAGATTTATGTAATTCTAAAGCCAGCCCTCTTTTCACTACGGTCTCCCAGGAGATTATAATAGAAATAATAAGGAAACAGTTCGAAAGAGATGGAAAACCCATCCCTTGAATCTTACACAGGATCATATAGCTCCATTAATTGCTGGCAACATGCTGGAACCTGTTTCGCCACATGAAGCTCAGACCAGTTACAGTTAATGCCCCATCCATGAATACCAACTGGGAACCAAGGCCAGAGGAAGCTTAGTTTAAGAAAGCAGATGATCACGTACATATGTCAGGTTAGCAATGAGACTTAATCCTAGAATCATGAAAGTGAAGGGAAGATGGTAAGGGAAGAATAGTGCCCTCCGGGTAAGAATAGCAACCCAGACTTTGTAGGGGATCCCTGTATTACCTACTTGAACATATGCCATGTCCCTAGAATAATTATGAATATTTCATATTTCATGTATTCCAGCAAGGAACTGGGATGGTGAGATGAGCTCAGTAGGCAGATGGTTTCAATGAATAATTTGAATGTCAACAAGTTGGTAGACGCTAGGGGGAGAGGGGAGATGGTAAATAACAAAGATCCTGGTGCCAGCCAGACTCGGAAGTGGAGAAGTGGTGTGCTATGAAGGAACAACACTTTAAGAAGCTAAGCCCTTTAGTTTTGCTGACTTTATGAAAGGACATGAACTGACACTACGTATTTCCTATAGTGAAAAAAAAAAATTGTTTATCCCTGTTGATTTAATCAAATGCACATTTTTAACTTTCAGAAGAAAAATAGTAGGAACCAATCAAGACTTAAATATAAAACTGATAGAGAAAGGTAGATATATTTCTTCTCACTTCAAAATATTAATAAAAGGATTAAAAAATGAAATGATCACATTCTCTGGCCTCAGCTAACCTTTCAGAGTCTCACAATTCTCTCATCTGCTATAAAACAGAGTTTGAACGTTCCAGTGATTAACAGTTATCAAAGATAAAGTTGTTTACTCTAGCGGTGTTCATTGTCATCTTCATTTTTAGCCACTGAGATGAGGCACTAGGACGCTGTGGGTCTCAAGGATCATGTGCTTGCAGTGTAACCCAGTGGCCACTAGGTGGTAATATTGTTGACTGGGGTAGCCATGACACGAGATCCATAAGGCATGTCATCTTTAATGGAATTATTTAAATACTTGCCATCAATAAGATGTAACTATAGAAATTACATTTACACTTTTAAAATATTTTAATGGTGAAAGAGTACAATCCTGTAGAAAACCATTGCTTTTGGTTTTTTGTTTTTCATTTTAGTTTTTACTTTCAGAGGAGATGGACAAGATGAACATGATCTTCCTTCTAGTACTGAAGACTTTTCTCTGGAATTAGTTATTATTTGCTGTATGAATTTGGAACTGCAGCTATTCGCACCACTGAGAGAGTAACACTTCTGCGATAGACTTTCTGAGCTCCCCTCTCTGAACCATCTGATAAGATGGTGATAAAATGAGAATGTAACAGGAGCAGCAGGTGCTGACAAGTAGTGGGCCAGGCTTTGTGCTGAATGCTCCCCATGCATTATCTCATTCACTCCTGGGCTCCTACCAGCGCTGCCACCATTCCTCTACAGCAAAACTGACTCAGCAGAAGAAACAGATCTGTGTTATTTGAAGGAATGAAGAGAGCTTTCTAGAGTCGTACAGTATCTGCAAAATCACGTATTATATGATATGTATTCTGCAAAACAACTCCCAGAAGGCCGTATAGGTGTCAAGTTCTTCCAGCATGAAGAAGATACTAACTGAGTAATTCAAAGAGAAGTCATGTGATAGCAACTGCAATCCATCACTGATTAAAACCGTGCTGATAGTTGTCGCAAATCCAGAGAGGAAGTGGTGCCGTGCCAACAATTACATGAACCAATTTATCATGAAAACAACTATTATGCAAGAATGCAGGGCTCAAGACTGAGTCCATAAAATACTTAAGTACTTGTCACCACAATTCCTTCCAAAGCACAGATGACACTTGTTGGTGTTGCTGCTGGGGAAGGTAGAATGAGGACTTTCTAGTAGGAGTCCCTCGGGAGTATGCTATGGCAGGCAAGTCTGCTCTTTTCCTACTTTTCTCATTTAGATGGTGAGAGAAAAGAGTTATTTCTGGTTACCCGCAACAGTCCTGGGACCCAGAGGAACATAAGTGATATTCCAAGTTATTAGTATGTCACAGTGCCAATAGCGGGACTGAGATCACACTGAACTTGAGTAAGTTACCGAAATTTTCACGGTTTCCTTATCCGGAAAGTCAGTAATAACAGCGTTAGCTTCAAAGAACTGCCATGGGGATTAACTTGAAGCTTTGAGCTTCAACTGTTGAAGCCAAGAAGCATCCTCCCAGCTCCCTGTCTGAAATGAACACTTGAAGGAAACTTTCAACCAACTGGTGTTTCTCACAGCAGGCAGGGGTGGGATAATAATTATGCTCTAAAAATAACAGATTGTATTTATTAATGCCCAAAGGTCATACGACACAGCAGTTTGGTCTCCTAAGTTTGGAGCTGTTGCAGCCGGCACACACGCACCCAGGCTCATGTCTGTCTAAATGGCGGCCACTCTAGAGAAGACCCAGTAAGAGTTAGTAGTACTCATCCTACCCTTCGCTGCAGACCAAACCACCAACCACTTTTCTCCCACTAATCCATAGTCACGAGACACTGCTTAAAGACAGCAGACAAAGCCCTTCTTTCAAAAATTACCAGTAAGTCTTAAAATAACATGCATCCTTAGGAGAGTTTTGATTCTGAAAATCACTTTAAGATAGAAATGAGTGAGAACTGGCACTACCCTGTGGTTAGGTTTAGACGGTGGCCTCTGGGAGGGTAATCTGAGATGGAGATCCCTACACCCTCACTGCATGTTCAGGAAAGAGTTCATCGAAAGACCTAAGATACTTATCTAATGATGAGGTAAGAGGACCCAAATGTAATGGAGAACAGGACGATGGAAACAGGAGACAAAAAATGAGGGAAATGTAAAACGCCTTATATATCTGAGCAAAGAGGCCTCTTCGTGGACATTGTAGTTAGAACCATCATAAGAGTGTGAGTGAACCATGAGTGAAATGAGTGATGGCAATTTACATCCAGAACAAAGCACTTGAGAGACTTTAGTGTGTGTGTACGTGTGTGTGTGTGTGTGTGTGTGTGTGTGTAGACACTCACAGGGAGGACTCCACCGTCCAGAGTCGCGGTGGAAGGGTGTTGAGGAGGAGACCATTGGGGAGGAGACCCTTAGGAAAGAAAGCCAAGGAGAAGGAAAATACGAAAAGACCTTCCTCAAATTTCCTTCTGGGTGGTCTAGTCCAGTCTTCAGTGGAGAGAAAGAGTCTGTGAATCACAGCATTTAATTTCTAATTCCTCTGAAACTGAACGTGAAGGGCTAGGTTCAGCAAGTTAAGGGACCCCAATTGGTACCATAGTGGGAAAACCTGAAAGGAGAAGCAGTCTTGAAAGAAAAAAAAAAAAAAAACAAAACATAACTGCAAAGTATCACAGAACGTTGTTTTAAAAAATTAGTTGTTTAATTTTTTGAAGAGGTACATATCGATGAAAAGATCTATGAAAAGTCTGTGTATCTTTTCTGAACTCCATCCATCCATTTTCCACTCACTCCATAATGAACCCATCTGGTCATTTTCAGGGGTAATATTCTAACTGTTTAACAACAGCCTTGGTACCAACTAAATGTTAGGACAGACAGCCTGCATGGTTGATATGGTCAGAACTAGCTAAATATCAGCCCCAGATTAGTTTCCTATTTGTCCTCTGAGATTTTTGTCAAGTAGTATTCATTTTTCTTCTTCTTCTTTACTTAAAATGGCAATATGCCTACTTTTCTGATCCTCGTTTTCCACTTAAAACACACCTTAGAGATTCTTCCATGTCAATGCATAAAGACTTTCCTCATTTTTTAAAGCAGACGCTTAGTATTCCATCGTATGGAAGTACCGTAACTTGACAATTTCCTTACTGATAATCTTTGAGGTTGTCACCAATTATGTGCTGCTACCAACAATGTCTCAATAAGTAGCATGGTATAGGAATCACTTTGCATGTGTAACCATCTGAGGGTTTGCTTCTGACAAGTCAAAAGGCATGTGCATGTAACCAGTAGATACTGCTAAATAGATCTGCCCATGGACTTTAACAGTTTATACTTCCACAAATGATGGAGGACAGGGGTTTACGGCACCACAGCACCAACGGAGTTCATTATCAAACTTTCGTAATTTTGCCAATCTTATTAAGATTGGAAAAATTGGAATTGGAAAATGGAAAATTGGAACTGGAAAATGGAATTTCAATGGAATTTCTTTTGTACTTTTTATTTTGAGAATGGCATCTTCTCATGCATTTGAAGAACAGTTTCTGTCACTGTTCATATTACTGCCTTTGAAATGAATGTTGGTCTTGTTTCTTAATAACATCTTGGAGCTCTTATATATTAGGTACACTGATCTTTTGTCTATGATATGAGTTGTGAATCTGATATAATAGATATCATATAGATATAAAAGATATAATGGATATAATAGCATCTAAAGAAATGATCATAGGTGTTTTATTGTTGAGCTATTAACAGTGATGAGTTATGTTAATAGACTTCCCAATGTCCTATCATCTTTATGTTCGGGAATAAACTCTCTTGATCATGAAGTATGCTGTTGTATTTAAAAATTTAAAACTAGAGTGAGATCAATCTATAGTTTTCTTTCAGAGAAAGGAAAAGAAAAAGAGAACTAGAATTTTTGGAGAGACAATTTATTAGGTGTTTGGCCAAAAAAGAAAAACTGAGAAAATTAAAGACATAAATTAAAGACATAAAGGGGAGGTGAGTAGGGAGGAAAGAGAGAAATGAAGTGGAGAGAGGTAGAGAGATACTAACTTTGGGGTTGGGGGGTGGAATTGTGCTTTTGTAGAAATTTCAGGGAAGAAAAAACAACAACAACAACAAAGTAAACTGATTCAAACTAACCCTTTCAGAAAAGACTCTACTTAATAAATCTTTGATAAAATAGTAGCTGCACTTTCCAAAGATTACTGCTGTTTTACTTCAGTGACCCCGAAATCACAACGGACTATCTTAATTCTTGACCATTTGTTGTTATTTGGAGACAGTCCTGCTTGTCTTTTTTTTTGAAAGTGAGGTGTGCAAGAAGACGGTTTGTCCCATAGACAGTGCACGTGCCCCTGGCTAGAGTTCTTCCTTCTGCAGGCTCTGTAAAGGATGTAAGAATTACTGTCTCTCACAGGTTATACTGTCCAGATCATTGGTCCTTCCTTTTCCCTGTAAGCTTAATGCCTGAATATGCTGGGGCTGAAGAGATTAGTCTACAGTTTAAGATTCAATTGTGGACCTTGCCAAACTAAACCACGTATTTATTAAGAAGGGATTATATGCACATTTGGGACATAGAAAGATATTTTGATATCTAAGAGGTTTGATCACAGATGTGCATTATAGACCAAAAGTGCATCTCCCCAGATTCCGGCATGATTTACCAATTTTGAAAGAATTTGAACAGGAAACTCACAGAGGGGGGAAAAAATAGCCTCCAGGCATCTTGTAAGATTCAGGGTGTTTGTTCACTAACTCCACAAATAATTATTAATACCGAATATGGGCCAGGCTGAGCCTGCTTCCATGATGTCAGGATGGGAGAGTGAATGCTGGGCCAATCTCAGAGGTCAGGAGTAGTCAGCTACTTAGGTAATCCTTTCTGCATTTGGTGTGGGGGAAATTAGAGTTGTTGTTTTGCCCGTTTTTTAGTTCTGTAAATTTATCTATTTATTTTTTAGAAAAGTTTCTGGACATAAAGTACCTGTCAATCTCATCTGGTCAAAGAACCCTGGGGGATAGTTTGAGGAACTAGGACTAGTCTGGCTCCTTCAGTCTCACTGGGATTTGGTTCCACTGGTGGATGCCCGCTAAAACTGATGCAGAAGGAGATGGGGCCAAGTGTGGGAGAGTGCTTGCTGGTCTTAGCGCCGGTTTAGGTTCCAGCCCTCCCTGCCAAAGCTATAAATACAAATGACCAATTTAACAGCATGCAAAGACCACCTACAAGATCTCTACCTGGGATCTAATCAGTTGCTCTGCGCCTTCTTTCAATTACAGGATCCCTGCCATGTTTATGGGGACTTTTAATGTGAGCATCACATTTTTGAAGGCCATATCATTATGAGTATGTTTGATCTGAGGGTGGGAAAACATGAGCTCAAATAATGCCTGTACAAGGTACCTCTGAACTGAGCTGTAAATTGGACTCAACAAGAGCCCACTGTGGGAAATAAAAACCACGCAAGGAGAAAGGCCCAGATACCATGGATTGTACCTCTGGAAGATGGAGGCATTAAAATTACTTTCTATTCTGTCCAGGAAATGAAATGAGTTCAGAACAAGTACCAGAGTTTGGTCAAGTCACATTTAAGGGCATTCTGAGAAGGGCAGGACGACACAAAGACAAATACATCATCTCTACTTGAGTGTGGCAACAGGATATGATTTACAAGAGAAAAATGAAACCGTCATGATTGTTAGAAGAACTGAATTGCAGCTCATACAAAAATTAGCCGAACTATGAATCCCCTGAGTCACCATGCATGTGTGTGACTTCTCGGGAATAAAGAGCTCAATTGCTTAAGAGTTTCTGAATGATAAGACTTCTAATAGAAAACTGGCTTTCCTGCCAAATACTCAAATATTACAAAAGAATGGAAGGATCTTTTCTCAATTAGGGTTATTATATTATGTCCTGAGCTTCGAAACTCTAGGACTACTGGAAGTTCTCATTTGACACCCTTTCTGTGGACTTTCTCATTCATTCCTATGACTTGAAATTCTACCCTCTATGAGACAGTAGTCTCATTCAGGACTCTCCCATGAGCCTAATGTCTCTACCAGGGTATCTTATTCGTATGTCAAATCAGTGTGTTCAAAGTGTACTGCATTGCTTTCCATCCCAAATCTGGTTTTCCTTGTCAGTATCAAGCCAGTTATCCAAGCAAGAAAAAGGGGGAGTGACCCTTTTCTCCTGTTTCTGTACTTCAATTGGGGTTATCTCGTCCTGTAACTCCTAAAAGCTTTATAAATGTGTCCCTTCCTTGTTATTTTTCTGGGACTGCTTTTGCTCTTACCATCATTTGCCTGGACTACTGTAGAATAAATTGATAGACACCCTTCCTGCCTTTTACTATTCCAACTCCCCTTCATATTGCCCTTTATAATGCATTTCTTAACAATATAAAGGCAAAGGATCCCATGCACCAAAACAAAGCAAACTCAGTGTGACCGTGTCACTCCCATACATGGTACTTTTCAAAGGCTCCCTGTTGCCTATAAGGCAAAGTTCAGACTGTTCAGCAAGTCCTGTTGTAACTCTCCTTCCCTTTTTGGTCTTGTGTTCTTCCCCTATGCGCTGTGATCTAGCCACGCCACGTATCTTGCCATTCCCCAGATACTTCATGTCTTTCATCCCGAGATTTGCAGTGTTTTCTTCTGCCTGCAATGCCCTTCATAACCTGTCAGCTGAGGATTCCTAGTCTTCAGTTTCCTTGTCTGTATAACAGGGGGATCATAGTGCTGACTCCAGAGACTGTCACGAAGACTGAATAAGAAAGAAGATCTTCTCCCCACCATATCTGCGGTACGGTTCTGCAAATGTGAGTGATCACCCACGGATCCGCAGTCATCGCCATCATTATCAGTATCTTGGTTTTTTTCTATTTATTTTTTTTGGGGGGGGTCAAATCTGAGCAAAAACATCTTTGTTCCAAACCTTCTCTGACTTACCCGGATGTGTTAGGCATTCCTCCTCCCTCATGCTATACGCCTCATTATGGCACTGTATTATATCAACTTCAAACTTGATGGAATGTTCAGATCTTAGCACCTGCTTTTGGTGGTACATCTTATTATTTATGACACGTTGTGATTTAACTGCCAGCAATTTTTCTTTCTTAGTAGCCCTTGTCATAATGATGTTTCTTAAAATGAATGGCATATTTAGACATAGACTTAAAATGAATGGCATATTTAGAGCTCCTATACTTAAAACTGTATAGTTGTTGTATTATACTGCATATTTACAGTAGGAAGAAAATTCGTCCTTCAGTGAAACATCCACATAGAAAAGGTGCTACTGCTTAGAACGCTACAGCAGCCATTTGCATGTGCTGCAACATGGCAGAGCCCCACCCCTTGCGCCACAGGGAAGCAGCTGGATGAAGTAGCGCGCTGTCATCTCCTTCAGTGAAGCACCCACCCCCACCTGTGAGCCCCACAATGGCCAGGACCAGAGCAAAAGTGGGGAGGGCTAGCTCTGGAAACTGCATTCCCATAATTGAGGCTTCAAGCTGAGCAAGAACGAGAAGAGGGGAGTGAAGGAATGAGATGAGAAAGGCCAAGAGACCATGTGTCTAGACAAGGATTGACCAAAAGAAATATATTATGAGTCACATACATCATCTTAAATTTTCTAGTAGCCATGCGTAAAAACTGTAAGAGTCAGGTAAATTAAGATTAATAATAATACCTTATTTTAAAAGCCAGTATATTCAAAATATCATTTTACTGTGTAATCAATATAAAAAATCAACTCAACATCTTCATGTGGCTCGTGCCTGCCATGTGTATTGGGCCGCACAATGCTAGACTGATTTTGGCTAAGTGATTTTTGACCAATGAGATGACAGTGATGGGCGATTTCAACAGTGGTTCTTTTCACCACACGATATTAGGAATATTTAAGATTCCAATGGTATGATATTTTATTTTTGTATTTTAAAATTCTGTCCAAATGGTGGCTTCCATTTAAATTCTTGCTGAGCTTTGCTTTAGCTGTTCGTGATTTCAGGTTATTTCTAAAGTTCTTCCTGACTTCCTTTCCCTGCACTGGTTCAGGGAGAACAGATTCCTTTATTCAGCTGGAGATCTTTTCTCAGTAAGACTCTTCGTGAGAGAGGAGCAAGGAGTGCCTGAGGTACAGCAGCTTCTTAAATAAACACTTTTTTTAGTTTAAGTAGGCTCCCTGCCCATTGTGGGGCTTGAACTCACAACCCTGAGAGTAAGAGTCATGCTCTACCGACTGAGCCAGCCAGGTGCCCCTGAATAAACATCTTTGAAGACACATTGATGGTGACCTAAGCTGGACAGCAAAGGTTCTCAACCTGGGCTGCACACTGAAATCACTTGGGGAGCAAATCAATAATGCTAAAAGCCTGGTCCCACCCCCCCAGAGATGCTGCTGGGAGGTCTGGAGTTCAGCCTGGGTATCAAAATATTTTAAAAACTCTCCCCCAAGTGATTCCAGTCTACAGACCAGATTGAGAATCACTGGTTTTCCTAGAACATCTTACTGTAGCCACAGCCTTGCCTTTCTGACATACGGTCCAGTTTGTCTCCACTCAATTTCCTCTGTCAGATAGACCAGAAGTTTCTTGAAAAACCTAACAGAGGAGAAGCAAACACATAACCCCAAAAATGATTTGCAAATTCCTTTTCTAAGGCACTGAAGATTTTCAAGGGTCTAAATCTGTTTGTACTTTCTCTTTCTCCCACCACAACAAAAATTAAGATTCGCAAGAGACATGTTAAGACGCTAGCTGGTTCCAGGAGAAAGGAGAATAAGGCCGTTATAGTATATAGGCCGGTAACACCTACATACATGCAGCATAGAATTTTCCAGACGTAGAATAATAACTAGAATAAAAACAGAATCTAAGTACATATGAGCTTCATTTCAAGTTAATTCTACATGGGCCAAAAGCAGAAATGATTAATTCGGGGGTCAGCAAAAGGAAATCCTTCATGCTTTTTCTTTAGGCCATTTCGGTTATGTTCACATGGCATAACCCTAAAACAATGCATCTACTTCAACAAATCACATATAAAACATACCTAATCTTAGTCACATAACATACAAGGGATAGAATCACTGCTCTTAGGATGGCAGTTTGTTGGATGACACTGCTTCCATCATCCAACAGTTCAACATCCAACATCCAACAGGTTCAGCAATGGCCAAGAGAGAACTCCTGACTTCCACCTCAACACAAACAAGCACTCATCAAGGAGGAGGGAACAATGATCTCTGTGCCAAACAACAGCTGGAACCGAGTTCCTCTGATTCATGGACTGGGAATCTTCCTGCCAATTCCCAAGGTGGTTTGGCCATACTTTATGGATTCATTCTCTTTAAATGGTCTTTTGTGGATGATGTGGTATCATGCAGCCTTATTAATAAATAGAAAGAGCATGTTGGTACCTCCCCAAAGGTTCCTACATGTCTTTCCTCTGACTTTCTAGCAAAGACATTAGCTTCCTCTAACTACCCCATGCTTTTTTTTTATTGATATAATTGATGTATAACATATTAGTTTCAGGTGTACAACACGATCATTTATGTATATATTGCAAAATGATCATCACAGTAAGTATAGTTAACATCCATCACCATGCATAGTTGCAACATTGTTTTCTTGTGATGAGGACTTTTAAGATCTACTCTCTTAGCAACTTTCAAATACACAATACAGTATTATTATCGACAGTCACCATGCTGGACAATACATTCCCACGACTTACTTATTTTATAACTACAAGTTTGTGCCACACACTTATTTTGTTTCACAGCATAAAGTGGATTGAGAAATCAGAATAGGGAATAACCAATAGGCATTAAACTTCCATGGTCACTAACAGAGATCAACCAAAGTTCCCTATTCTTGCCAAAATAATGGAGGAGGAACCCAACTTCATAAGATTTCTAATAAGCGCGTCAATGCGGTAAGTAAGTGGTCTCTTGCGTCTACCAACTCCAAAAGGCTAATGACTGCCAAATGACTGGATGTGTGACATTCCCTTGGCCCCAATTTTCCATTCAGAAAAGGAATAAAAAAATACGACGCAAGTTTCCAAGATGCTACACTGTAAACCAGGGTTGGGATCACCATCCACCTGCTCAGGCTGACTGCAAACCCAAAAGGCATGACTGTATCAGCTCTGAACCTATTCATGTGTCAGGGAACACGTACTGAGAATCCCCCGGGGCTCCATGAAGAGACAGAGTAAAAGTCTTCCCTTAAAAGATTTATAAGAACTGGAGTAATGTTAAAGGATTTGACATATTAAGAGGGATTTGAAAGATGATATGGAAATAGCGGGACAATTCTATCTACGCTGAGTACAGAACCATGGTGGGAAGGTGGACTGTGGAATCAGCAGAGCTGCTGGTAGTTAGCAGGGATTAAAGCGGCCGTGGGCCTCAGGGAAAGATCTGAGTTTCGTGTATGTGCTGCTGACGTCATCCCCTACCTTTCTGGAAGAACTCTTCTAGCTTGTCCTTGAAGGGCTGGAGGTACTCCTTTGGTGACTCCTTGCATACCACGATCATCTGTTTCTCACTGGCTGTGAAGGGAAGTTTGGAATTAGATTTGCTTAAGAACATGTATTTGCTGAGCTGCTGCTTTGTGCTATGCTCTGCAGGATTCATTGTGCAAAATCCTTATCGGTCATGATTTATCTTAATTCCAGGGAAAAACAAACAAAAACAGACACAACACATACAAACACACACACAAACATAGTGAGTTCACTCCACACCTCTCTTCAGGAACAAAGAAATGCACCACCTTCAACTTTCCTTTCAGAGATGCAGAGAAATCTCTGACTTGGGAGAGGGAAAGTATTGTGCTTTTGGTCTCTCCAAAATTAAGGGAGGAAAAAAACTACCGAATTCCCTGGGGAATTAAAGGCCCTGATCCTCTTCAGATCCATACTCCAGAAACAGAGCTTGAAATAGATTTTGCAGCAATTCCCAGGCATCCGAATTGCCTGGAGCCATCCACATGCCAGGAGGAGGGCCAAGCCCAGCCCAGGGAAGCCCTCATTCTGCTTTCCATTCTCCCACCCCTCCCATTAACACTCCCCTAACACATGTGAAATTGTTTTCCGTGTGATTTACTTCAGAGAGAATTTATAAACACATTGATACATTTCTCAGATATAATTTGTAACTTAGAATACAACCATGCCCCTCTCAAATCAGACAGTTCTGATTTGGTGATATGGAAACCACCCTAACCCACAGTTCCCCATCACAGTGGGAATGGCTAGAATTGCCCTTTACGGAGATGGGGAAGAGTGGCAAGTGGGATCTTTTTGCTGGGGAGATAAGATCAAGGGTGAACTCTAAGGCCTGTTAAGTTTTGTTTGGTCTGTGTGAATTACAAGGCAAAATCGTTCCCTAAAAGCAAAGTAGAGAAGATACAAGACGAGATAAAATTATGAGTGGGTGCTCTTCGCTAATTAAATTCAAACTCCGGGGGCGCCTGGGTGGTTCAGTGGTTTGGGCTGCTGCCTTCGGCTCGGGTCATGATCTCAGGGTCTTGAGATCGAGCCCCGCATCGGGCTCTCTGCTCTGCAGGAAGCCTGCTTCCCTCTCTCTCTCTCTCTCTCTGCCTGCCTCTCTGCCTGCTTGTGATCTCTGTCTGTCACATAAATAATAAATAAAATCTTTAAAAAAATAATAATAATAAATTCAAACTCCGGGTCCTTTACGTCACAGTACTATTTCTACCTTTCAGCTCTATTTCCCACATAAATTTGACCAACTAAGCCAAAATTCTGCCACTTTTCTAAATGACGTCAGCCAACATTCCCACTTCCACATCTGCGTTCGTGTGGTTCTCTGCCCAATCTGCTTATATCACATATATACCTACGCTGCATCTGACAAAGTTCCACTCATCCTAAAAACCCTCTCTGACATGCTGCCACCACCATGAAGTCCTTTAGTTTCCAAAGTTTTTGCAGCCTTTAAATTTCTCTAGTACCTGATGTATGGTATTTATGCTTTACCTTTAATCATATTTATTTGTGTATTCATATTAATCCCTGTAAAGCCACCATGCAGGTTTTATTAACTTGTTCCCAAGCTTCTTTAGAGAGTTGCATGCACATCTGGCCAAAAGCACATGATTTCCTAATCTTAACTACATTCTTATGCGAAGGAAGGTTAAAAAAAATTTAGCAGTGTTGACCCAAACTGAGATTGGGCTTTCCAGGAGTGCAGTGTGACCTCCTCATCTTTCCCTGCCTTCCTCCCTCTCTAGGAGAGGTACAACAAGGGTCCCAGTCTCCACTCTGAATCGATGTGATTGTCCTAAGCTCATTTGAAAGGGTTCAGTGTTTTCTAAAGACCTCCCAAAACATCTACTTCTTAATGGCACAAGGCACAAGCAAAGTAGCCAATATGATCTTCCAGATTGGGTCGTTCTGAGGGTAGGCCTAGAAGTAGGAGATTGGTCAAAAAAACTTTGGAAGATGTCTGCTTTCAAGAATTGGCATTTTTTTCCATGAACTTTCACAGACACATGAATCTTCCTGCTGATATCCAGCTATGATTCTGAGAACACAGGTAGCCATGTTTAAAACAAAGCAGGAATTTCTTACAATATGAAGTGGGAGAATCTTTTAAATCCTTTAACAAGCCCTCTACTACATTCAAATCCCAACAGTTCCACTTACAGAGAACTATTTTGCATAAACACAAATATATGGTGAGGCCTGCCTGTACTTCAGTAAAAGGACATCACTGAACCCATTACAATAATTTCTTGGATGTCCCTTCTCCCTAGCCAAAGCAAAGCCAAAGGCAGATCTTATTTTCCCAATAACAAAAGCAAAACCTTCACTTCTACCTGAATTAAAAAGTTGATCATTGTGGCTCTCCCTTTGTCCAGGCTGTGGTGACAGAGCCCATGGGGTGCATCAAATAGCTCATATTTTATTGAGGCCCTAGGGTGGTATGGTAAAGGGCTTGTGCTTGGACCAAGAGTCCTATCAGGCTCAGGTGGGCTGAGGCTTGTCTCTCTCATCTGCAAGATGGAGACCCCCTGACTGATAGGAAATCAGAATTAAGTGAGATGACACACATACCATGGTTTGTGCAATGCCTGGCACTGGCAAGGGGCCTCATAAAGATCATCTATTATTTTTATGACTTAGTAAAATTGGTCAGGAAACACACCCCAACCAGAACGGCAAGGGAGTCATGGCTGAGAACCAGCGACTACAAAGGCCATGCACTGTATTTATAGAAAAGTGCCGCTCCCGGTGCAAATCTCCTGTTTAGAACACAGGGATAATGCTTTCTGTTCCCTGGCGGGAGGTTGTCCCGCCCACTGGTAGGATTCACTGAAGAAATTCTGAGAAAGATGAATGAGGGATGAAGCAAGAGCCCTGGGCGGCTGAGCCTAACTGTCCTGAAATCAGGACCTAAAGCCAGCACGCACGGGAGCATCTCCCCTGCTGGGCTGGGAGGTCCTCTCTGCACCCCGACAAGCCCAGCCTCCCATGTGGCTTGTTAGAATGAAACTTCTCTCTGGGATCAAAGGAGAGGGCTGCCCTCTGACAGACCCACCAGATGGTCTCCGCACAGTCGAAAGTTCCAGTTGATAGGCAACTCGCCCGCTCCCACTTATTCACGCGGCAAATCCGAGAGGCTTTCTGGCAGACCAATGGGAGACCTGAAGACTAATTACTGATGACACCGGAGACTCGTAGTGCACAAAGGAGAGAGATTGCTGGCAAATCCAGAACCCTTTTTTATTGTCCAACCCGAGGGCGCGTATTCAATGTCACCAGACCACCAAGGCTGCCTTGCACGCAGGCTGTGCCAGGAGTCCAATGTTGAAAGCCAAAGTCACCCAACATTCGCTTTCCCATTACCTACTACATTTTTGGCAGAATTAAAAATATATTGATCCCTGAAGTTAGCTACTAAACGGTCATTGTGAGAGATACATTAAATATGGAAAACCAAAACATAATGGAATAATGGACACCAGATTTGAGAGAGGTATTTTAACTCATTGAAAATTTAAGTGCTTGTGACTCATTTTAGTGAAAGATAAGGCTTTGCGTGTTTTAACATTTCAGGTTTTAGACTGCTACGGCCATAGGTGTTTGTCTGCTTTTTTTGTTTTTGACCTCTATGAACAAGGAATAAAGTTTGCTGGAGCCACTGAATGAGCACGGTTAGGTTACAAGGATAAAGAGGCAAGGCCCAGATAGAATTAATCAAAACCTAAGACATGTTGAATTGCTCAAATGTACATCGGCAGTTTTTCGAACATGGAATGTTTCTCTCTCTGAGTTGAAGGACCTGTAGGCTTAGTGGAGCCAGGATACATTTTTAGAGGAAAGGAGAGATTCATTTGGACTCTGCTTTTTCAGTCTGGAATTCTCTCTTCTCTGCTTACCTAATTCCTACCTCACCCCCTCTGTGGTTCTGTGCAAGTTCTACCTCTCCCTCAGTTTTACGAGATGCCCATCTTTCCAAAAGCCCCAAACTTCAAGGACCATGATAGAGGATTTTTGTAGCAACATACAGAACTGTGACTAAGCAGATTTTTAAGATTATCAGTGGGGTTATCGTGAGAGATACCAATCAGAGTCAGATACGAAGGGCATAGAATGTTGGGTTGAGGAGTTCATCCTCAAGGAATTCACTCAACAAATACATCAATTCACCAATCCCTATGTGTGCAACTGTGTGCCACAATTTGTACTTGGTAGTGAGGACATATCAGTGACAAAAACCAGACTAAAATCTCTGCCCTCAAACATCGCAGTGAATAGGTCAGCAACAGCAGTTAGTTAATGGGTAAGGCACATAGCAATTTCTCTTTCTAGTAATTTGAACTGCGTGCAAACCATATGAATCATTACCTTCCATATTAACATACTGTACTCCAGGGTCTCTTTTTAGTAATACTAGGACAGTACAGTGTCCTTCCTAGTGCTTTCCATGTGAAACACACACGTGCGTTCGTGCGCATACACACATACACAGACAGAGCTACTCGTTTTCTACTCCAAAACACACTTTTATCAAAAGAAACTAAAGAGGGGTGCTTGGGTGGCTTGGGTGGGTTGAGTCTCTGCCTTCGGCTCGGGTTGTGGTCTTGGGGTTCTGGGATTGAGCTCAGCGTCGGGGGGGGGGGTCTCTGCTCAGGGGGGAGCCTGCTTCCCCTTCTCTCTCTGCTTGCCTCTCTGCCTACTTGTGATTTCTGTCAAATAAATAAATAAATAAATAACTTAAAAAAAATAAACTAAAGACAAAATTCAGGGATCAAAAGTACAATATTAGCACAATAAACCTACACAGTTCTTTTTCATGGTATTGGCTTTGAACTGAATGGCTAGGGAATTACATTAAATCCAATGCATTAAAACAGTAAAATAAAAACAACTTTTGGCCAGCTATAATTCAGGGATTTCTATGGAAGGGGAAAATTATACATAAAGTCAGTAAAATATTTAGAATTTTTAAACTTTGGTTAGGAAAGGTAGGCAGAAAAAAGAGTATATTATTTTATAGTTATCTTCCATAATTTTTTTTTTAAGGCTACACAAAGGAAGACTTCATGGTGATTTAAGTCAAACACAAATGATAAAAGATTGAAATTTTAAAATGCCTATTTCAAGTTCTTCAGCTCTGATGCCAAATATTGGGGGTGGGGGGGCATTTAAGGCTTAGCGTGGTGATTGGTATCAGAAGAAAATCCTGGGGTGGGGGATTTAGAACATCTACTCTAGAAGAGACTTGATTATATTCCATAGGGCACATCTAGACAGATTTCTGGGCTTGAATCAGACCACCGTACATAAATGACCCTGGTGTGGACAACCTATATGTATGTAATCAAAGGTGTTTTCATTCTTTGCCCTTTGTTTAGGAATTCAACTGATATAATTATTATGTCTACATCATTCCTCATAGTGACTGTATTCATCCACAGGAAAAAGTCCGTATGCAGAGCGGCCAAAAAACTTGGCTGGGCAACTGGGTATTAGGAGTGAAACCACAGGCTTTACATACCTGGTACCTGGGTCAGAATGTTACTGCAGAATAATGTAGCCAACACACACCAGTGCTGCTTTGCACATAAACAGGGTTTATGCCTCCAAAGCCGATTAGAACATTATGCTGAGTGAAGGAAGCTCATCACAAAAACTGTATATTGTAGAATTCCATGTATATGAAATGACCAGAATAAGCAAATCAAGAGAGACTGAAAATAGATCATGGTTGCCTAGGGCTCAGGGAAGGAAGGATGGAGAGATTGAGGGGGTGATGATGTTTCTTTTTGGGGTAATGAAAATATTCTAAAATTGTCTGCGGTGATGGTAGCATGACTCCGTGAACACATCAAAAATCATTCAATCATACATTTTAAATGGCTGAATTATGTGGAATGTGATTGTATCTCAATAAAGCCGTTTTTTTTTTTTTTTTAAAAAAAAGCTAATTAGAAACTCTGGAGTCTTTAACTGGAACTATAATGAGCAATTAAGTGAAGAATGACCTTCTTGTGCTTTTTGTGCAGGGTCAAGTGTTTTTTCAACTCACAGATGTGACTGTGTCTTCAACAGTCATCTTTATTAACCATGAATCTGAAGTGGGAAATGAGTTTGAAATACCCCTGTACTGGAGAAATCAAACACATTCAACCTCAAAAGGTATCAATAAATGTTATCAAAACAAAAGACCCATTAATAAATAATTAGACTTCAGATAAATACTAGCAAGACACTTAAAGAATTTGTTAACTTTTAAAAATATTCCAAATGAGAGCGTTGGTATTTTCTTAATGGTATTATGCTTAACGTTTATGAATATATCTACGGTATCTACATACATTATCAACAAACAATACTTCAGAACATCATCTTCCTTGAAGTACTCTTAATCTAAAGATACATTTGTTCAAAATCTTTTTAAAAAAGGTGGGGGTGCCTGGGTGGCTCAGTGGGTTAAAGCCTTTGCCTTCAGCTCAGGTCATGATCCCCGGGTCCTGGGATCAAGCCCCCCATCAGGCTCTCTGCTCAGTGGGGAGTCTGCTTTCCCCTCTCTCTCTCTGCTTGCCTCTGTCTACTTGTGATCTCTGTCAAATAAATAAAATCTTAAAAAAAAAAATAAAGATACATTTTTTCCTTCGTTTTCCATACCCTTTACTGACTGGGAAAGTTATTAAATACCTGACTCTTAGTTTCTTGATATGTAAAATTTCACGAGGACTAAATGAAAAGTACACGAAAAGCCCTTTGTGTATTGAGCAGTAAAATGCTATCTGCAATATTCTTCACCTGTTTGAAATATTCAAACACTGCTAAGCCCAGCTAGATAGCACATTGTACATGGCTTTCCTCTTTTCATTTCCAGTAACAAGGGAACCATACCAACCACCCCACAGACTCTTTGAATTACATTGACATTCCTGATATTATGTGTTTAGTAAATAAATCATTATGTTATAAATACCCTAATCCCTTTCACAGTCAAACCATCTGTTAAGAACTGCTTAGGCTCACTTTTTCTATTTCTCACTGTGTACTTCCAGACCCATTAAAATTCACCTTACCCCTATGATGGAACTGAGAAAATGCTCTCATGTCACCAAGGAACCCATCTTACCCATTCTGCCTTTTTTACTCCCTTTCAAATCTCATCTTGGCTCACTGCCCAGCAGGATTCCACTCCGCTGAACCCTTGGTCTTCCCAAAATACTTTGTCCCCTAGCTCTGTGCCCTCACCCTTGGCTTCCTCCCACCTCTGACCACCCTCTCTCTTTTGCAGCCTCATCCTTCTGTACTCAACCATTACATGTGAAGGTTCTTTACCGTTTCTTTTCTTGTTAGGCTATGTTCTCTACTTCGAGAAAATCTCATGCAACTAAACACTGCAGTAACCATCACTAGGACTGTGACTCCCAAGGTGACAAGTCTAGACCATGGTTTCACCTCCAAAAGAGCTTTTGAATCTGTCGTTCCCCACCAGGCTGCCTTAGTATCTTCTTACCTGGTCTTCCCACATCTACCCTTGCCTCCTTTGATTCGCAGTGAAGTCAGTGATCTTTATAAAGCATATATCTGATCATACCAATCCCCTGCTTAAACCTGCCAGTGGCTTCCATTACTCCTACAGATTGGCCCTTCCGAGGCACTGAATGGCCTGCCTCCCTCTACTGTTCTGGCCACACTCTGTGGTCCAGCCACATGGTCCTCTCCCAGTTCTTCCAAATATGACCAGTTCCCTCCCACCATCAGTGTTTTCATTTGCCAGTGACATTCTGCTCTACTGCTAGTAACCAGGCCTAGGTAGTGGTTAGTCATTGCTTTGATCTTGGCTCAAAGGTTACCTCATCACTATTTCTTTTCAACAGTCTACTCCATACTAAGGAGGTCTTCTCTGTTACAGTCTTATAGCACTGTATACTTCTCCTTTGTAACTTTCATGATTGGCCATCTCTCTTGTTAGGCAGAAGGAGGGTACTTTGTATACTGTTGTATCCCCAGCATCTACTACAATGTCTAGCCCATAGAAGAACTCAGTGACCATTTGCTAAATAATGAATACATTACCAAATGAGTAGAGGGAGGTCTTACACAATACACATGCAGTACAGATCTTAGTGCCCTGATAGCATTTGGCTTTACTATCACACACACATACACAGACATGTATATAAACATAGATATATGAAAAATCTCTATCTTTATGTGAATATATCTAACTGAGGTAGATAGATGTAGGGGCTGGAGAAAACACAAGTAGACTAGATATCGTGCCATTTTCATTCACATTCATTCATTCAGATATGAGATACCAGGGTTTTTTTTTTTTTTTTCCCCAATTTCAAAAGCTAACTTCAGAATTCTTAGACAGGAAATAGTTATTACTGGAAACAAATATCTTTGATTCAATCTTTGGGCCAAGCACCTCACCATCCCCAGATGAGGACTTGGGTGGGTGTTATCTAAGAATCTGGCTTCAGGGAAGTGGGATGCTATCTTTAATAAGAGAGAAAGAAGAGTTTGGGTCTCTTTCAGAAGGCGAGATGGAAACAGAGAAGGATAGCAAGAGAGGAATAAAGGAATTGGTGACACCTGGTCTCATAGTTGCATAGTTTCACTATGGTGACATAGTTTCAGGAAAGACTCCTGAACTCACAGTGCTTGCTGTGAGCATGAGCTGTGAATGCTGAAGAAGGGGCTGAATTTTACACTGAGTTTAGACCACACACAGAACAAAGACCCCTTACAAGGAGGTAGAGGTTCCCCCATGCACCCCTCCAGTCCTCTTTCTGTCAAATCTTACAGATAGGCTTGCTTTTCCACAGAGATGGGATTTTGGAGTAAATTGTTCTTAGATCACAGGAGACAGGATGGTTTCCAGCCCTACTACGCATACACACGAATTACACAAATATTCATGCCTTCAAAATATTGAGTATCTGTACTGGGCACTACATGAAATCTTGAGGGGCAAAACTATTTAACCAGAACTATTGGTCATCTCTCCTCCAAAAATCTTCATAAGAATCTAGAAACAGAGACAGACAAGGAAACCTATAAATTGTAGTATAGTCCAGTGTCACAGGACTCTGGGTAGGGGTTTCCAACTCAGATCGGGGTTGGGAGGTGGTGGCCAGGGAAAGTTCTCCAAAATAGTTAAGTTATGAGTTCAGCTGAAAAGGTCAGGAGGAGTTAGCCAGTCAGCCAAGGAGAATGAAGGAAGAGGGAAGTAGTTTCAGAAAGAGGAAATATGATGAGTAAAAGTAAAGCATGATAGGAATGCACAGGCCTCCTGAGATAAGTTAAGTGGTAATAGATAGTATTGATTGGACCTCAGGGACACAGGGCTGTTCTTCTCAGATCTTCAGTGTCCTGTGGCTAGATTTTGATTCAAAGGAACTGGATTCAAGGAACTAGAATCACCCGGATTGGGGGAAAGAAAGTCACAAAGTGCCAGAGAAGTAGGATTCTTGTCATTTTAAATACAGTGGTCAGGAAAAGTCTCACTGTGAGGATATTTGGCTAGAGACTTGACCAGAGTAAGGGCGAGAGCCATGAGTAAATCTGAGGGAAATCAAGAGTGTTATTTAGGACATGTTAAGTCTGTGATGTCAATTAGGTACTCACATTATATATAAAAGCCTGCAGTTTAGGCTGCATGGTTGGGATAGAAGAATGTAGCCAGAGAAGGGGTTGCAGGACAAACCCTGGGGCACACAGGCAGTGGAGGAGACGTGAGCAGCTGGACAGAAAAGTAGGGATGTGGAGTCACGTGATCTGAGAGGATCCCAGCATTGCAAGAAAAAAAGGGCTGTAAGCTTTGTGCAGTGCTGTTGAAAAGTCAAGGAGAAGACAGAGAAGTGACCACTGATTCTAGAAACAGGGAGGTCTCTGGTCTTCTCAAAAGCAGTTTTAGCATTAGAAGCATAGAAAGAGGAAGCCAAATTGGGGAGGGGTGAGATACATAGAGACAGATTCCACAGTCACTTGTTTAAGAAGTGAAGCTAGAGAAAGAATAGCAATGAAGAAAATCTTTCCATCCCAGAGGATGCTACTAGAGCTACTCTGATTAAGAGTGGGTACCCCTTTCCCCAGAGGAATGTTGTATAAAAATAAACCTACCAGGAAGCTCGAGCCCAGGGGAATCCCATGATGCTGATTCACTTCACAGAGGGAGGCTGCCCAAGATCAAATTCACCTTAATGTCCCATGATCATGAGTTTTCTCCATGAAAAAAATTTAAGCAGAAGTGACAGGGCCAAGTGAGGACATGCCAACGTGCTTTAGGACTTTTGGAAAGCCTTTGCAAAGCTGGGCCACCGACCACAGTTTTTGCACGAAATTGTCTAAAGCACTAATCAAAAGTCCCTCCTGTCAAACATCACAGCTGAGTCAGAATTTGCACTGTGATGATTATGTGGTTATAGACGCAGCCTTGGTCTGTGAGACATGAGTATGAAAAATATTCATTAATCACCTACCCATAACTAGGCCTAAATATAGATGGATTGGGCATGACTTGATTTATAGGGTGTTAAGCAATCCATCCTTTTATTTAAAAATATCCCTTCCCATGGTTTGCATGAAAATCATCACCACCAGAAGTTTTGCCTTGAACTGAAGATGCTACCTCCAGGGGATCTTTTCAGACATGAATCATATATTAGTTAAAAAAAGGAAACACTATCAAGGAAGAATTCATTAACACCTTAGTATAAATTTATTTCTCAGACTTGATTGAAAAAGCTAGGGATTTTAAGCAATAGATGGGGAAAGTTGTGTTATATGGAAGAAAAAGGCCCATTCAGCAAGGTTCTGATCTTAGTTAGACCGTATTGTTGGGAAGCCTTAGGCAGCAGCCACAAACACAAAGTTCCCAAGGATCTGAAGGACAAGGGGACCCATCTTGCGGAGGAGAGCAGCGAGTCCCTTCTAAAATGTTTTAGGAAGCTAACACACACACACAAAGAAATGTGAAAAATATTGACCCCACCCCCCAAAAAAGTAGGAAAAGAATCCTTCCGGACACCATGACCGAGAACAGTTACCATTTAATACTTGGGTACCTTTTTTTAAGTGTCTTGGCCTCTGTATCACACACTCTTGTTCGTAATTTTATAAGGACTGGTTTTATATATTATTTTTATACACTTTTATTTGATACAGAAATTTATGTACCATTATTCTTCCTATTAAAGATATCACACATACTTTCTCATATTATTTCACAGAATTCACAAGCATTGTGTTTAACAGCCATATCAAATTTCATTGAGTGAATGTACCCTAGAGTACATCCTAATCTAGGATGTACCCTAAATTAGGGATGTATCCTAATTGATCTATTAGTGCCCTCACAGTGGAACAGTAAAGTCCCTTCTGCCTTATTCTTATAGTCACTTGGGCTTTAAGTCACATCTGTGCCCATAAAAATCTTACTCCGTTTAAGACTGCTTCTTTAGGGTAGATTTGAGAAGTGGAAATACGGCTAAAACAGGAAAAGTGTTGTTAGGGTTCTTGACACATAATGGCACCAAACTGCTTTTGGTACAACACAGATGATACCAAAATGGGAAAGATGAAGGAGGGAAATTTTTGAAAATAAAAAATTTGAATTTTTGAAAATAAAAAATCCCATTTTGCAGAGGTAAGCCACAATTGTGCCCGTCATTGTAAGACAGAGGCTGTGGTCCCTGCATATGAAGCAATTACACTCGACAATGGGAAACACTGAGATGACCATCCATGCTTTGAGGGAGTTTACTCAAAGGTGACAATAATTGGTGACACACAAACCCTGATATAAAATATTCTGGGATTAACCACAACATGAGGTGAGGTTTGGGACCTGCGCACGAAAGCAGCCTTTTGGACAAGCCCTCTGTGTGCCATTTAATTTGAATGTAAATTACACTATTGCCAACACCAGTGGAATTATCCGAATGGCGGTGGGGGAGAGTCTTCAGGCCTTTTTACATTAAACACTCAGACTTCTGAGATATACATTTAAATAATTACAAACACATTATTTTAAGAGGCTCAGACCTGTGAAGCAACAATATCAAATGGTCTGGACACACGACTAAAATCCAAGCCATTTGTGGAGGAAAGAGAGAACCTCCATTTTCAGACAACCGACGGAGTATTGAGTAAGGAGTGTCTTTTGTGAAAATTAAGACGTTGCTGGTGGAATCAGCTCCATCGGTAGTGTGCTTCATTCTCACAGAAATTATATTTGTGGTCAAGCAATACATCCTGCTCGTTGCTCAAACTGGTTTCCCTGTAGACATGCTTAAATTAAAAACAAAAAACAAAACAAAACAAAACAAAACCCCTCTGGAGCCAAATGCTTATCACATGGTATTTTTTACTAAAATTAAGTGACAGATTCTCTCATACATATAAGTCTTGAAGGCAACAGGCCTGCCTCTTTCAGATTCAAGGAAATCTGTAAGGGGAAGAGGGAACAATGCTCATTTTAGGACTATTTCCTCCCAGCAGGGCAATCTCGGGCTACAAAGAGACCAGTGACTAAGATACATGAGCCCCATTAGCCGAAAGCAACCTGTTTCCACATGGCTCTACCAGGACAGCTGTAAGCTTTGGCAATGTCTCTGATCCCCGGGCGCACGTTGCCTTCTTGGCCTCTATGGGTTAGTCGCATGAATCATAATTTTCTGCTCTGTGGAGTATTTACATCTAGATAAGCCATGAAGAAATTTTAAAAAAAGCAAAACAAACAAACAAACAAAAAAACAAGAAAAGAAAAAACGATGGAAAGGCCTAAGGAGAAGAAAGTAAAGGATGGAAAGTTATTTTAAAATACACACAGCCTAAACTGGCGGTTGGATTCCGGTATCTATTCTTGGCTACAGGAATCACTGGCAAAACACGAAGCTGGCAACAACCCCTAATCAGTTTGCCACTGTTTTCAGATTTAATGCAATATTTGGCTCAGACGTTTAAAAAAAGTCCCCTTTTCCAGCTAAAATATTTACACAGTCCTATGTGTCTCACTTAATGCCTGTTAAGCAATCATCTTTTAAAACTCCACAGACACTTGTAAATCTGTCGGGAGAACCGTGGCCTATAAACAAGGCTTCACATAAAGAGGGCTGCACTGTCCGTTTGCCGGGAGTTGGGATTTCTTCGGATTGTTTGAAAATAAAGTTGAGAATCAGAAATAGTTCAGAGTGGGTAACAGAGTGGCCGAGCGACTGGCTGGCAGGATGCTGTCAGTGGTATTAACGGGAAGCCACCAGACACTGACCTCAGCTGTTTAAAGTCCTGCTCTCCTGTAAACCTGTCATTGATCCTACCTCTCTGTTGAGTTATGGCACAGGGAAAGTGACGGGTCCCGCAGCCCCGGTAGTCTGCAGCCCAGCGTCTGGCGGGTTAGAAAAGGCGGGCTGGTGAGGTCTGTGAAGGGAGGCTGGTTCTAGGTTATGTGGGTACATTGGAGTGCATCAGGAAGGATGGGGACTCTTAGAGGAAAAGGGGAAATTCTGGGCAGGGCTGAAATGGGGCGGGGTGTGGAAAGGAGACAGCAGAAAGCTTGAGGGAAAAAGCAGTATCCCCTGGGAAAGCCTAGGCATAACAGGTTCCTAAATCCCTACTAAAACTCCCTGAAGTCTTCAGCCCCCACGTCAGTGAGCCTACGCCTTCAGCCCTGATGTCATGGAAAGGCAAGGGAGGCTTACGTGAAGCCCCCCTCCTGCTGGCCTGGGGAGCCCCAGGAATTTGTCCGGGTCCTCCAGATGAGTCAGGTGCTTGTGACGGGACTGTGTTCAATTGTTTAATTACTCCTAGTAGATTAGCTGCCTTTTTAGTTTTACTCCATGTCACTGACTCCAACATGCCATTGACTGTGATTCACAATTTACTTTATAATAGCTCCAAGGAGGAAAAAGAATATATTAAAGGTATATGCCAGTTTAACAATAAGCCCCAGCTTAAATCACTCAATTTCGGGGGGAGGCTGTTAGGAAGAAGAGGAGTCCTGGAATGAGAAAACAAATGAGGTATTTGTAGCTTGGAGGTCTCGGGCCTTGAATAGGAGGTGGCAAAGATTCGTTGGTTGTCTTAATGATATCACAATCAGGAAGGGTTTTACAAATGTTTTAGTGAGTCTACAGGACAGGTGGAGGGCAAGTTCTGCTCACCTTCTCCATCCCTGTCAGACAACAAGTTCTAATCACTGTTCCGAGGGACAGATGGCTGTGCTTGAGAGAGGAGAAATCAGAAGACTAAGTAGGAATACATTTCTCCTCCAGAAAATGAGGGTAACACTTGTTCTTAAAACGTGTTTATAAATGACTTGATATTTCAGTAAGTTTATTTAAAATTAGCAGCTAACTCAGAGCTTTGAATAAATATTTGCTAAACAAATGAACTGATTGAAAAGGTCAAACAAGGCCCTCCTCATATTTTGGAGGGTTTGGGGGTTTTTTTGTTGTTGGTTTTTTTTTCTTTTTCCCCAAATACCTGGAAATTTAACAGTGTTTTTAAAGTTCATCAAAATAGTCAAGAAAAATGTTGTAAAAAAAAAAAAAAAAACAAAACAAAACCAGATCAAATTAGCAGTTTTAGCACATCAGCCATTATAGATTTTCCCTGGGCTTTCCTCCTTCTTTAAGTTTTGGCACCAAGGAAGTCACTGGTTAATGGTGCCTGGTTGTCTTATGCAGAGCTGGACATAGTGCTTTTTATCTCTGTACCCAATAATTCTTTGAAAATTAGGTCAAGTTCTCAACGTGTATGATTGATAACAAATGGCCCTAATGGCCAAAGGTGTCTTGGACCCTTGTCTGCTTTATGTGTCTCATTTCATTCAAGAGCTCAGTCAAGAATTCTATGAGCTCAGTCCTGCTACTATCCCTTTTGTTAGCTAAGGATGAGGAAAATTTCACAGATACTGTGGCTGCGTCAGAATCTGAACCCAGGGCTGTCAGACCCGCTGGCCTTATGCTATCCAGCCTCTGACCCCAACAACCTACAGGGAATTTTCAGAGACAACGTGAAGTACCCATGAATGTTAAGGAAAAAGGCAATAAAAGCTGAAAATCACCCAGTGCCACCAGTGGGGACCCTTTTAGTTGAAATGGAGAAACAGAAGGCCATGGGAGGTTTATGTTATTAAGTGGCACAGAGGAAACTCAGAGCTGGGCTGCGGACTCTCAGGTCACTGATCTCCCCATGGATACCTAAAGAGTAGAGTCACAGTCCATAACCTCTCTCCATTCTTAGACCTGCGTCAAGGCCAAGAAATCTGGGAAGAAATCTGGAAGAGATAAGGACCTTGGCAAAAACTCCAGTCCCCTTTGCTGGGGTTGAAGAGGTCTCCCTCCAACCTCACTCATTTTGCTGTCTGACATGAAGAGAATCCATTTGTGGACTGTGAATCTTCCACAGGGTCCAAGATACACAATTTACTTGGGCAGAAAAATATTTTGATATTCACAAAACCACCCACAAATCTCTTTCTGTGAAGCAATGTTTTGACCTGACACAAGGTTATGGTTAGTGTAGCATCAGCTCTGGCTTGGTCATCAAAAGACTCAGGCTCCATGCTGGCCATTCTGCTTCCTATCTTGGATACCCATCTTCTCCGCTATGTTGGCCTGCCCCAGTGGCTTCAAAGGGTGAAGCTACGAACATAGGTGGGGTATTACCATTATAACGACACCAATATATTTTTTTTCTCTTCAGATGGGAATGTGAAAGGCACTTTATTAATGGACTTGCCAAATCAATGCTACTTTCTATTCCTCCTGCCCGATTCCCAGAGCATGCTGAAAGCTTGTAGGTGAAAGGTCACTCTCTGGCTTTACTGAGCAATTCTCCCAACCATGTAGTAGAAACTTGATCAAGAACAATTGTGTTTTTTCCAAACCTATTTATGCAAGTTGTTCTTTTTATTGAATTACACAGTTGAAAAAAAATTTTTTTTAAAGATTCCATTTTTCAGTAATCTCTATACCCCATGTGGGGTTTGAACTCCCAACCACCAGATCAAGAGTTGCATTGCTTTCGCGACTGAGCCAGCCAGGCGCCCCTGTAATTATGTAATCTAATTGCTTGAGGGTATGCTGTCACAATATGAGTGTGAAAAAGCATTATTTCTACAAATGTAAGTAGAAGCTGCTGAAGTACTGTTGTTAACTGTAGCTGCGGAGAGAACAGTGGAGATGAGGGAGACATGGCAACTCAGTGTCATGCGGTACTTGGGTTTGGGACCTGGAACAGAAAGTGGACACTAGTGGAAAAAACTGGTGAAATCCAAAGAGATATTAGAATTTAGTTAATTGAAACGTATCAGGGCCAGCTTCTTAGTTTTGATGAATATATCACAACAAAAAGTGGTTAACATAATAATCAATGCTCGGGAGACTGGATAAGGGCTCTATGAGCGTTCTATACTATTCTTGCAACTTTTCTGAACCTAAGTTGGTTCCAAATTAAAAATAAAGAGTTCATTCTTAAAAAGGTGTAGGAATGATGCTATATTTAACTGGTTTTAAGTTGAAGATTAAAGGATCCAAGTATCATTTTCTAGGATTCTTGAATTGGGCCAACTTTTCTCATGAACCAACCATATTAGGTAAGAGTTCTATTCTATAATGATTACTTCTGGGTGGTATCAATGTCAGGATTTTTAGGCATGGGTTAATTCAAGAGCAGATCCTTGAGAGCCATTTAGAAAGACAATACCCGAGAGCTAAACCTGAAACAATTTTACAGTTGACTTTATATCCTATATCCTGTCAATGGCCAGAATTCCAGGGATTCTTAGCTGTTCAAGTAACAAAGTTTAGGGGAGAAACCAGTAACTCATACTGAATAAGGAGAACTGTAGAAGGCGCTGAAATAGCATAATAATAATTGTCTTAGAAATTAGAGTTGAGGGGCGCCTGGGTGGCTCAGTGGGTTAAAGCCTCTGCCTTCGGCTCAGGTCATGATCCCAGGGTCCTGGGATCGAGCCCCACATCAGGCTGTCCGCTCCGCGGAGAGCCTGCTTCCTCTTCTCTCTCTCTCTGCCTACTTCTGATCTCTGTCTGTCAAAGAAATAAATAAAATCTTTAAAAAGAAATTAGAGTTGAAATTCGTTGTCAAAATCATCTAGCACAGGAGCACTGGGTGGCTCAGTCGTTCAAGCATCTGCCTTTGGCTCAGGTAATGATCCTGGGATTGACCCCCGTGTCAGGGTCTCTGCTCAGTAGGAGCCTCCTTCTCCCTTTCCTTTCCTCTCCCTGCTGCTCCCTCTGCTTATACTCTCTTTTTCTGTCAAATAAATAAATAAAATCTTAAAAAAAATTATTTAGCACATACCCCCTCCGTAATGGCACTTACCCTACCCTTAGTTACTAACTGTAACACAATCTTCCAATCAGAAGAGGGGAAGGGACCCACTACCTCTCACAGCAGTGAGTTCTCCCTCATTCATCCACTCAACTCTGCGGCAGGTACTGATGGACATAGTAGGTATAAACACTAAAAAGGTCATTAGATCTCTATCCACATTGGGGGGGCGCCTGGATGGCTCAGTGGGTTAAAACCTCTGCCTTCGGCTCAGGTCATGATCTCAGGGTCCTGGGATCGAGCCCCACATTCACTATAGTCTGGGTGAACAGGGAAGGCCTAAGGCATGGGAATATCTAAAATAAGGACATTCTGGGCTGAGGGACTAGTCGTTGCAAAGGTCCCAAAGCAGAAACAAGTGTATTGGGTTGGAACACACAGGCTTGCGAGGCTGGGGTTTCGTGGCCAGGACTGGGTGGGGGTGGCATGAGATGAGATAGCAAAGGTAGAAGTGGTCACACCACGGAGAAACGTGGAAGGCACGTGATGGGTTTTGAGGGTGGAGGTATGAATACAAAACAAAGCGTCCTGACTTGTCTGATGAGCAGAGACTGGAGTAAAGGGAGGGCAAGTGTGGAAGCAGGGGCCCCTGTGAGAGAAGGGGCTGGTCTGGACTGGAAATTTGCCACGGATAGGGAGAGCACTGAATGGATGCAAGGCCTGTCTTGGAGAAAGAATCAACAGGATTTGCTCTTGGACTAGATAGCAGAAATGAGGGCATAAAGGGAATCAGGGGAAAATATTATACATTGTGCTGATTGTTTTGTTTCGTTAAAGATTGTATTTATTTATTTGTGGGAGAGAGAGAGAGGACATGGGGGTGGAGGGGGCTGGAGGAGGGTAGAGGGAGGAGATGGAGGGAGACGGGAGGGGCGGGAAGGGGGCAGAGAAAGAGGGACAAGCAGATTCCCCGCCGAGCCAGGAGCCCAACCAGCTCCACTGGGGGCTCGATCCCAGGACCCAGAGATCATGACCTAAGCTTAAGGCAGATGCTTAACTGACTGGGCTCCCCAGGCACCCCGCATTTTGCTGATATTTCTGTGAAGGGATCTCCTTCATATAGCCCTGGCCCCTCCTCTCAAACTATCAGTAAGACAGACAGTGATACCTGCCTTTCTACCTGAGGACACAGAGATGTGGAGGGATGACGTGACAAGCCAAGGATCACAGGGCTTGTGGAGCAAGGATCTGAACTCAGGGCTTGTGACTCGAGACTGTTCCATGACAGTAGCTTTTACTTCAGTGTTTTATGTTTCTTGTCAGAGAAAAGAGAAACAAAATAAATTCTATTAACTGTGTTGATTTATAAATAAAGGGTAGAAGCAGAGGGAGAGCTGAGAGGAGGACCCTGGCGGGACATAAGTCATCCTTCCCACCTAGAGATGTCACAACCGCAGCTTCAAAGGAAAACAGAAACTTCTTTTCCATTAATTAAACAAATGAATCAGGTTTCAGTTTCCGTCTCCTCTCCCCTTTCTGTCCGACTTGTCTTTGAAGGCATTCCGTTTGGGAAATGGGTGACCTTTACCCACCACGCTCCACTTAATTGAATGCTTTGCATCAGAAGTCACCACACTGATCAACATTTTACACACACCGCCTTCCTGAAGTACTTACCCCAGTCCCTTGCGTCTGTTTTGTTGAAATCGCTTTACAAAAATAAATCATATCAAAGTTTTTCTTTTATTATTTCTAAAACTTTGCTTGCAAAACTAAATATTTTTAACACCATGGCAACATGGTCAGGGCTCGGGCAAATGCATCCAGCCCCCTTTCAGAGTCCAGGTTTAGCAAATCTCCTGCCTCGGACAAATGGGCCGCGAAGGAGGAAAGAGCTAATAAATTAGGCATGGTCAATAATCATTCAAGTCATGTCTTCTGGAGCTTCCTTAAAGGTGATAAATGAGCCACACAGTCCCAATGGCTGATGCGTCCCCCCCCTTCTTGGGCACACCAAGATGCGTTGAGCAAACTGAGAATTGCATGGCTTCTGAATGAGTTTAAAGAAAACCTCCCACACTTCCCGAAGGACTTTCTCCGACATCTGCTCCTCTGACCCTTCCAGGATCCCAGAGTGGGGCAAGCCAGGATGATCAGCTGCAGTGTTTCGGCTGAGGCTCACAGAGCTTATGAGACCCGTCAGAGTTGTAATGATTTCTCCCATGGTTTGTAAGACACAGAACTAAACCTTCGAACCGCGTCTCCCGAATCCCAAGCTAGGACTACTTTCCACAAGCCAGCGTCTGCCCCCGAGAACTTACAAATGCTTTGATGTGGTGCTGTGGCATATTTAATAAAGTTACACCTGTGCTGATTCAAGGAACCGGTGTATTCTATGTGCTCCAGGAAAAGCAGTTCCCTACTTCCATCCACAAATTTCACCCAGTTCTTCCCCCCCCCGGAGACAGCCACTTGTGCCAATTGGTCCTGATTATCTCAGTGCTTAACTGCACATCTCTAACAAGCTCCTACCGGCACTTTTCACTTTTTTCTTCCTTCTGCAGTATAGATGATGTAGTTCCCTTCCCTTTCTTCCCACCCACCACACACGAGCCCCCTCCCAGTAGAGCACACCATGGTTTGACCACACTAGCCTCCTGCATGAACACCAGGATGATTTTACAAGAACCAGCTCCCAGTCCCAGCTGATTCATAAATTCTAATGTGCCTTTCCCAAACATTCTCCTCAAACTCCCTCACTCTCACCCTTGTAATATATTTTTTTTCCTAATTTCCTGTTTTCTATGTGCTTGTCACTAAATGAACTCCAAACTTGTCACTAGTCATGGAACTCTTGTCAGAACATTCAGGATACATCAGACACATGAACTGCATATCCCTCAGGGATCTTCTCCATGATTCTTTTGAGCTAATCCAGTCTGGACTGTTTGCTCTCTGGGCCTGGCTATCATCCTAGGCTGTCTGCGCTGGAGTATCTCTTCACCTCCCTTCTCCACTGGATCTGTAATTTCCCGTCACCTTTGTCTTCTCATTTCATGAAAAAGCACATTCTCTAGTAGCATCCTGAAGATGGTTGCATGGGAGATAAGTTTTTTGATAACTTACATGTTTAAGAACACTTTTCATTTGCCTTCATATTTGATTGACAATTTGGTGAATATAAAATTCTGGATTGGGAATACTTTTCCTTTAGAATTCTAATCCATTTCTAGCTTCTAGTGAGGCTATTGGACACTCGGAAGCCATTCTGCTTCCTGATTCTGGTTAATTTCTTCCCACATCTGGTCCCTCTACCCCGTCTCCTTCTAGAGGCATATAAACATTTCTTTTCTGAGTATTCTGAAATGCTCTAACAATGGTATGGATCTATTTTATTCCACTGTGCTAGAATCTCTTTGGGCCTTTTACTTATTTTTTAAAAGATTTTATTTATTGGAGAGAGAGCGGCATGAACGGGGAGAGGAGGGGGAGGCAGAGAGAAGGAGACTCCCTACTAAGCAGGGAGCCCAATATGGGGATCAATCCCAGGGCCCCAAGATCAGAACCTGAGCCAAAGGCAGTCACTTAACTGACTTGAGTAACCCAGGTACCCCTCTTTGGTCCTTTTAAAATTAGAAAACTGTGTCTATCATTTTGAGAAATTTTCTTGAATGATTTCGTTGGTTTATCAACACCTGACTATGTATGAATGTTTATGTGTGTATATATATGAATTTACATGTGAATTTGTGGTATGTATGAATCGTGTGGTAAAAATCACATCGCTTCTCACCTTTCTCCACGCCTGGATTAGAATTCCACCGTGTTGTTTGGTGGATTCATTTACTACTTGTCCATATATTTCTTAAGCTTCTGAAATTTTGCAGTTCTATTTTCCTCTTTCATTCTGTGCTCTTAACTTTATGCTTTCAAAGAATTCCCTTTACTACCTTTAAAATAGTTTTCAGGAGGAACTGAAATCCTAACTGAGGGTTCAATCCAAACAAGCATTCAAAGGACCATCTTTCTCAGATGTCCTCCAAAAGTCTTTGGAAGTCTTCTTCCTCCCCTCACCCCAGCCATCCTGCTTATGGATCACACTCAATGAGTAATTAAAGAAAACAATCATGGGTGCCTGGGTGGCTCAGTCAGTTGGGTGTCTGATTCTTGATTTTGGCTCAGGTCATGACCTCAGGCCATGTCAAGTTCTGCACTGGGCATGGAGCCTGCTTAAGATTCTCTCTCTGCCTCTCTCCCCTGTCCCTCTCTCCCTTCCCTCTCTTAAAAAAAAAAAAAAAAAATTAAAACAAGCCCAAACAAAACAAAAAAACACACACAAAGAAAGCAAAAACAAAAAAGAACATTCATTCTCATGGCAAGATCTAGTTTTTGTCTTATTTTTTCTCCTTCTGTCTTAAAGAACACTTATACTCTTGCAAAGGGAGAGCTACTTCATACAAATCATTTATTCTGCACTGTCAGGGCTAGTCCAGACACAGAAGCAACAGTCTGCTCTGCTGTGTGACTTGACAGGTCCTGGGAAGTTCCATTAATTTCTCATCTATACCAGAACCACATTACATGTAATTTCTGCAAATGAAGAGATAACCAAGGCATCAAACCCATGAAGGGTGTCTTGGGTGGCCATTGCTATTTATATGACTACCTACATCAGACCACGGTGCTTACCTTCTGAGTCATAAAGGAATAGAACGTGGTCTAGGCAATTTTCAGAGAAAGACTGAGACAGAGAGAGTGTGTTGGAGAGACTAAAGGAAACTCATAGGGATGTGGTAAGAGGACAGAGGTTGCGACCTGTAGCTTAGTGGAGTAGTTGTGCGTAGAGACCAAAAAAGCCTACAGCCAATCCAATTAGTACATGTAATACCTTTAGAAGATGAACTAGAAAAATAAGTGGGGCTTACTCTTTAAGATTTCTTGTTCTAGATCATATCGTTCATGCCTGAGAGGTGAGTCTACAGTCAAAGGATAAAGCATGGTCTAGTGCAAAGAATATGAGCTTTGTAATCAGATAAACCCGCTTCTGATCATTAGCAGGAAAGTGGCTTCGACTTCCTTATGGTTAACATGCAAGTAGTACTTACTTGGAAGTAGTTTTAAGAAACAGAAATGATGCGAGCAAATTTTCAGGTATTCACAAGTGCTCATTAAATCAGCAACTGTAGCCACTAGTGATGGTGGAAATGGATATGCCCTGTACCTTGGAACATACCGTGCCTGCGTCCACTGTCCACCTTTGGAGGGAAAATTTTATCCCTGAGATTGTTTAGTATTGCAGGTACATAACAGTAATAAAAAGGGAACTAACTTTTAATTGCTTTTAAACTTTCCATAGACATATAAAAGGGCACCAAGTTAAATTTGGTATAAACAAGGAATTTTTTTTTTTTTAAATCTAAGTGTATCCTGTGCAATATTTGAGACAGACTCCTGCAAAAAAAAAAAACAAAAAAACAAAAAAAAAACAAACCCAAAACCAAAAAGACAAAAACAAAAAACAAAACACAAAACTTTTTAATCTGAAATTTGGATGTAACTGGGCCTCCCACATTTTATTTAATCAATCTGGCAACTCTCAGGATACCCCCATATCACCTGCACTAGGGGCAGAACTGTAGCCATGATAGTCCCCTATAATAGACACAGCCACACCGTGTCTATTGTAAATTCAAAGGAATAATCCTCACAGAGCTTCTTTAAGTCATCTTCTTTGATTCCTGGGATAAGCTCCATAGGCAATTATTTTTCTAAAATTCTGTTTTGGGCTCAATAAGACTAACTGACTTAGTGTGCCAAAGGCTCTACTTTCATTCAAGCAGTGGACAGATAATGTAGATTCCTGACAGAGGAGAAGCCAACATGCTTGGGAGAAAGATGAAAGTCAGAGAGGATGGTGGTGACTGAAACTTGCACTGAAGAACTGGACTGGACAGTGGCTTCGGGACAGGATCCTTCCAATGTCTCCAATAATGCAAACACCAGTTATTAGCATTTCTCCTTAATTTTCACAGCCAAATCTTGATTAACTACAGTATTAAGAGGAGGAAAGGACACTCCACACCGTCCCACATCCAAATGTGAAAAATAAAAGGCCTTGGTCAAGGACAAGAGAAAGGGCGGTTCTGCTGATTAGCCCTTCTGCTACCTCTCACTCCATTACTGGGGACGCCAGCTCACCTGCAGGCAGCTTCTCTTCCTGAAGCCATCAGGGCTCCGAGTCTCAAAACCAGCCTCACACACCTCACCTTCCAGCACCGCACAAATACTAGCTCATCAACATATTTGCCCCAAGAGCTAATATGCTCATTATAATAAGTGAGCTAGAAGAGGACTGTTTTCCACCTCGCAGGAGAAACAATAGGTAGTCTATTGCTTACCATGTAGTTTCAAACAGGAAAGGTTTCCCAGCATGTAAATAATACAGCTGATTCACTGATGATTAGAGAGAATATATTCACTTTAAAAGAAAAAGCTATGGCTAATCCTTAACCTTACTAATCTACCTACCTATAACTAAAAGTTGACAATAACTTACATTTTAAAATCTCGTTTTAATTGTAAAAATGTCATGTATTTATCCAAACTGCTAAATGATTGCCTCTACCTCAGGCTCTGCCCAGGGCCATGAGAAACTACCAGGTAAAAACATTCTCATTGCCTGCTTTTATGTGTAGAGGTGTGTGGTTCCCTCCCCAAGTCCTCTTTTGTATGATTATACTGGTATTGACAGTATGACTCTTTTTTTTTTTTTTAAAGATTTTATTTATATTTGACAGACAGAGATCACAAGTAGGCAGAGAAGCAGGCAGAGAGAGAGGGAAGCAGGCTTTTCGCTGAGCAGAGAGCCCGATGTGGGGCTCGATCCCAGGACCCTGGGATCATGACCTGAGCCAAAGGGAGAGGCTTTAACCCACTGAGCCATCCAGGCACCCCGACAGTATGACTCTTATATACATGCGTATTAATTTTGGGGTGGGCCTTTCAGAGGATTGGAGCTAAATGAAAGAATCTGATCTACTTTCTATGTCTGGAAGACATACTGACTCTAGATAGAACAATCTACAAACAGCAACAAATGCCTACAACAAAAAGCCCCACTCTTTATTGAACTGTGACTTTCATGTCCGTATGAATTCATTTTCTCCTGTACTTCATATTTTGAGGTAGAATTTTCAGTTCCTAGCGTTGTACAAAACAGAGGTTCATCGAGATGGCTATGAGCTAATTTGTCCACTCCATCAGAGTAAGGACATCGGGATTAAAAATGCTTAAAGATGTGATAGATGTACTTTAATGTAAAGTTAGTTAGGGGATACTACTATGATTCAAACTCAGAATGAAGATTTTTAACTGTTACTGAATGCCCGGGATATGCATTTCACAAAGCATCTCATTTAGAGAAAGCTTAAAAAAAAGCTAACATTGTAGGATAAATATTTGTAGGATAAACATTTATAGAGTGATAACAGATATCAAAATGTCAACAGAGACTCTTGCCTTTCCTAAACTGCTGTACTGCCAAATATTTCCAAGTGGTTCAAAAGAAAGGACATGTTCAAATACATATTCTTAAATATTTAGAGAAAAGGACATCATGAGAGCTATCTTAAAATACACACACGTACACACACACTTGCATCTCAGCCAACATTCTCAAACAAGTTTGAATATCTTACACCGAGGGCTAACTACCAATTACATGTTCCCAATTTATTTATGGGATGTCAGGGCTAATAAAGCATCATTTTCAAAGCAAGAGTAAGTATATAGCTAGTTGATGGAATAGCTTACTTTTAATAACAGCGGCTACTGAGTAACTACTGTTAGCTAATAAGAGCGATTTCGTTTTTTTTCTTCAGCTCTTCGGAACATGCTGACTTCCCAACAGCTATCTGAAGAGTTCCCGCCTCATTTTCCAGCAACCAAAAATTAATTTGGCTTTCCTACTTCCATAGCCACAATGAAGTTTTTATAATAAAATACTACCAGAGGATCGTATCAATTCCATATGGATTTGGGGTTGGGGATGCCAGGGTAATTGTGGATGACACTAAGGTTATTCGTTTTGGCTTCCAGGCATCAAGACATTGGATGCCTAGTGGCATCAGGTGCCTGGCCCATTTGAATTGTTTCCATGGAGAACAGATTCGGGGGGACAGGGTAGCCAGGATAACGAAGAGCAATACCAAAGGACATAGGTCGAAACTGTGCACCGCAGCTCCTCCTCTTGTTAGCCTATAGCGATCACTGAACCAACAATGGCTTTCTTTATATTAAAAATATGATATTAATTCTAACACCCCTTCTTAAATGTATCTTGCAGACTGCATGTTCTGCAACACATTACTAAGTAGTCAGTGAAAGAATACTAAAGGAAAATCAGTGTTTTAGGTTTTAAGTGGAGACATGCTTTGAACAGGGTTGAACCATTTTGGGTTTAGTTCCTCTGTTTGTTTTCACCTCAGAACTTTCCAGAGCCTTTAAATAAGCTCAGAGTCACTGTGCATCTGTGGGACATCACTCTGGTCAAGAGCAGCTCTAGGTTTATTTGGCGATAGGCTCCTTGTCAGAAAGCACCAATTCACATCTCATGCCGTACTGGGATGCGCCCCTACTTGAGAAATTGTACATCTTATGACCTCAGCAATGGTGTGTGTGTGTGTGTGTGTGTGTCCCTGGTGTAACTGACACCATCAGGAAGGATACAATGCACAGTACATTTGTTCTTATTGCCACTCTAACAAATCATCGCAAACTTAAGTGGCTTCGAACACCACGAAGGTATTACCTTGTAGTTCTGTGGGTTAGAAGTCTAATGTGGGTCTGCTGGGCTGAGATCAAGGTGTGTTGACAGGGCTGTGTTCCCTGCTGGGGGCTCCAGGGGAAAATCTGCTCCTTGCCTTTTCCAGTTTTAGAGGTTCCCCACACTCCCTGGTCCACTGCCCGCTTCCTCCTTCTGCAAAGCCAACAACATCGCACGCTCCCTGATTGTTCTGCTGTACTATCTCCCGCTGGCCACGGACAAGGAAAATTCTCAGTTTTTAAAGATTCATTTTAAAGATCCATGTGATTAGATTAGACCCGCTTGGATAGTCCAAGATAATCTCCCCATCTCTATATTGGCAAAGTTCCCTTTTGCCGTGTAAGGTAATAGATTTCAGGGATTAGGGTCTGGACATTTTTGGGAGCCATTATTCTGCCAACCACATATGGGTTGGTAAAAATACCTTGAGGGTTCTGGCCAGCAAACAAGGTCAATGAATAAGAAACAGAAAAACTCTTCCTGTCATTTGGTATTTTTCCTAATTATTATTTATCATGGTACCAGGGGAGTGAAAATTATTATCTCACTAAGGGATATAGAACAGTAAACAAGATATGGAATATGTTCCCAAGCACCACGAATATGGTTCTGTCTCCACAAGATAGAGAAGAGAGCACAAGTAGGAATCAGATTCTCCACAAACTCATCCAGCAGCCTCCCCAGTGACCTGGGGCTGAATTCGACAAGGTGTGCATTTTCCAGGAAAAAGTACATACCCCTAATCAGCTTTGCTCAAGTTTTCTTTACTAACCGACCGTGCACTCATTACCTCCTCTAACACAGGCATTGTAATTGTTTCATTTAACCCTCTTTATGGTTTTATTACCTGACAAGACCTCGCTTCCACCAAACCGGTAAAGAGTACATCATCTGATACCAAAACCCACCATCTGATACCATCTTAACCCGACACAACAACTTTGCTCACTTTCGTGTGTCTATGTGACACTTCACGTAGACCCGTCTCTCCCAGCCTGAAGTAAATTCTTCTCTTATCTCCCTTTGATCTGAGGGTCTACACATGTGGCTCTAAGGGTGTATGTGTGTGTGTGTGTGTGTGTGTGTGAGCACGCACGTGTGCATATGTGTGCACTTAGGAACTCTCTTTCTGTCCCTGGTACCTTCCTGAGGATTTATGCCTTGCCTTTATGCCTTGAACACCTAACTTTCTGTTTTGGAGGTACAGAGGTATGGAGAGCTCTGGGTCACAGGCAGGATGCATCCCACGTGCATACCTTAGAGTCCTACTTAGCATCAAAATGTGGCTAGGTCACCACCTGGAACTTTGCAAATTATGTGAGCACTAGAACTTCAGTTTCCTCCTCTTGTGAGAGATTGATATCTGCTTCAGAGGGTCATTGCAAAGATTAAAAGAGATGATGATGTAAAACATCTGATAGATAATAGTTGCATTGGATGAACTATAGCTGATACTATTATTATCAATGACCTGCTCTGTTTGCCTACGTAAAAGTGCCCTGCAAAGTTCTTGTTTCTATGAAAGATGCTCTCTGGCCACGTCCATGTGTATCAGTGACATTTATACAGCCAACAAACTCTGATTTAATTCACACTCTGTTGCTAAGGTGTGGTTCAGACCAGTTTTCTTCTCAAGGGCTGTGCCTGCCTGGAGAAAGGGGGCCTGAGACGTCTTGAAATTTGCTAATCACATCTGGTTTAGCTTTAGACATTTTCTGGGGTTTTGCCAGCAGCCACGACATTTTAATGGCTACAATAAACCTCAAAGCCTCATCAAATCTTTGCTGTATGTGTGAAAATTATGTCCTCTTCAATTAAACATTCAATCTAGGCTCACACCAAGGCCTTATGGAAAAGGACGTGGAACCTGAATGGGAAGTGAGATGAAACGGACCGCCACGACTCTGGCCATCTTGCCAGATGGCATTTAGAAGAAAAAGAAATTCATTAGAGAACCAACGGTCTGTATTTTCTTTAAATATTTACTAGGTACCTTTCATGTGTTAAAAACACTGGCATCTCTAAAGATTAGCAGGGTATTTTTGTTTAAACATCCAATGTGGTGGTGGTGGGGGGTGGAGTCCTACTTCTCCCTCTTGCCTGGTGATGCCTCACATCTTTTGGTGTAGTCCAAGCCAAAAACGAAAAACAACTGAGGCAACATTTGGTTTTCCCTCATTTTAAGAAAGATCTTCCAACTTCAGAAGTTCTTGCAATTCCTGACAACGGGACAAGGGTCAGTGGAGCACTGAGAGATGTGGAGTGGCACCTGAGATCCCCTTGCAGAAGACAAGGTGCACCAAAGGGAGGAACCTTGGTGGGAACACCTGCCTCTCCACTGGCCTCCCAATTCATTCTTATCTTGGTTAGGAATCATCAAACACTTCCAGACGTCAAAGGGAGGTGGCCCAGTCGGGATGCCTGAGAGAGGCAGCCCCTGGAAGGACGGCAGGAGAAGAGGAAAGATCACACGTGCATCAGGTTTCTGCTCAGAAAATGCCGCAGGAGGGCACAGGTCCAGGAGGCCAGAGGGGATTTGTACTCAGCGACAGCCACAGCCACGTTGTAAACAAGCCGGGCTCTTCTTGGTCAGGGCGAACCTTGCAGCCAGACGGAAGACCAGCCGGGGTGCTAATTCTGCCATTGGAGAGCGACAGGAAAAACTGCCCCAGGATGGCTCACACGGTTTTATTACAATAAGAATCAAGCCCTTGGTCTTAGACAAGGTTAAAACCGTCGGTGTGTTAGGAGAGGGAAAAGAATAACCACAGACAGGTTCATATATCACATTCTAAATGCAGTGTCCACATGGTTGAATGCATGCTCTTCACCACATCAACAGGAGAGGAAAAAAAAAATCCACATGTTCCTTTAAAAATAATTTACAAGGTAGAAATATTCACTTGTAACCGCTCTCCTTATTTAAGCAAGTTTTATGCCCAGAGTAAAACTAAATGGCTCTCCCTGCCACCAGGAGATCTGTCCCACTTTGCTTCCCTTTCTAGGCTGTTCTGCTTCTAAGACTTGGGTTTCTGAGCACTCTTTCACAATAAACATTTTAAAAATGTTTATTTTATGTCTTAGTGTAAAAAGATTCCTGGTTCAAGCTCTTCATTTCCTCAAGCTCTCCTTTTGGCACTCTGTGCTCCATTTCCACATTAACACGCTCCCTAAATCCTCCATGGAGCTCGGCAGTTGGAGTTACACAAGGTCCAATGCAAGTATTTATATACTTGGATAAGGAGATGTCTCCACAGTGAAAACACAAGACGCGAGCAATGCCAAAGGAAAATTCCTGCTCAAGAGAGACATAGTTTTATCTTTTAAAAAAAGCCAAAAGAGCTGTCAGCATTTTTGTTGTGAATAATTAAAAATGGAAATTCAACTAAAATTGAATGCTTATGGTGGGTCCTGCCATCTTCTTTAGATTCCTGTACATAAACCAAGTACGTGGGGGTGTGCGTGTGTGCGTGTGTGAGTATGTGTGTGCATGTGGGGGATAAGTATAAGGCAGCACAGTCGACTAGCTTAGAAAGGGCATGAGTTCTCATCCAGATAGGCCTGATGAGAGCCCAGTAAACAGGGCTCTCATTGGCTGTGAGAACCTAACTTCTCTAAACCTCATTTTTCTCATTGGCAAAATGGAGTTGGTATAGTTCCTGCTTATTGGGGTGGTTGGCGTCACTATATGATACAACAGTAAGCAGTCAACGAAGGCCTGCTGCTATGATTATTAAGATGACATCTGTTATATGTTGGAAAATGTGGACGTAAAAGATGGAGCTATAAAAAGCACAGATTAACACTAATAAAAGAAGAGGATATGCAAATACAGTGTCTCCACATAGAGCAGAAGACATGGAAAGTTTCACGAGGGCTGCGGTGTACCATAACTGAGCTCCACGCCAATTCCATTCCATGAACCAGACATAAATAATCCTCTTCAATCATTTAAAAAAAAAAACAAAAAGCAAAACTTAGCTATTATCATAATAACAGAACAGTTCCTGTTACCTTCTAGTTGTCTCTTCAGTTTTCTCAAATCTTTTATGAGGTCTTCAAACTTGACTTGGGAAGCCAGAAAGAAATCTTGTGGTTCAGGCAGAGGGAAAATACTCTTTTCGGTTCCTGCTTCCTAAAAGACATGGTTAACAAAAGTACATTATATTTCCCTATTGTCACTTTCAATTGAAATTCCAAAGCATCTTTCATTGGATGTGCAAATGTGAATCAGAGAAGCACTCCTCTTCTATTCCTAAATTTGGACTGGCTATTCTGAAATGCTTTTGTGTCTTCTACAGTGGCACTTTGGTCTTCCTGCCACTGAGGTTGGCTCTGGCTCTGGCAGGGCTTTCATTTTATTTTGCCTCATGAATCAAAGAGAAAACTGTCAGGTATGTCCCGATCTTGGACACTCTCCTCTCATGGAAAAAGTCACAGGGGGAACACATGAAAGTACTTAAATTTCAAGTCCCTGTTGAGTCTCACATGGTAGCAATTAGCCAACTCATCTTTGGGGTGTGCCAATGGGTGTGACTCGGAAGGTTCTGGACAAGACAGCATTGCAACGGAAGAATCACCCTCGCTTCTGCTGTAACCTACCTGCCCCTGCAGCTGAGAGCTCCCGAGGAGGGTTTGTGCTAGCACATTCTTCCCATGTTTGTAAAGATTTTCCAAATGCTGTTTGGCTTCTCTAAATAGACACTTGCTGAGGGCATGGTTGGCCATAGTTTTGGGCAAGCTCCCCGATCATGCCTACTAGAGGATCTAAGCTGGGAAATCACTTGAGGGACACAAGCTTCAGGCACACTGAAAGATAAGCTGGGTCTCAAATACCTTTTCCAGTCCAGCCTGCTTTCTCCCCTAGTTGTTTACCATAAGCTCTGCCTCTTGTGAATCTCAGGCAGTCTTCAGTTCTTCCTCTCTCCACACAGGCTACTTTGCCAGCTTTCCATCACATTCCATCTTTCCTGCCATTAGGACTTATTCCAAACTCTGAAACTACTTTATAAGGCACTTTGTGATCTGGCCTCTGTCTACAACCCCAGACTTCGTCCATCTTCCCCTATCTCCACTTCCCTCCCCTAAGCGTTCATAAAGGAACAGAAAGGGCCACAACCTCTTGCATCTGGACTTTTGTCTATGAAACCACCCCTTTCTAACTCTTCTACACGAACTCTTCCTGCCTCCTTTGTTCATAGCATTTGAAGATCAGGTCTTGGGACAGATCTCAAAGATCGCCCCTAGCCCCCCAGCACGTGGGTGTTTCTGAGAGCCCCTGGTGCGTACCGTTATGACAGCACTCACCAACGCTCGTTTCAAAATTGCCACGTTAACTTATGTGTTTCCTCTGCTAGACTATAAACACCGTGAAGGCAGGAAATGTGTCCTGTTCTTGGGACGGCACACGGCGTCTGGCATATCAAACTCTCTTCAGCACCCTTGCATAGAGCCCACATGAGGCCATTCTGGAAAGTGTGTACCTTGAACAAGAGCCATCTACCTCAATGTCCTACTTTCTTGTGGTTTCAGGAATGCTCACAACCCGTCCCCCTTCCTTGAAGATCTTTAGCTTCACTGGAAATGCTAAGGAAAGGTGATTCCCCTCATTTCAGTAAAACCTTTTACACGATCAGTGTACTTGCCCCCTAGCTCCCTACGATTATTTTACTTCCTTCAAAACAATGGAAGCTGTACTATAGTCTGAGGGCCAAGACGGATCATCAGCTAACATGCTTGCCACAGAATTCCATGGCAACCTACACTGCAAGAACTCATCTATATTACCTCCTACTGTTTTCCAAAACTTTATCAGAATCATGCCCTGGCTTTGATTTTCTTTTCTTTTCCTTTTTTTCCCGTCTCTTTTCTTTTTTCTTTTCTTTCCTTTCCTTTCCTTTTCTTATCTTTTCTAAGTTAGAAAATGAGAAAGTGCTGCTGAGCAAATGAGCCTGGCTACAGCTCTTGAGACAGCTGCCCAATTAGAGTTCAAAAGACATGGCTTTGGATGGATTTCTGTAAACTTCACAGACTTAGACCCAAATCCAGCTTGCGTGGAAGGAGGCTTGGAGCAGGAATCACCTTTCTTCAGCTAATTGCTCATTACCACTAACCACAAAAATCATCACTTATGCTCCTACGGGGAGGGGAGAGCTTAATAAATCACATAATTCTATACTCTGGCTGAGTGGAATGAATTTTTGCATGGTGAATACCGGAAGAGCACCACATAAACGTTGACTTCTGATATTTCCCCAACTGGGCCATCCCTGGTTTGAAAGGATTCTTACTGTGAGATTTTCCTCAGTGAAGTTGATTTGACTGCATTCAGCTCTCTTCGAGAGCCACATTTCGTTGGTAAATTTCAGTCCTCTGACACAATTCATGGGACTCGGTTGAGGCAGGAACTACAAGGTACATCTGCTTACGTTAACCCTAGACTAGAAATGTGACCTCTTGAGATTCTTCAGGGTAATTCTTCTGTCATACTGGTACCTGCTGTCAGAACTTCGGGTATCTGCATATCACCCGAAGCTTCAACATGCCTGCCCCACTCTACTAGAAAAAAGCTCTCACCTCTTTGCTCCCAGTTATCTATAGAGGCCACTCACTGCACTCTTGTAGATACTTACGGTAGATTCAACCTAGTAAGTCTTTGTCAGACACCTAAATTACAGACGCCTCAAAACAGACAATGATGAGTTCTGGACCTCAAGGAGCAAGGCAAAGCTAACAGGTAATTGCTCACTGATATCCACATGTAAGACAGAATAAGACATGTCTTGACAGAGGCTCAACACAAGTGTTCCCAGGCTTCAAACGAGCACGAGATGAGGAAGTAAACAAAGACTTCATGGAAGAAGGGCCATGTACAATTGTGCTACTTTTTGTTTTATCTTTTTTCCCCTTTTACGAAGTGACTCAGGCTCATTAAGTCTAATTGAAAGACAGAAGAAAGCAAAAATCTCTTCCATTCCTACCACCCAGAAATAAACATTTTTACATATATCTGATATTCCAGGTTTTTTCTGCATGTTTATGTATGTTTATATATTTGAAATTATATTATATGTTATTTTAAGCACACATTTGCAATATAAAAGAAGCTCAAGTATTTTTCAATGTCACTAAATTTTCTCCTTTCCATGGCAGGATATTATTCCATTTCAGAACTCTAGCATGATTCATTTGACCCTAGTCTCTACCTTTGGACAGCTACCAAAAATTTTGCTATACTTGTTATTACAAATGATTTTAAGGAAAATGGTGAGGCATATCCTTATTTACTTCTTTAGGATAAAAGTTCCTAGAAAGATTATACATATATCTAGGGCTTCTGATCTAGAGAGGTCAAAGTCTTGCTCATCCAGACAGCACATTTGCATGGATGAGGAAAGGGTGTCCCGTATAAACAGGCACCGCACCCTTGGGAGACAGCTTGGCAAGCACATGACACCTCCCTGTGAATTTTTTTGAAAGTGTCCTTTATAGAACACAATTTGGTGAGTCAAGAGCAGGCAAGATATGGGTCCTATTATACCTAGAGACCTTAAACCGAGAATAACTCAGTCAGCCATTTGTGATAGTCCGGAGAAAGGTCTGACCCATTTATATTGCCAACTTTATAAACCTAGTTGGCAATTTATGCCTTCTATTTGGTTTTTTGTTGTTGTTGCTGCTGCTGTCATTGCTGTTGTTTTGGTAAATTACCTGCGGTCTCTTGTGTCACTTTTTCTTTTTTTTTAAATGAAAGGAGACCAGTTGTCCTTTCCCTGTTGATTCTGAAAAGCATGTTGCCTATTATGTTGCAAATATGTATGCTGCTACTGGGAGCTTTTCCCCAAAAGGCCTTTTAATGTATTATTTTAAGAGAGTATTCATAACGGAAAACAAAAGATCTATAAAAAGGCTAGTGATGGGGGAGGGGGTAGGGAGAGGGTGGTGGGGTTATGGACACTGGGGAAGGTATGGGCTATGGTGAGGGCTGTGAAGGGTGTAAACCTGGCGATTCACAGACCTGTATCCCTGGGGCTAATAATACATTATATGGTAAGAAAAACTTAAAAATTAAAAAAAAAAAAGGCTACTAGAACGATAGGTCCAGTTAGAGAGAACATCGGATGTAAAAACACATCAGTGAGAAAACCATAGGGTGTGTTTGAAAAACATAGGGTCTTGAGTTGGATCACACAGTGTGTGTAGGGGGAAGGTCATAAAAGCATGGTTGTAAAAGACTGGAATTCAACTGGGTAGAGTCTTAATTCACTTTTTGAAAATGGGGGGGCATTTCTATTTTTGTATTAAAAAAGTGATACAATACGACCACAGCTCTAAAAACTGGTGGGGCCTCCCACATCCCTCAGGTGTGGGATGGACTGGAGGGGGAGGGAGTGAGGGATGAGAGCTGGGGACACCAGCTGGGAAGCAACAGGAATCCTCTAGGTGAGTTACCTTAAGGCCTGGTAAGTGGGGGCACAGGGATGAAAACCAGGAAAGAAACACGAGAAACAATTTAGTTGAAGGACAGAGAGGAACCAGAGAGGAGCACGAGCTTCATGCCTGAATGACCCAAATGATAATGTCCTCGGCAGAAACAGGAGAAGTTTCAGGAGCAGCGGGGTGGGAGATGATTCATTGCAGGTGCACTGAGAAGGGTTCGATGGGGAGGGGAGGAGGCAGGGTGGTAGACTTCATCAGTGTTTCTCTTGTCTTCCGGGGGGAATTATAGGCCTTTGGAAAACACGGTGCTGGAACCTTTACTTTTCTTCCCTTGGTGCCTAGGAAAAGCCCTGCTTGTGTGGATAGCTAAGCAGGAGTGTCGATGACAGTTTTCCTGAGACTTTCCCCCGTTGTGCTTGCTGACTGCTAGGTTTCCCAACACCTTACCACAGTACCTCTTTCTTCGCAAAGTTAGGACTCCTTGTTCTCAATTTAATGAGAAGGAACAGAACTTAGAAAATTGTGCTCAGGTGGATTCCCACTGAAATTTTTATTTCTCATGGCTCATGTAATGGAAGCAGAGAGGACGGATTTCAAATCCCACTTCTTCAACTTGTTCACAGATGACCACGACTGATAAGGTATGGGGCATTACTGCCTCTTAAATTTCTCAATTTTGGTCTGGAGCCCAGAACTAGTTTCAGATAGAAACAATTACCGAATGGATATAGATTACATGGAGACCCTCACGAACTGGCCGGAAGGCCCAGATCACCGGGGGTCTCTCTAAAACTGCATTATATAGCGGATTAGGAGGCAGCAGACTGAGAGGCAATGAATAATGCTTCTCTTTCCAAACGTCAACTAAACTTTCTTGGCTTCAGCGTTCCCATCTGTAAACCAAGGAGGCCGGAGAGCTCTCAGATTCTGTGTTGGACTTGAAATCCATCCATCCATCCATCATCCAATTTCTGAATGCCAACAATGTGTAAGAGTTGAAATCCCATTAGTGTAGTTTTCCACAGAATGCCATTTCTTACCTGATCATAGTAACGCAGGTAATATTTCACGACATAGTCCACCAGATTAATCCCATTATCCTAGGTTTAAAAGAGAAGCTTAAATGAAAATCATTCACATGAGACTGCCATAGTATATAGTTGAGGACCGAAATCTCAGTTTGTGACCCTAATACTTTTAATCTGTGATACCCGGTCCTGATTTCTGTTTGTGACTGGCACGGTCTTCCTTTCTCCTCTCTTTGTCCCATCATTTTCTTTCTTTCTTTCTTTTTTTTTAATGGCATCTATACAAAGAAATGACACTCCACGATTCTTTGTGGGGAAAGAAAACCCCAAACAGATAATCCACAAGACCTCTGAGATAATGGCTAAAACAAACAAACAAATACACACACTGTCCCATTATTTTCTGGCAGAAAGCCAAGACAGGAGGGCGTGGGGGAGCGCCAAAGGGAACCGGGGACTAGAACAGAAAACCATCCCTCCCTTCCCACTTTTCAAAAAAATGTGTGTTCTTAATGGCGTGAAAAACAATCAGGACAGCTTAAAAGGAACGCCATGCCACTTTATGACCCTAGGAGGCCAGGGGCAAGCAGGCCCTCCCACAAGGCAGCCTTTGTGTCTTGTTCACATGGGTCTAATTCTAATTTGCCTGTGTGTTTCCCCTCCCTTCACTCCCCCTGCTCCCCCTGGGACTCCCAGATATGGGCTGGTTGTTTCTAAAGAGGGAGCTCTGCAGGGGTGTGGAGCCAAATGATAATCAGGCTCAGAGAGTTTGACAGTAGACCCCCAGCCCAATTGTTGCGGGCAAAAGAATAACTCAAATGCTCAGGTCTACTGGTGATGCAACATTGCGCCTGACTCAAGAATGAGTAAATTACAAGTAGCCAACCCTAAATTCAAACAAATTCAAGACTTGTGCTCTGACTGCTACTGCTGTGCTATCTGTTTTCTTTGCTCATTACAGTTCAACATGCAATTGTGTTCTTTTAGTGCAAACCAATATTGGGGATTTTGTCATCTCAATAAGATCAAACATGAAAAACCTCTCTCTAGTCAAGAGTCAAAAGAAAGCAAAGAAAAAAACATGTATTGTTAGAGCGAGAAAGGAGATGAATGGAGCAACCAAGAATTTTTTTTTTTTTTTTTAAATTACAGGTAGAGAAGGAACAAAATGGCAAATCATGGAATCTAGCTATGAAAAATAAATACCCGACTTTTGACGTCCTTGAGTTTGGGTAGAATTTCTAAGCTATATCCATCTGCTTGTCCCCGAGTCCTATTTCCTCCATTCATATAATTTCCAAAAGCCAGAATGAGAGCTAAAATATCCTTCACACTCTTCATGTGCAGCAAGCCCTGTGATGGCAAACACCAATTATTAGGGAGTTGAACTTCAAAGGCGCCTATGTTCATTCAACAACAAATATTTACTGAGCACCCATCAGGCTGTTTGCTGGCATGGTGCCAACTGCCTTGGCAGCTGGTGAAATGGAAAATACACTTTATTAAGACATTTAAGAGTCTGAAAAAAATACACTAATCAGTCATCGTTTTCTAGCCTTTCAATGAATTATGAACTGTGCCTGTCTTAATATTGTGGATTAAATATGAGTATTTGTATTTTTACTTCAGCCGGTTTCATTTTCCAAATATTTATTTTAAAATATTTGTGTATTTCAGAAAGAGTTGCTATAGTCAGACTTTACATCTGGTGACTTCTAAGCAGAAAGGGTTAGTTTAATATCATTTGAGGACATGTTTTTGGACAATGTATCTATATAAACAGTACAGTTAAATGTAGGATAGGTTTAAAAGCAAGTTTATTTTCTTTATCCTTGGGTATACTCCTCGGAGGTGAACTATGATAATGTATTTCAAGGCCACAGGTTATGTTTATTAAGTATTTGTTGATATGTCTATTACTTTTGACAATTTAAATCTGCTTAGGGTTTTCTTCACCTCCTTATCCCATTTACTTTCCTGTTTTTTCTCTCAAAGTGCAAATTTTTAAAATTGATACTTCTCTAGAGTCTGAGTTGACTTTATTTTCTTTTATTTTAGGGTAAAGAAGAAAAGGCAAATGCAGCTCTAGGCCAACCTCTCTTCAGACCTTTTAGGGTGTTATTAGAGGGTGTACATTATACCTGGGAAGTATTTATACTTTCTTTATTGAAATCTTTTATATTTTGGAAGGAAAAGAATCATGCTTTCAGGTAAGAATTAAATACTACAGTATGTAGAGAGGATCACCACATTCTTAAGGACATGGGTCACTGTGAGAAAAAACAAGTATTAGAATTTACAAGGAATGCCAGTGTGGTAAAGCCAACAAAAATGTACTTGCCTGCCACCCATTATCGTAATCATTTGTTTCACTTATCAAGTCTCTAGAATCTTTATTTCACTCTGTAGATACCTTTCAGATGATCAGGTGCATGGGTCTAACACAACATTTCTTGCAACCCAGCCGGTTGAGCAGCAGATAAACTACACTAGCTGGGTTGGTGTTAAGTGGCCAGTATGTACTATAGAAAGTGTCCGGAATATCTAAGAAGACATCTGTAGAAGTGTCATTTTTTTCCTCCTTCTCCCCATCGGCCTGCATCTGACTTTCTCTCTCTCTTCCCCACTCATTCACCTGCACTCACACACATACTCACACTTAATGATAATCACCACAGCTATACTTAAAAAAACAGGATCTTAAGTCCAAAGGTTTTCTACAAAGGGTCTAGTTGATCCTCCCACTCCCTACTTCCTCCTTTACCCTCAATTAGGGCACAGCTAGCCTTTTAAATTAGACAGCAAACATACCTTAGAAGCTCTTGTGACGATCTCTACCTTTCGGTGCAAGGAGGTGATACTCTCCGAAAAGACAGATCTGAAGATTATGCACTGGGCCCGTTCAGCAAAATTTGGGATCTGGGCTAACTCATGTAAAAATCTGCAGAAATGAACAATGAATCATCTAGCTGCTTATACAAAGAAAAAAAAAAAAAGAGCTGAAAAACATCCACCATAGCTGAAAAAGATTCCTTATTTTACGATAACAATTTAACAATTATAAAATGTATCCAAGAGGCACACTTGAGGAACTCCAAGGGTATGCGTTCTATTATTGACAATGGAGCCATTTCTCAGATCGGTTTCTAGGATGGTGTATAAATGTATGGTGTATAAATTACTTTAGGAGCAGGAAGTGCAGTAATATGGAACCACAAGGAGTTATCTCCTGCTGTGCAAATAGGAGATTAAAATAAAAAGCATTACTTTTTAGCGTATGAAAACACATAATGAATGCCCTTTATCATGCAGCATTCTCTAAGAGTCTATTTTGCACAGGCAAATTCAAATGAAGGCTGAAGGCGAAAGTCTGTAGAAAAATGACAAAATGTCTCTACCTGAAATGAGAGGCAACTATTTCTTGCACACTGGATTAGATAATGGTCTATAGAGGCACTATTCTACAGATAATTTGTTTACTTTCCCACATCAGCTTACCTAGGCAGACAGAGTTCACAGCTTGGTACGTGGAACAAAGCAGGTACTCATGAAGTGGACATCAATCTTAAAAACTATGGTAAGACAGATTTTTTAAAGCTAAAGGTGAGTACTAATCTACACACAGAAGCTCACTGTCTGAGCAGCTGGGCACTGGTGCCCTTTGCAAAATTAAGTTGGAAGAGCTACATGCTCTCCAGGCCAACCTCCAGAAGAGGGGGCATAAACTAAAACACACTAAAACGGTGGAAAGAGTTGGGCATGAATTCAGGGAAGGAGAGAATCCACTAACAGCTATTAAATTCATTCTGGGGCTGAAATGATGATTACCTGATATTTCTGAAAGTCTTGGTCAACGCATAACGTCATTACTTTGACATTTTGCAATCTCTCACCAAGAATGTTTTCCATAGGAGGAACGTTTCCCTTCTTCTTTCCAGACCCAAAGGATTTCCTTAGCTTATACTCTGTGCCTCTTTTACTTTGCTTTTTTTAAGGGAGACTTGGGTTTTAGTAAGATTCTAATTATCAGCTGTTTAAAAAAAAAACTTATCTTACATCCAGGATCCAGGTCATAATCTTTTTTCTTTTCTTTCCTCTCCACAACCCCCCAATGCCACCTTTTTAAAAATTAAGCACTGTGTCCAATGTGGGGCTTGAACTCAAGAACCTGAGATCAACAGTCACCTGCTTTAATGACTGAGCCAGCCAGGTGCCCCATTCTTCTTCTTCTTTTTTTTTTTTTCCTCATGACACTAAGGTAAAGCAAGGAACGCCCATAAAACTTTGCTTCAAAGTTCTGTAACTCTGATTATTATGAAAACCATGTGATGGGATAAAAATATGGAAACCCAAAGAATTATGAGTAAGGACAGGATTAAAAATTATACCTTATATGTAAAATGCTTCTTTCAGATTAGTATTAAACCACTCATTCGTTTGTGATCAAAATCAGGGGTATATGGGGTGCCTGGGTGGCTCAGTGAGTTAAAGCCTCTGCCTTTGGCTCAGGTCATGATCCCAGGGTCCTGGGATCAAGCCCCACATGATCAAGCCTGCTCCCTCCTCTCTCTCTGCCTGCCTCTCTGCCTACTTGTGATCTCTGTCTGTCAAATAAATTAAAATCTTTTAAAAAAAATCAGGGGTATCACCAGGTTTCATAAATGTAAGTAGTGAAATCTTGTGGGACTGGCGACATTGGGTTCTGAGGGGTGTGGTGGGAAGCTGTACTTATTCAGGTAATGCTAAGAGCTACCTCAGGGGTCACGACCTGCCTTTCTCCTCTTCCAACAGTGACTGCCAGACACTCTTCCCCAAGTAGGACCGAGATCTGCAGAGTATGTGCACTTTGTAGTTTAAATAAACACAGTGAGTGAAGCGTTTATGGAGACCACAGTGTGAGAGAAGACGCAGATCGACGCCTCAGTTCACCAGCAAGGACATAGGTGAAAAAGATGAAATGCTGGATGAACGATGACTTAAAACTAGTCTCAAGAAAAGGAGGTGTAGGGCCCATATAAGAAGACGTGGCCATGGTCTCACCAACTTAATGGTACCCAGGAAAGAGTCAAAAAGAACCACATGGTTCTCTGGGATCAAGCTTTACTGGGATTAGGAATTGGACTAAGAGGTTTCTCAAAGACCCTTAAAGATCCAGAGGTCTGTGCAGGAAGAAGGGTCTGAAACACATACCCAGAGCTAGAGGAGGAAGGCAAGTTCCAGAATTTTACACTACTTTCTGGATAAAGATGTAGGGAATGTGTCACCAGAAATTCATACCAGGCAGTCAGTCCCCAAGAATGTTAGTCAGTCCTGTAGACATGCATTAAGCTTCTGTGGTGTGTCAGGCACCATGCTAAGACCTGAGAACAGAATTTAACTTACACACCATTCCTTCTTGATATCCTGAAAAATAAGTCACAGATTACCACAGAGTGTGGTAAGGATCATCACTGATGGGGCCTATGAAAGCCATCTGCAGGGCTTCCAAGTCAGAGCCCGGGACGGACCATGTCAGCTAAGGTTCCCTGGAGCCCTTGGGTGCTGGTGCGGGACACACGGGAGCGACAGTTGTGGGGGGCCCAGACGGGATGAATGGTGTTTTTGGGGCAAGACAACTAGAACTCAGATGCTAAAATGGGGCTTTGTGTTCTAAAATCAAGAGTTTCAACGTTTCCCGAATGAACAAAGGGTTCTGAACAGAGAAGTAAGTGATACTTTGGGCCTTTAGTTTTAAAAAGCGGCACAGCAGTGGCTTGGCTCGTTAGTGGGAGGGGGCAGTGGAGTTGAGGCTGAAGACCGTCTAGACCGCAGCTGTGGTGTTCTAAGAGGGCAGGCCAGGGGTGAGTGCGGAGGGGCTAGGGCATGAGAGAGCTATTCCGGCGGCAAGAACCAGAGTAACTGACCGACCCCGAGGAATGCTGAGAACTGTCCAGGAAGACTTGCGGGTTTGGGGCTTGGACATCTGGTAGGATGTGAAGATAAGATTTACTGGAGACACACATTTAGAAAAACTATGAGTTTTTGTTACTTTCCATCCCAAAACAGCCAAGCAAAGGCTTGAGGGAAGGTACCATAGCTCCTTTCCTGTTTATCTAGAAGAGTACCTAAAGTATAAAGGAGCCCCAAAGGCTCGGAGTGTCTGGTAAGTATCTGATCCCCTCAGCTGCGATTTCTACTCTCCCCATAAGAGCAGGGATAAGAACGCTAGCACAAAGCCCCAAGTATGGGTCTTGGACATGGGGCCTTGATACTTAGGAAAACGTAGAGGTTGATTTCCTTTTGGACTGGTCTAACTTTATATCCTAAGGCCAGTTACAAAGAGGACCAAACAAGCTCAAAGAAGCCACAGATTGGGGATCTTCCCATTCTTCCCCAGGGTAGGCATACTTTCCCAGGAAGGGCTGCCCCTCCAGTCTGTCTTTAGGAGACAGGCTCGGCCCATGACATTGCACGGGTTCCCCGTCTGCGGCGCCGACTCAGCTGACAGGTGGAATGAGGCAACATGTCCCATTGTTTTAAGGGACTCACATTTAGGTTATCATCCCCTAGACCCCCACATGGTACCATCTCAGGTGTGTGTGAACAAGGGCTGGGCACCCAGCATCATGTATTCTGTTCTTCCACAAGGAGTACACTAACAGTATACCAAGTCGCTTCCTGTTTGCTTCGTGAGGTAACCGGGGACCCTAGCAGAGCATCCCAGTAGGCCGGACCTGGTGTCCTCCCTCCCGGCCACAGAAAACAGGTGCTTGGCCTAATCAAACCCGATAGAGTCTCTCCTTCCCTCCCCTTACCACCATCCCAAGGTAGAATGCCAACAGTTGAGGGCTATCCTTGGAAGGGGTGGCTCTCAGACAGCTCAGGCCCGAGCAGGTGACCCTTCTATGGGAAATGGCATTCTCAGTCTGGCACTGGGCTGCAAGAGAGCCGATGAGGTGAGTGAGGAGACCACCTTCTCCATGCTATGATTTATAGGACTGGGCATCACAGGGATCTTAGGCAATCGCAGTGTTGAAACTATAAATGATTCATATTTTCCAGTATGTAAAACATGCTTATAGTCAACTAACTTGGAGCTGATGGCAAGCAAGTTGCCAGGAAATTGGACTCTGGCTCACATCAAACAAATGCCGCCCGATGCAGGAGGTCAAGAGCGAGGGTGAAATTCACTCAGGCTTGAAGCCCCGACCTCTGTGCAACTGAGCCTGAGCACATCATCTTAGCTTAGCATCTCTGGGGAGCCGCTGCCATGACCATGTACAAACTTGGAAGATGCTCTCTTATCCAGATCATCAGCAGAGAAAGCAGGATTTGTAAATTTATCTGTTAATTACCTGCCACTGCTATTCTGTGCCCTGGCAATTAATCTCCAAAAATAATGCTAGAAAGACAGTAGGAAGGGGAGGGAAAGGAAAGGAAAAGGGGAACCCTTCCCTTAGCAGAAACCCACTCTTCTCTGGGTCAGCTCCTCCCAGAGCATGGAGCAGGAGTTGGCAAAGTATAGCCCATGGGCCAAATTCAGTTCATCACTTGTTTTTGTATGGCCCACCAACAAGAATGGCTTTTATATTTTTAAACTGGATGAAAAAGAATCGAGATAAAGATAACATTTTTTTGACTTCTACACAAATAATGTAACATTCAAATTTCAGTGTCCCTAAATAAAATTCTACTGATAGAGTCATGCCCATTTGTTTACATATTGTCTATGGTTTAAGTACTTCCAACAAAGCCTAAAATACTCTATGATGCTTTACGTGAAAAGTATGGGAACTCTAGGCTGAGAGATCACTGCTCAGTGTGACACAGTTGGTGCTGCCCAAATGCTTGATATGTCCTATTGGCCCTGTTAAGGGCTGAGTGTTTATGTTCCCCCCCAAATTTATATGTTGATATCTTAACCCTCAATGTGATGGTTTAAGGAGACAGGGCCTTTGGGAGGCACTTAAGTCATGAGCGTTGAGCCCTCATGGGTGAAATTAGTAACCTTAGGAGAAGAGACACCAGAGCTTGCTTCCTTCTCTTTGCTTTCCGTCATGGGAGGACACTGAGAAAAGTTGGCAGTCTGTCTGGAAGAGGGTTCTCACCAAAACCCAACTGGAATGGCACCCGAATCTCAGACTTCCGAACTGCAGAACTACAAGAAATAAATTTCTGTTGTTTCTAAGTCACCCAGCTTGGGGTACTTTGTTATAGCAACCCATGCTGACTAAGACAGTCTTCAAATACTCCTCATGGCCTTGTCAGTGTCTAAGTATCCCATTATGAGTCACTTCACGTTCCATCGTTAGCACCTTAGTGGGAATTAATTTATTATTAGGAAACAGGACCTGGGAGTGGACCACAGGATTGGTCAGGGGCAGGAGTTGGTAGGGAGTGTAGCTCAAAGTGATGGGCCAGAATGGCAGCAGAACCCCCTTTGCGCTGATTCCCAATATTTTTAGGCTTCATGAACTAACTTGAGGCAGGGTGGGGGTGGGGTAGAGAGTGGCTTCTAGAGTGGCCAGAGAGTGGGGTAGAGACTGGCCTCTCTTCCGTGTGAGAACAATTCATCGAAGATTCCCAAAATGATCCCAGAGGCTTGCCAGTAACCGAGTAAACCTAGAAATCCCCCACCTAGTCATTTTCTCCAGGCAATCCAAGGGCTGTGGGGCATTCTAGTGGACCCAAGGGCAAGCCATGGAAGGGTTGATATGAGCCACAGAAACTTAGATGTCTCTAGGGCTCACTTGTTGCCCTAAACATTATTGCTTAGCTTCTGCTGTGTTTTCTATCCCCTGCCTCATCTCCAGGCTGAGGGGAGTGGCCTGAATTGGACACTAATGAAGCATTCAAAGGGGTGACAGGCAAAGGATTCTTCTGTCCACTCTGGACCCATTCTACATCCTCAATCTTGTGCCATGAAAAGGTAGGTGGGGTCCAGGAACTCAGAGTCCCATATACTTATCTGTGGTGTGCAGACCCCAAGAGCCCAGCCAAGGCAAGAGCCACTCCATTCCTTATCAGAGGTCTAGGCTTTCAAAGGCTGTGGCTTAACAGCCCCAACTGGAGAGCAAACAACACTAGATGGTGAATAGAGAGAAAAACGAGCAGATGCCAAGAGTAGGAAAAGGTCCCCTGTCCATTGGGCAGAGCAGGTGGAGGGATGTGAGGGAAAGCTGGCACGTTCAGGCCGTGTTTACTGGATACAGCATTTAGGAAAATCAACTTGGATTCTGTGAGTCTGCCATCATCTTTTTTTAACTACATCCACAGAACCTTAAACAGAGCAATGCCTTCTTCCTTCCTCAGCTACCCTTTTGGCCAGAATGTTTAGTCTAGGAGGAATTAACAAGCTGCTAGAACAAGAAAGGGGAACCATGAGGGGTGGGGAGAGGGGTTGAGACATCTTAGATCCAGCAGCACAAATCCCCCGGCTGCGTTTCCTGGCAGTCAGGTCATTCTGCTGCATGAAGTGGGTCACGGGGATGACGGCCCTATGACTCTGCTCACTGCACGGTGTAGGTGCAATTACTCTGAGTGGGGAGGCAGGGGGACAGAGATCGCACTTGTCCTTTGGGCTTAACAGCAAAGAGTTCAAGCGTCCTTACTGCTCAGGCTTGTCCAGCAGCTTCAGTTCTTCTTCTTTGGATGTCTCGTAGTACTTCCTTATTTTAACCAGTTCATCCTCTTGGGCTCTCTGGGTTGAAGGAGGAATCAAACAAAGCACAGAAAAAATGAACAATTTAGCAGTCTAAAGCAGTCTAATGAGACCAAGTGTGGTCTCTGGACCAGCAGCATTGGCATCTAGTTCTGCTTCTAGTTAGAAATGCAAATGATTGGCTCTCTCCCGGTCCTAAGAAGCTGGGGGGGGGCGGTGGTGGTGGGGAGGAGGACCCCCAGGGGATTCTGACGCATGCTACCACCAGAGAATCACTGGTCAAAGCCAATGGCCATAGCAGGAGACCGCAGGGTGTCCTGGAAGCCAGGATGCTGGATTGCACTGAATCCCCTCTCTCTTCCCCTGTAAGCAGGTTAGGAGTCAGTTGTCCTCAGCATTTGTTTCCTGACCCTTAGAACAGCCCTCCCAACTTACGTATGCTCCTGACTTTTTCATTTCTAGTCTCCACCTTCTCTTTCTCTGAATTTTGTTAACACTCATCTCAGCTGCTCCTTTTGGCATTTAGTTACGTTATTTTCTCAATTTATCCAGCGATCCACTTCAGGCAGCTCTCCTCTGCTGTGAGCTAATGAGTACTGCCCACGTGCCCAGTCCTGAGCTCATGGCAGCAGCAAGAAGCATCTAGAAGTCACTCTGCCTTTTACAGAGTCCTTTAATACCAATTACTGTATCTTTGTTTTTCAGATAATTCTACCAAGGCTCAGACCATGTACTGGATAAAGGGCCTGACTCAGAGTCTCTCTTTCCCCCATAACACCATGTTGCCCCCCAGGTATACCACAAATGCACTATTAGCTCCCAGTAGCCTGGTATTTGTTTCACCTTCCTATTAACAAAAGCCCTGCTGATGGGACGTGAGAAGTTCCCATCCAGTTGTACTAAACAGCTCCTGATAGATATAAAGGATGTGAAAATGTTTAGGGAACTGGCAATCGCAGGTTGGATTACTGCCCTCTGGGAATTTTCTATAAGGGACATAAGGTCCCAGGAGACATAACATTGAAATGAATCTTTTTTTAAACTTGGTGACTGGAAAATACTATAGAGCTCCAGGCAGCTTCCCGGGGAAATATCATTACTTCAATAAAGAGAATCTGGTTTACTCTTTTCAAATTCTAGCAGAGTCAACGAATCAGAAATGTTAACGACCATGGGAATTCTAACTCTCCTGTGTGTTCCTCTCAAGAAAGCCTCCCAATTCTGCTGGTTATTCCACATATATCCTAAATTTAAAGAGCACATATGTGTCCAGTGCTGTGTATTTTCAAACATATTGTTATTGTTACCTATATCAAATTCTGTTTTAATACAAAATCAGATAGAGCCCTTTATCATGCCCATTGTACTGATGATCAAACAGGCTGAAGGAACTGAATTGGTTCCAACGTTACTCAGAGTCAATAACAGAGTGGAACCTCAAATCTAAAATTGTCTGACTCTGAACGCAAAGCACACACCCACCATCTTCTACTACTTCCCACATTCAGTGTCATTAGCTCATCTGATCCAAAAGGAGTCATCCAAGGTGGTATTAGTATTCCCATTCCTCAGAGGAAGACAGTGGTGTGCCCCAACAGTAAGCCGGTAGCTTAGCTTCGCTCACTCCAACCGTAAGCACAGGGCTGGGTTCCATGGCCTAGAAGGGGTCTCCACCTTGAACCACCCCCCACGCAGGTGTGCAAAGAGAGCTGCTAACCCAGATACCACAGTGGGGTCGGAACCCAGTGCTCTGCTCACGTCTGTTCTTGTTTGAGTGTACATTTATAGAAACTATGCCTGAATCTCTCCCTTGCTATGTTAAAATCCTCACGGCCAAAGAGCATGGATGGTTTAGTGATCTGGGGACGGGGAAGGGCAGGAAGGTAGAAGGAGTCACATATAACCATTTTTTAGACCTTAACATTTTTATTCATTATTGAAGACATGAAAATCTGAAAACTCTGCCTCTGTATGTCTTTGATACTCACATTTTCATATAAAGCTGCCAAGGTCTCCAGATCAACCACAGAGTCATCCACATTGAAAATGGCTGCCAAGGACCCAAAAAGAAAGAGGGGGGGGGGAGAGAAGAGGTTTGATTATACTCCCCCACACTAATGAGCTAGCCACACTCCACGTCTAGCTTCCAGGCAGCAGAGCACTGTGCTTCCTTATATAAGTTGTGTTTTTCTTTCCTTTCTTCCTTGCTCCCTCCCTTTCTTTCTTTCTCTTCTTCCTCCCTTTCTTTCTTCCTCTCTCTCTCTCTCTTTCTCTCTCTCTTTCCTTTTGCACCAGGAGGGATCTGATGAAAGAAACCAAAACGGTTCCTATCACTGGCCTGAGCCTTGGCCATGCCTGGTTTAACTCCTCAACTTCTGGATCCTCTCTGCAGTTCAATTTAGGCTCCACAAGAGAAGGGTTGGTGCTTTAAAACTAAATCAGTTTGTAGGTTTGAAGCACAATTTTAAATCTTTCTTCCCGGCTAGTAATTGAGGAGATTTAGTACCTAATGCACCAGAACTGACTCTTGCCCATTACCAGGAAGAGAGAAGAAAGACAACGTTGGCAAATTAAACGAATTCAGGCATGTGATTTTAGGCACCTTTCCATGGCCACTGCAAACATCTTGTTTGGATTAAAAAGACAAGAAAAGGCAATAATTGCATCAATGGCAAATTAAGATTATGGAAACCTCCCTTGAGTTAGTCTTAAGGCAAGTTCTCATGCTCATGGTTTTATTAGGATTCTACTCGTTGTTCGGTATCTTTAGGTCATTTAGCTGTTCATTAATATGATTATGATTTCACCTAGGGAGATTCCTTCCCATATATACTGGGATACAAACATTGAGACTGTAAAGCCCTAATGGATTTGGCAATCAAAGTGTTTGAAATAGGCAGCTCCACATCTTTAAATAATTATTCAAAACTAATAAGGTTTGTTCTCTCAACCCTACCTCCCTTCTCTGACTTTACATTGTGAAATTAACCAGCACACTAGTAAATTTTCTCCGTGGCAGGCTAATTAATTTTATTAAACCAACCAGTGATATTTAGAATGCCTTAAAATTTTGCTCGTCAACCATTATTCTGTTCATTGGCCTTACACCATGGTTTTTGGAGAAGGTAAGGATCAAGGTAAAGGGCAGGTCCCTTTCAATTTGTTTTGTGCCTTCTGTGGCTGAATCATACAACCCCCCACATACAATTTTAACAAAGTTAATTAACTGAGCTAAGATCACGTAACTTCACAGAACACCGAGAAATGTACTTAAAATTCCTCCGTGGGCCACCCTAACTTAGGGTTAATTTAGCAAGCTATTCTCAGATATGGAAGAGTGGGGAAAGAAGAGGTTAACACGCTAGTGACAAAGCCGGCTCAGATGCCACTAAGACAAAGCAAAAATCACACTTCTAAAAAGCCCAATCTGAAATCACAAAAGAAAAATGTAGTTGGAGGGAAGAATGAGAGAATTTGCCCTCTGAGGACGGTTATTTTGTGTGTGGAGATCATAAGAATTCACAAATTTATTAGAAAGATCGTGAATTTCTACATGGCTGGTGCTGTTTAAAAAAAAATTGCCAGGACCAATGCCGCATTTCTGTGAATTCCAATATTCTCCTACAAAAAATTGCCAAGAGGAATGCAGTAAGAAAAGGTAAAGCTCTATAAACAGTTACTCAGACAAGTTGTCTTCTGAACTAACCCTAAGTTGTAGATACTCCATATGAGCTGTAAGCTTGGATGCCACCGAGTGATATTAACTGATGAGAAAGGGAGTGACCTGTGGGTTGTGTTTTTGGTGAGTAAATATTTGGCTTTTAAAAGCTAATCAGTCTGGGTCCCAGATACATAGTTTGACAGGTTGTATGGTCAGCCAGTTCTTCTCCAGTGTGCTAGGCAGTCACAAGGAAACATCTAGAGGATAGGACTGGAGAACAAGTGTGGGCTCTGGGGACATTTATTTATTCATTCACCCAGCCCTTGACTAAATATTTGCTGAATGTGTATTAAGTTCTAGAAACTGTTCTAAAATGCTGTGATTATATAAATCAAACTTGTGTGAGAGGTTCAAAACACTTGATCTCACGAAATTTAGACTCAAGCCCAGGGGACAGGAAAGAAACAAGTAAATGATTTCAGGTAACAAAATGCTGTGAAGGAAGTAGAGAAACGAGCAGCATTAGATAGGATGGTTGATGAAGGCTTCTTTGAGGAGGCAACATTTAAGCTAAGAGCTGAAGAGGTCAGTTCTGTAAATGTCTGGGAGAAGAACTTTCCAGGGAGAGGTAACTGCAAAAGGAAGTTTCTTTGTCTGATGAAGGAACAAGCTCAAGGTACAGAAAAAGACCAGGATGACCGTCACTCATTATGTGATCCTGGCAAGTTCAAGTGCCCGAGCCTCAGCGTATCCATAAAATGGGTCTAATATCACGTGCCGAAAATATTAAATGAGGTAATATGTATGCATGGTATAGCACCTACAGCATGGTATGAAGTCAAAATGGTACCAACGAACGATGACCATTATGATTTTTTTTTTAAAGATTTTTATTTATTTGAAAGACAGACCACAAGTAGGCAGAGAGGCAGGCAGAAAGAGAGAGGAGGAGGCTCGATCCCAGGACCCTGGGATCATGACCTGAGCCGAAGGCAGAGGCTTTAACCACTGAGCCACCCAGGCGCCCCGACCATTATGATTTTTAAATATACACATGGTCAATGTGTTTTAATGCTTGCTAATGCCCTCTCTCCTTTAACACCTGGAAAGAATTAGAGAAAGCAGACTATGGAGTAGTTTGTGTTATAAATGAAACTTTCCAGAATTCATGAGTGTCTCAGATAAGAGTCGCTGTTGTTAAACCCATTTGGTCCTTCACAAAACCCTGCTCAAAGCCCAACTTCAGGAAGCATTATTAATAGTCAAGGTGTAGGCACAAAGAGTTGTAATTATAGAAAATAAAGCCCCAAATGTCTTACAAGAAATACAAGGTACCTTTGGGTCCGTTCAGAAAGTTCACCTCATCTGCATCTCCAGTTTCCATCTTTCCCACCAATCTACCATTTGTTGTACTAACAATATTATTTTTCTAATCCACGGGATTAGAAAATCTAATCATTTTACTTTGATATTTACAATACCTCCTATGTCTTTCCTTTAAATAGCAGGTAAAGTCCAAACGCTTTGGCCTGATGTTTAAGCCCATTCTTTTCTGGTCCCAAGCTACACTTCCAATCTCATCCCCTACCACTTGCCCTTCTCCCAGCTACGGTGCTCCAGCTTCTTGGGGCAACATAACCATAGCTTCCTCCTTTCCTATACTTCCTCCCCCAGAGCCCAGGGGAGAACCTTCCTGCCCTGGAAGGAACCCCCTGACCTTTGGATTCTTAAATCCTCGCTCTTTTCCTCTTCTGTGGCCCTGCATGTGTATTTTACACAAGGAAAAGAGTCTAGAGAAGAACCTGTATTACGGTGTGTAGCAGAACAGTTTCCCTCCTCTGTTGGGCAGCAGAAGCCCTGCAATCACAGATCGTCTCTCTGCATTTTGACAACCCCAGCACCTGGCATAGCCCCTGGGGTGTGACAGGGATAAAAGTGTGTGGATGCGATAGAGGCTCCAGGAATCCCCCCAAATGGAGTCCTTCTGTTGGGTATCAAGAAAGGTTTCTTGATAAAGAGAGCACGGCGTCTTTGACAGGTGAAAAGGTTGTCATAGGAGGGGTGTATCTGAATTAGGGTCATTTGCTCACCCCCATTAGTTCCTCGTTTAAAAAGAAAATCAAGGTTTAGTCGGTCTAGCTGTATGATCAAGTCCTCAGCCACACCCTCGGTGTAGATGCACAGCTTGCCCTGGATAGTCCATACCAAAAACTGACTCAGCTTCATAAGTAAATTTTCTCACTTTCAAGGAAAGAGTAAGGAAAATAGCTTTCCCTTCATTCTTAACCTCCAGTAATGTTTTAAACAGCAGTATCACTGGCGCCTGGGTGGCTCAGTGGGTTAAGCCTCTGCCTTCGGCTCAGGTCATGATCTCGGGGTCCTGGGATCGAGTCCCGCATGGCGCTCACTGCTCAGCAGGGAGCCTGCTTCCTCCCTTCTCTCTGCCTGCCTCTCTGCCTACTTGTGATCTCTGTCTGTCAAATGAATAAATAAAATCTTAAAGAAAAAAAATAAACAGCAGTATTACTTAGGTAGAAAGGTTATGAGTAAAAATTCCGGTTATATTGCTTCAGGCAGACACGTGAAACACCCACTTATTAATTACCATTAATCAAGCAAAATTCTTCCTGAGGAAGGACAATCTGTACATTTGGGCCAAGAGCCAGTGAACACCAACTGGAAAGACGTAAGATGTTTCAGATGGAAGAAGCAGATGCAGACAAAGGCTCATGGAAGGTGCAGGCGATGTCATGTAGTTCACTTTTGGCATGAAGAGAGCCTTCATTCTCCTTTGGAGCAAGACCGGAGAATTCTGAATGCCCTGAGGAGGAGCCTCTAACGTGCTCCGTATCCAGCAGGGAGGCACTGAGCAGTTACGAGTAGTAGAGGGAATGGAACAGAGTTCTATTCCATAGGACACGTTGAAATTTGGAAAAACTGTTTTCAGAAGCTATTCCGATGAACAAGAGGTAGCAAATACTGTGGAGGGAAGGCACGGGACAGAGGAGCAGGGCACGAAAGGGCACTACAGAGCAGTATCACTAACCAGCTTGGGGCTGAGGAAGCTGGAGTTGAGACCACCTGAGGCTTTGCATCTAGATTTGGAGGAAGGGCTTTGGGCCACCCACAGAAATAGGCAGAGAGCTGGATAGGCCTGTTGATTTTGCCCCAAGGACCTAGGGGGAGGAATAGGAGAGAGGAAACCTTCTGGTGGGGGAAGAATTAGACAAATTTAGGGTCAACACTAAGTATTCCACTGAGGTTTTTCCTCTTCCATGTAAGGATCTTAAAAACACAAGTTAAAAGGAAAATAAAATTCAGAGGTGGAAGAAGCATTATGAAGAGATATGCTGGTTGAGTCCAGGAGCTTAAGGAAATCGTTAGAATTCTATTATTTCTCTTCTCCAGAGTTGCCAAGAAGGTTAGATTACTGGCCAAAGGTCTACAAAGTAAAAAGGCAGAGGTACTAGGATTCCGTGACAGCTGTTTTGTGTATGCATGATTATGCTTCCTACTCACTGAGAACAGTTTAAGTTCCCGAATAGGGTTGGAATCAATACCTGATAATTCCGTTTCCCTAATACTGGCCCAGTATCTTAGAGAACTGATTCTTGAAGGCTCTTATCATCAAACTTATAAGCCTTACATGAACCCATTTAATTATTTAACTGAGGATTACAATATAGAAGAAATCCGTCCTTGATTAAATTATTCTTAGAGTTGCCTGGGATGGGGTAGCTCCCTCCATTTTAAACTTAAAAAAAAAAAAATGCACTCTTTCTTGTTCTCTCTCTCTCTCTCTCTCTCTCACACACACACACACACCCACACACACCCCTTTTATCTTGTAAGTTGGAGGAGCAAATCCTAGCCTACACAATTCTACAGCACACCTTGAAGCCCTGATACTGTAGTTTCAAGCCCTGCCAGCTTTTGTTCCCCTCTGTCTAGGGCTCATTATACTAACATGCCTGCAGATGGTGTCAGAAAGGTGAGGTGTCAAATCCACAAAGGGGAGACCCCAACAACTCAGTGCTACTGCACTATCAATCATTGCTGGTGGTTTTTACTTTTATCTCCCCCTTCTCCTTAGTTCTCCCCACTCACACTGTCAGTTCAGTTAGAATATTTCACCTACACCTCACAATATGTCGAAAGGAAATAGACACACGCTGTGAAAAGCTGGTAATTTTATTGGGTTCCTTTACCTTTAAAAATCTGTTACTTGGTCAAGTCTGGTTTCTGGGCCCCTTTTTTTGCAGGGAAATTGAGGCAAACATTTTTATGTGGTCCTCTGGTGCCTGCTCTGTACTCCAAGAATTACATACGCAAGGATCATTAGAGTAGTGTTTTGCCCATTAAGATATAATAACCGTCAGCAGGGACAAAAAGCAGATCAGTGTCCCCGATTGAAATTAACAGGCGCACATAAAAATTACGTGCCTGCTTCAGGCACAGGCACGGGGTCAGGGTCTCACACGATAGGGAAATTCCCTCTCTGGGTCGAAGGCGGCTTTTCACAAGACCAAGGCAAGGAGAGAGAACAGGCAGGAATTCTCTCAGCCCTCCAGCCATTTTTACCCCTCAACACTTTTCTATCTTCAAATGCACCATTTGCAAATAAACAAAAAATGACTGTGCTTGCTGTCTGAAGGGCTTCTACTGAGTAAAAAACAAGCATTTACTTAAAGGAGCTGTTCTTTTCGACTGAAGGAGCACTGCTGGGCAAGAGACATGTGGAAGACTGAGGGAGGAAAGGCACACTCCTCAGTCTGTTGGCTTAGCCAAAGTCAATCGAACTGTTCGAGGTGTGGCAGATGCCACAGACAGATAGGGCTGGGGTGGTTTGCTAGGCTTGGGCTATTGTTGATTTTAAAGATTTTATTTACTTATTTGATGGACAGAGATCACAAGTAGGCAGAGAGCAGGCAGAGAAAGAGGAGGAAGCAGGCTCCCTGCTAAGCAGAGCACCTGATCTGGGGCTCAATCCCAGGACCCTGGGATCATGCCCTGAGCCAAAGGCAGAGGCTCCCAGGTGCCCCGGGCTGTTGTTGATTTTAAAAATCCCATCTCTGCAGCCCAGTCTATGCCTCCTTGCGTTTCCTTCCTTAAGTTGTTGGCATGAACATCTTGCACAAAGTGGGTGTTAAATTAATTATTAAATTGTTTGCAAGTGGACTAGATCTATTCTCAGCCCATGAAAGCAAAGATTAATAGGATTATTTGACTCTATTAGTAGAGATTATTTTCTTAACAATGTTAACTTCCAAATGGCCAGTGGAAAACTTGGCTATTATGCCCAAATTACTGATATTCTTAGGGCTTCCTTAACATTCAACTTGTAAGGGAAAGATAATGAAATGGGGACGGTAATAAAGAAAGCTTTGGGTTTTTAAAACTCTCTGGTAAGGAGCCCGGGTGGCTCAGTTGGTTAAACATCTACCTTCAGCTCGGGTCATGAACTCAGGGTGCAGGAATCGAGTCCCACCTCGGGCTCCCTGCTCAGTGGGGAGTCTGCTTCTCTCTCTCCCTCTGCCCTCCACTCATGTTCTCTCTCTCAAAAATAAATAAAATCTTAAAAAAAAAAACAAAAAAACCTCTCAGGTAACCTACCCCTTAACACTCCCACAGAGCAACTATCTTGACCTCTACCAAGGAAAACGCAAGGATGGGAGGTCATGGAATGAGGCAGAAGTAGAATCGGAGAGCTGAGGAAAGGCACAGCAGGAACATCTCCCCACAGGCTCACCTCATAAGGACAGGGCCATCACAGAGAGGGATGACCAATTTATGATAAAACTGGGCATGAATGGAAAGAAGAGGACCCGGCAGGGAGAAGGGTGGGTTGGGGGAGAGCCTGCCTCCTGAGAACTCTGGAACTAGGTCTGTTCACCATTGTCAATATGCCTTTCTCTTCCCACTACAGGGCCCACTCCGCCCCGCCTCTAGCACCAGGCACACCTGTGCAGATAGAGGTAAGCACAAAGCCTAGCTCCACCCAGATGAAATGCTAAGGACACCAATTATTAAAGTAGCTTAAAATAACCTGTCTACTACACCAGAGGGTGGGTCTCGCAGGCAGACCTTACTGGGGATGAATACTTAATTAATTAATTGCCGCATATACTGGGCACTTTTTGTGTGGGTAAGTGTTTTACATTTACTTGCAGGAGAGGGGTGCTATTGCTGTCCCTAGTTGTACAGATGATGAAATCAAGGCATGAAGCCCCACAACTGGATTTCCCAAGCTGAGCTCCATAATCAAATTACTGGACTATGATTGCACTTCTATTTTTTTTTTTTTTAAGATTTATTTATTTATGAGAGAGAGAATGAGCACATGCCTGTGAGTGGGGGGCGGGGCAGAGGGGAAGAATCTCAAGTAGACTCCCCGCTGAGAGAGGAGCAGAAGGCACAGGGCTCGATCCCAGGACCCAAGAGCTCATGACCTGAGCCAAAGCCAAGAGTCGGGCACTCAGTCGACTGAGCCACCCAGGTGCCCTGATTGCACTTCTTTTATAAGTGTTAGGCTATGAATGATCACTCCCTCTAAAATCCTCACCCTCTTAAAAAAACAAACAAAAAAATCAGTGAACCATCTCCACACAACAGCCTCTATTGGCATTTGTCTCTAAATGGCATTGCACGCTTTTTATGTTAATCAGCAGCCTCCTCGTGGGAACCATACATAGCCCATGCTACAAAAATTTCATTTGTATATTATACACACTGATAACCTCACCATTATTTATCACTAATAATTCAATTCTCATATGCTACCTCAATATGCATAATAAAACAATCCCAATTTTAATCTTTGCCAGTTGTTCGCAGTTATTAAAAATAAACATGATTGCAGTTAAAATTACAGCAAGAAGAATTTCTAAAAAATAGAAATGTGGAAACTGAAAAGGCATTGTCTTAAAAGAAAACATAAATATAGGGTGTCTGGGTGGCTCAGCCAGTTGGGCATCTGCCTTCTGCTCAGGTCATAATCTGGGGGTCCTGGCACTGAGTCCCACATTGGGCTCTCTGATCAGTGGGGAGTCTGCTTCTCCCTCTCCCCCTGTCTGCTGCTCCCCTGCCTAGTGCTCTCTCTCTCTGTCACATAAATAAAATCTTTAAAAAAAGAAAATATAAAATATAAAAAGAAAATAAACTCTAGAGTAATATAAAGTCAAATTTTCTTGGAAAGATATGAGTAAGTGTAATTTTATACTACATGCCAGAACAGACTGAAAAGGGAAGAAAAGTCACAGAGCATGAAGAAACAAACAAAAGTTGCCTCCGGACCCACAAAGCACAAGAATGACCAAGGGAGCATGTGCACAGTCTTCCCTACATTGCCAGATGCCTGCCTGCGCGGCATGTTAGTTGGTGCGGACCTTAATTCGGGCTGTGATGGAAACAGGAGGCAAATGTGAGTGACGCAGTGAGCAGGAGCTTGTTGGGTGGTGGAAGACACAACAGTCGTGAAAGGGATGCTTATCTAATCTGTTCCAATCGCTCAATCGTATAAAGCAAAACTCCCAATTCTCACCCAAGTTTGGGCATGTACTATGCTGCAAGGTGCCCACCGTGCCATTTTATAGGTGCAATTAAAATTGTCCATGGTTCAAACCTCAAAGAAGGGCACAGCCAGGGAATTCACAAAACCTCCCCTCCGCCAGCCCCTCTGTTCTCTGTAGGGCAGTGGAATGAGAAAGAGTTCGGGTTAAGCTGCTTCTGTTCTTCCATTAGTTCTGGTTCTTTTAAGCCAAAATTACATTCCAGGCAGATTGGATGGTCTCAGCCAGTTGCCTGAAGGTAAAGTACAAAGACTTGCCACCCTGTGCTTTCTGGACTCAGCCCCGGGGGGTGAAAGAATGTACAGTGGCTTAGAAAGGGGTGGGTGGGAACCCTGCCGCTCAGGTGTTTCAGACAAAAAGTGGGAAGCACAGGGAAGGATTGGGGCTACTGTTTCCATTTACTGATTTTTTGTGAAAAAAAATTCACTGATTTTTTTTTTTTTAATGAGATTTTTCAATATAGGAAGTTGATTGCTCCTAGCACTTTCATTTAGTAGGTCCACAGGTAAGGAGCCCAAATCACCTTTGCTGGGTAAACTCCTTACACGGCATCCTCGCTCGTTCTTTTGCTTCCAACATCCTCTGATTTTGGGGGGTCCCCCTGAAATGAAGTTTTTTGATTCTAAAATCTGGTTTTAATTAAACTAAACTTGACAAAATAAACTAAAGTTGCCTTCAAAAGATTCCTGCAGACAAACCCTGGAAGATAATCCATCAACAGTAAGAAAATGGCAGAGCAGACAGTTTGATGGCCAGTTCAAGTTCTCCATCAGCCATGCAAGTAGTTAAAGAGCAAAGATAGTTGAACCGGATTTGCTAAGATACTGACCTCCATAAATTATAAGAGAACTTATCAAGGGACTATTTGAAATGCAGATTTCGATACACTATTGTTAATAGTGAGTTTCACTCTATTTGTGACATTAGCCAATAAAAACTCAAAGCCATCAAAATTAAAGTTAGTAAGACATTGCAAAAAACATTAATCTCACTTTAGTTCATATTTGGGCATGAGTTTTATAACATGAATATTAGTTCTGTCACACGTTTACATGACACACATGGTTCAGAGAACATAGCTTGAGAAGCATGTTCTGAAACTCTTTACTGGTAGGGGTGCCCTATAAAGACTTTGGAGACCTCCTGCCTTCAGGAGGCTAGAATGTTCCTTAGGAAAATCCTAGACAATTCATGGTGAATTTCACATGCCTGGTAAAATTCATTCTGTTTTAGACACCCGGCATTAACCTTGACAGCAATTTCTAGAAATTATTAGGTAAAGGGAGCAAAGTCGAGTAAGCATTCTCAGATCTGGGTTTTAGACTCCCGGCACATAACTCACTGGCATCCTTTCACATTTTGATTTGAAATTCCTAAACAGAAAGATAGTCTTTGATGCAACCGAACTCCCAAACTGAGTTTCTAGGCTGGTAGAAACTAAGCTAAAAAATGTTTTATTTTGATGTTAGATTAAACATTATAAATATAAATTCTGAGTGTACGGGAAATTCCAAATGAATGCCAGGAGGTTTCTGGCACCTCGTCTGTTGCAAGGCATACAGAGGTTTATGTCAAGAACAGTCAACAGCAATTTTCCATCTCCTCTGGGAAAAGAATGAGAGGAAATCACTAACGTGGAATGAAAACACTAATTTGCAATCATGTAGGCAGTCACTGTGTCCAAGGATGCCAAATGCTTTTAAATACAAGTCATCCAGTTTAGCAGATGGAAAGCGGCAAGAAGTAAATCAGTTATTCAGAGTTTCTCCTGGACCAAATACAGGTGCTGGGGGGGTTATGATCGTTCTCCTGAAACCATTTTTCCCCCACAACCAAGGTCCTGCCCTGAGTCATGCAGTGCTTCAAACCTCGGTCCGTTTAGGGACTTGGCTTTCTTCTCCAAGATATCCAACACCATCTTGGGTAGGGACAAACAGATAAAAGTGGTTAACCTTTTTGGCGATGTTCTATCTCCAACATAGCCCTATCCACTTCACATCAGGCTAGAGTTTTCAGATGCTCATTGAACACATTAGCTTCAATGTCTCCAGTCATTTCAAGCTCAAATCATCTACCTATGCTTTTTCTCCTTTCTTTCCAGTTTATGTTTTGGTACCATTCATTATATACATTCTTGTTGAAGCAAGAAATCCAAGGTACATATAAGACTTCTTCTCCATCACTGCTTCCTCTGATGTGGCTAAATGGAATAATTCTCTCTCCAAATAGCCCTTTTCTTTGGTCTCCCCCATATTTCTATAGACACAGCCTTAGTTCTGGCCTTCATATTTATTATCTCAATCATCACAATCCCTTTCTAACAGACTGATCCTCCTTCAGTATGATTTCTGTTTCTCCACTCAACAGATACTCAAGGACCATCACCCAGGTGCTAGGCACAGTACAAGGTGCTAGGGACACATCACTGAGCAATCTCCCTCTTGGAACTTATACTCTGGTGATGGGTATAAATGGAAACATAAGTAAGGAGCAAGTGAGGTATTAGGTGTAGGGCAGATTCAAAGAATTAACTTAGTGTAGGCTCTCTTAGGCACCCTATGTGCCAAAACTTAGCAAGGAAAAGGAGCTCGGTCTAGTGGGGTGGAAAACCATTTCAAAGAGGGAATGTGCAATGCTGCTCGTTCAAAAAGGCTACTCCTTCAAAGACACAGAAGGAGGAAAAAACTTGGCCTTTTTAAGGAATCAAGGAGGACTGCTGTGATTAGTGTGTGGTGAGACAGGAAGCAAGTGCAACCCAGCCAAGTTGGAGGTACCAGCTTGGCCCAGAGCATGCAAGACCTTAGAGGTCTGTCTTCCACAGCCCGAGAGGCATTCTGTATTTGGAATTAGATCATAGCACCGACACTCTTCAATTGTGTCTCCCTGTTACTCATGGGATAATATCCCAAGTTTGTATGATGATATTCAGGGCCCTGCCTGGTCTGGATACCACTTGCCTTTTTAGCCCTGTGCCCTGAAACAACCCACATTCATGTGTCATCTGTGTATTCTAGCAGGCCTCCTATTCACCTGCCTTCTGTCCTTCTGTGTGTGATGACCACTGTTTTATCTTTAAGACTCATCTTAAGACTCATCATCCCATTGAGCTGCCTTGTACGTGTCTCCCACCACCCCGCGCACTCTTGAGAATGTTAGAGTCTGGATCTTATGTGTTGTGGTAGTCATGGGGCCTGATATAGAACTGGCATTCAATCCATGTTTCCTGAGGGTGGGAAGGCAGGAAGGCAGGAGAAAAGGAAGAGAGTTTTGCCCAAATGTACTGGAGTAGGGCACATGACAGTCTGATTCCATCTATTCTAAGGTTCAGTCTACTTTTTAAAAATCCAATTAACTAAAAAAAAAAAAAAAAAGAGCAGCTTTTATACATGATATGTTAGCCCGAAGAATTGTAAGCAAGGCTTAATGATCAGAGAAATTCTTAGAAAAAATGCAACATGGCATAAAGGAGCACACTGTCTTTCTGTAAGACCTGGAGGTACAGAGCTTCCGAATCCCACTTCTTCAATATACATCATAGGCTCATAGGCAGTGTCTTGTGGACAACAGAAGAGTGGCCACCTTTACAAATGAGGAAGACAATGTTGTTTTTTTTTAAAGAATTTTTTTTTAAAGATTTTATTTATTTATTTGTCATAGAGAGAGCACAAGCAGGCAGAGTGGCAGGCAGAGATAGAGAGAGAAGCAGGCTCCCTGCTGGATAAGGAGCCCGATACCGGGACTCGATACCGGGACTCGATCCCGGGACCCTGAGATTATGACCTGATCTGAAGGCAGTGGTTTAACCAACTGAGCCACCCAGGTGTCCCACAAGGTCGCTTTTTAAGAGCTGAACCAGGAAATAAGTGGATTATCCAGCTACGGAGGGTTACATATGTGCACGGACATACCCAAAACCATTATCAAGGTGACTACGCTGTCATCCCAGCAAGGGGGAAAAGAGCATAAACAAATACACAGAGAGAGGAGAGGCAAGTGATACGGATGCAGTAATGAACAGATATGATCAACAGTTTCATCGCGGCGAAGGAAAATTCTTTTCCTTAAGTGAATATGCTCACTTTTGGGGTTCTACATCAGCTCCTTGTGAGTTTGGGAAATGCTAGTTAGTGCATCTGTCTTTGTGCTTTAACAAAGATGACCATATGACCACAGGCTGAAGAACAGCCTCGGCACTCTGGTCATTTCACCAGGGCTGATGTGCTGTGTGACCTTGCCTGGCTGCCAGCTGGCCAGCCCCAGTCAGATCTCACGGCAGCCCCTCTCACGTTAAAGCACACGTTCTGGGCCAACATCAGCACCGGGACTCCTTTCAGCAGGACGACAACACAAGGCCAAGTGCATTCCATTCACGACCAGACACAGACTCAGCACGAAATGTAACTGACACAGCTTGGGCTCCTTGTGACCTTCGGATGCCAGTGTCAGTCAAATGATTCTAAAGAAAAATTAAGCTCAGGTTTTATTCATCTGGAATGCATTACTGAATGAAGACATGGAATAGAGGTGATTTTTTTTTTTTTTTTTTAGAACTTAGGAGCCAACTCTGTGGTGGGGAATGGAGGTGCCTGGAACAGGAGAAAGAACTAGATGACAAGTCCTAGAAAACTGTGATGTTACAACTGACATTTCCAATGCTGGCATGTTAATTCGCCATGGCTTCACGTGAGCATGCTTCTGCCAAGAGGAGAGTGCTGGAAAAAGCAGGGCTGAACTAACCTCTCACCTCACTCACAATGAACATTCGCTCCAATGAGGCTGGGGTGCCATGGGAAGGAGATTTGTAGTCCGGAGGTGGGAACTGGAATACGACACGGCTGGGACGACTCTGGTCTCATGACAACCTGACACTACAGCACGATGTGCCTAAAAAGAACTAAATTGAGTCTCAAGTGCAGTTGCCAGTATGAAAACTCTTAGCCATGGCTCCGCACATCATGGTGATGAACCCAGGCATCTAACCTCAGAAGAAGACTGTGGTTTAGGAAACAACCCTGCCGCTAGAGGTGGAGAATTCCTACATCCAGAAAGCTCATTTCTCTGACAAAAGACGATCAGCTTTCCTGCTGATTTATCTGTTTCATTTTTTTCATTTTACCTTTGTGGTCACGTCGCTGTTCCCTGGTTTGAATATATGAGAAATTCAAGTCTTCTAGAAGATCTGGCCTCTAAAATCACTGAAGGATCCCTTTCTCATATTTTGATGGTGGATCCCTTTAGTTGCCCGGCCCAAATTCAAGTCCCCTCCTGCAAGATTTTTTGAGGTTTCCTATTTATCCTTCAGTATTTAGTTTTACTTAATTAAGCTGAAATATTATAGATAGACAGCTTGTTTGCATCCTCTGTGGCCATCAACTAATTCAGAGTATTTTAAATTTTATGGGGAGTTTTTTATGCTTGCAATAAAGCAAAATTTTAAACCCTTAGTGTGTGCCTAAGTGTCTTTTGGTTTGGGACCTCTGCAAGTCTTATGCTGTGTACCTGTGTAAAACAAACATGAGGCAACAGTAAAAACCTGTGGTGTGAGAGTGTCTCCAGTTTAAATCCATGATGAATTCTACCAAAACCATCTATGGGAGATTGCATTACTATTCAGAAAATATTATCAATGACATGTCAAAATAAAGATTTACATTTAATTGTAATTGTAATTGTACTACTAAGAAAGAGTAGTACTGTTTTCATGCAAGACATAGATTTCAAAAACGTAAGATGGTTTTTGATCTATTTTTCTAGAGACTAAGAAAAATATATGTAAGTAAAATTTCCTTTTTTAAAGTATTTCAAAGTGAGCCAAAGACAACCACGTTGAAATAGCATCATTTGAAAAAAGGAAGGGATTAAGAAACAATGACATAAACAAGTAGATGAAGAAGCAAAGTGTTTCACCATAGAAATATTCCAGCTAATGAAGAAGAAGTGATGGAGTTAGTGTATCGTTATTTTGCAGACTTCTAATGAAATAATGAATCCAGGCAAAGATCTTTAGTGTCCACTAACAACATAAAGAAACAAATAGATATTATGTATTTCTTGATATAATATGCAGTAGCATTTATGAAGTCTTCTCCTACTAGGATCAAGTTTGTAGAGCAAACTAACAGTTTACATAAGGAACCACAGGGGACAGAAAAACATAGTAAGTAAAAATATGGCAATAAAATCAGAAAATCAAAAATGTGGGCAACTCCACAGGACAAATGACTTGGTTTCTTAAAAAAAAAAATGTTAATTACAAAGGAAAAAAAGAAATATGATGGCATGCAGAAAGTCCTAGATTAAAAGAAAACTGAGAGACACGCAACCAAGGTAATGCATGAAAGTTGTTTGGATCCTCATTCAAACTAATTATAAACAAATGCATGAATTGGTGAATATATAATCGGGGAGATTAGAGCTACATATATGATGATATTGAGAAATTATTGTAAATGATTTTAAATGTGTGACAATTGCACTGGAATTATTTTAACTTTTTATCAGTGTTCTGACATTTTTAACAGAAGAATTATAAAATGTCTAGGATTTACTTTATAGTAGTCTAGCTGGTGAGGGACAGTATTTCAGATGAAACAAGAGTGAGTTGGTACATTGGGTTTACTATGGGATTCTAATTGTTTATAGGCTTGAAACTTTTCACAATAAAATGTTGAAAAATACTAAAGTTGGAAAAACAAAAGTGATGGAGAAGACTTACCCTGCTGGATATCCTTCATTTCTAAGTGCAAACTCGATATCAAGATTCCCACAGTTTGAGATCGTTTTCCATCTAATAACTTGATGATCTGGAATTTAAAAATAAAATTGATACAAGTTCAAATGACCATGTAATCTTTTAGAAGCATATCAAAACCATTAAGATTTTTAGATACTCTGAGGAACTAAACTGATGCTACAGTCACTCTATTTTAATGATACTTTAATTTGAAAGTGACTTATCTATGGGGCACCTGGGTGGCTCAGTGGGTTAAGCCGCTGCCTTCGGCTCAGGTCATGATCTCAGGGTCCTGGGATCGAGCCCCGCATCGGGCTCTCTGCTCGGCAGGGAGCCTGCTTCCCTCTCTCTCTGCCTGCCTCTCCATCTACTTGTGATTTCTCTCTGTAAAATAAATAAATAAAATCTTTAAAAAAAAAAAAAAATTTAAAAAAAAAAAAATAAAAAAAAAAAAAAAAAAAGAAAGTGACTTATCTACAACTACAGAAATTTTAGAAAATGAAGGAGAAAGATCATGCCAAACTTTGCCAATCTAATACAAGCACTGAAATCTTTATTTAAACACTTATTAACACAACTATAATTGCAACGTATATATAATTTTATATCCAACTTCTCCACTTATCATTGGCACCTTTCCACATTGCTACTTCTTAGGTCACTTCAGAGCCTCCAGTCTTTTTGGCTGTGTCATCTGCCCAGTGGTTTAGGGGAAAGATCAGCGTGATCACAGCTCAGCTGTCTACCAGTGATGCAGCCAGTTTCTTCATCCCAGAGTTGGGCTGACTGTATTTAATTTGTACATTTATTCTAAAAATTACAGGATGTAATATATGTAAAGCACTCATATAATATATTCTTTTTTTTAAAAGATTTTATTTATTTATTTGACAGAGTTCACAAGTAGGCAGAGAGGCAGGCAGAGAGAGAGGAAGGGAAGCAGGCTCCCTGCTGAGCAGAGAGCCCCATGTGGGGCTCAATCCCAGGACTCTTGGATCATGACCTAAGCCGAAGGCAGAGGCTTTAACACACTGAGCCACCCAGGCACCCCCATATTATATATTCTTAACACAGATTATTTAAATAAAATTTCCCTGTCTTGGAGAATTGAGTTGCTTCATATTTGTGCTATTTTTAACATAAACAATACTTTATACATTAAGCCTTTATATTAATTTCTTAAAATTGTTCTTTTATGATAATACAGATATGTCAAAACTTTACAGTCTTCTTATAAACTCCAAATACCTCATCACCCATTATGGAGGGAGAGCTTTTTGTAGTTTCGGTTTCTCTAAACCTAGTAAGCCAAATCAGTTCCTTCTAACATATCACACAGTGGCCACTAAGGGGGAAAAAAAAATTCATTTTCTCTCATGTGACACAACTACAAAAATCAATAGGGAATGCACACAAAATATCACCAAATCTTAAGTTTTTAAACACACTTTGCTGGGTAAAATACAAATTAAACTAAACAGCTATGCTTCCCCTTCCACGTAGGTACTTAAAAACTTACCAAAATATAGTGAAGATACAGTAATATGGTAAGAAACATCTGCATTTATATTGGTACTAGACTAGCTGAACTGTTTGTTGGTTGACTATAAGGAATAACAGACTTTGTTCCAAGATGGTCTAATTACCCATCTATCAGTCAATCCTGAATCAGTTATTGCCAGCCCTTTACCTTTTCTTTCCCTGCTCAGAATGGCTACTTTTATATAACTATTAGACCTAAAATATAGTAAATACCAAGATTTCATCAAGATAAAAGGAAATCTGATGTTTTAGTCCAATGTGTTTAATAATGTCAGCATTAGTCTTAAAGAAAGATTTTTGGGGGATACAGAATTTCAAGAGTTTTTTTTTTTTTTTTAAAAATAAGGTCAGTACTGGGACTTTTAATTTTTTATATGAAAGCAACAGAGAAAAAGATTATATATAAAATCAAACATTTTCTTTAAAAATGCAATTTCTGGCTTATTCTTAGGTTGAGAACACAAATTTAAAATGAAATGATTTTTAAAAGCCCAATACAAAATTAAGAAAAGCCACATAAGTTTCATGTAAATATCCAGCCATGCACTCATTCATTCAACAAAAACCTGCTGTGACTCTTTTATGTGCCTGGCACAGCTTCGGACTCGGAGGATATGGAGGTGACCCAGACAGATCAAGTCCTTGCTTGTCCTTGTGAAGTCTGTAGAGCTTAGTTATCTTAAAAAAAAAAAAAATCACTTTGGCTTTGTTTTTCTTTCTCAAGATTGCTTTGGGATTTGAGGTCTCTCATGATTTCATTCACATTTTAGGATTTTTTGTTCTATTTCTTTGAAAAAAATGACATTGGAACTTTGATAGGGATCTCACCAAACCTGTACATTGCTTTGGGTAGTACAGACATTTTGACAATATTAATTCTTCCAAGCCATAAGCACAGAATATCTTTCTATTTAATTGTCTTTCTTCCATCAGTGTCTTAAACTTTTCAGTGTCTAGTCTGTCACCTACCTCCTTGCTTAAACTTATTCCTAGATACTTTATTCTTTTTGATATAATTATTAATGGGATTATTTTCTTAATTTCTGGGATCATTCACTGCTAGTATATAGAAATGCAATGTATTTTTCTCTATTCATTTCATATCCTGAAACTTCATTGAATTCATTTACTAGTTCTAATAATTTTGGGGTAGAGTCTTTAGGGTTTTCTATATATAAATTAAGGTTATCTGTAAAAAGTGACAGTTTTACTTCTTCCTTACCATTTTGGATGCCTTTTATTTCTTTTCTTTGCCGAATTCCTCTGGCTAGTTCTTTCAGTACTACGTTGAATAAAAGTGGCAAGAGAGGTGCATCCTTGTCTTGATCCTGATCTTGGAGGAAAGCTTTCAGCTTTTCAGCCTTGAGTATGATGCTACCTGTGGGCTTGTCATATGTGGCCTTTATTATGTTGAGGCGTGGTCCTTCTCTACCCACTTTGTTGATAGTTTTTATCATATCTGGTTGTTGAATTTTGTTAAATGTTTTCTCTGCATCTATTGAGTTGATGACTTTTATCTTGCACTTTGTTAATGTGATGTATTGCACTGACTGATTTATAGATATTGAACTATCTTTGCATCCCTGGAATAAATCCCACTTGATTGTGCTATCTGATCCTTTTAATGCATTGTTGAATTTGGTTTGTTAGTATTTTGTCAAGGATTTTTGCATCTATGTTCATCAGAGATATTGGGCAGCTATTTTCTTTTTTTGGTGGTGCCCATGTCTGGTTTCAGTGTCAGGGTAATGCTGGACTTCTAAAATGAGTTTGGAAGCATCCCTTCCTCTAATTTTTTGGAAGTCTGAGAAGGAGGATAGGCATTAAATCTTCTTTGAATGTTTGGGAGAATTCACAGTGATCCCAGATGGTCTTGGCTTTTGTTTGTTGTCAGATTTTGATTACTCATCGAATCTCCTTACTAGTAACTAGTCTATTCAGATTTACCATGATTTAGTCCTGAGAGATTTGGTTTCTAGTGATTTTTCAATTTCATCCAGAATGTCCAACTTGTTGGCAAATAGTTGTTCAAAGTAATCTCTTATATTCCTTTGTATTTCTGTGGTGTCAGTTGTAACTTCTTTTCCATTTCTAATTTTACTTACTTGAGCCTTCTCTCTTTTCTCTTGCTGAGTCTAGCTAAAGGTTTGTCAATTTTATTTATCTTTTTAAAGAACCACCCCTTAATTTCTTTGATCTTTTCTATTGTCTTTTTAGTCTCTATTTCATTTATTTCTACTTTGGCCTTTGTTATTTTGTTCTTTCTACTAACTTTGGGCTTTGTTTGTTCTTTTTCTAGTTCCTTCAGGTATGAATTTTTATCTGTATCCTTACGAAATTTCCCCTTAAAATTACTTTTGCAGGGGGGCACCTGGGTGGCTCAGTGGGTTAAAGCCTTTACCTTTGGCTCAGGTCATGATCCCAGGGTCCTGGGATCGAGCCCCGCGTCCGGCTCTCTGCTCAGCGGGGAGCCTGCTTCCCCCTCTCTCTCTGCCTGCCTCTTTGCCTACTTGTGATCTCTGTCAAATAAATAAATAAAAATCTTTTTAAAAAATTCTTTTGCAGCATCCCCTCGATTTTGGTATGTTATATTCCTATTTTCATTTGTCTCAAGATATTCTTTTAAGATTTTTTAATTTATGCATTTGAGACAGACATACACACACACGCACACGCACAGAGAGCATGAACAGGAGAGAGAGGCAGAGGGAGAGGGAGAAGCAGATTCCTCGTTATCTTTGAGTGCAACATGGGGCTCAATCCCAGGACCATGGGATCATGACCTGAGTGGAAGGGAGATGCTTAACCAACTGGGCCACCCAGGCACCCCTCAAGGTATTCTTTTATTTCTCCTTTCATTTCTTTGTTGATCCACTGGTTATTCAGTAGCATGTTGTTTAATCTCCACTTATTTGTGATTTTTCCACTTTTCTTCTTGTAATTAATTTCTAGTTTCATACTGCTGTACTCACAAAAGATGCTTGATTGGATTTCAATCCTCTTAAATTCATTGAGACTTGTTTTATGGCCTAACATGTGGTGTACTTTAGAGAATGTCCCATGTGTGCCTGAAAAAACTGTACATTCTATTGTTTTTGGGTGAAATGTTCTATGTATATCTGTTAAGTCCACCTGGTCTAATGTGTCATTTAAAGCCAATGTTATCTTATCCCAGCAATTCTACTACTAGGTATTTATCTGAAGAAAACATAAACACTAATTTGAAAAGATATATACATCCCATTTTCATCGCAGCATTATTTATAATAGCCAAGATATGAAAACAGCCGAAGTGCCCACTGATGGATGTCAGATAAAGAAGATATGTTCTGTATATAAATGGAATAGTACTCACCCATAAAAAAGAATGAAATCTTGCCATGTGTGACAACATGGGTGGACTTTGGGGGTATTATGCTAAGTGAAATAAGTCAGACAGAGAACGTCAAATATATGAATTCATTTATATGTAGAATCTACAAAATAAAACTCATTGATACAGGGAACAGGATATTTGCTAGAGTGGAGGAAGGTTGGGGGCAGACAAAAATGGATGAAGGGTGTCAAGAGATGTAAACTTCCAATTATAAAATAAAAAATCCATGTAATATAACATACAACATGGTGACTACAGCCAATAATGCTATAGTACATATTTGAAAGTTTTGAAGACAGTAAATCCTGTAAATTCTCAACACAAGAAACAATGTTTTGTAAGTTTTTACAGTGATGGTAACTACGCTTATTGTGTTTATAATTTTGCAGTGTGTACAAATATTGAATAATTATATTGTACACCTATAACAAGTGTTATATATCAATTATTCCTCCACAAAAATAACTTTGGTAAGTTGCCAAAAAGAACCGAAAAGGCAATTAAAACATCACCTGAACTAACTGCAAAGAAAATTCCAAAGAAGAAAGGTTTTGGAAATTGACTAGACTTAGTGTTATTGATAACACTTGGTCACGGCATACACATGGACATCAAGGAGACAGGCACAGAAATCAATTTATGACAAGATCACAAATGAGGAGCAACAGTTTCTTCAAACAAACATTCACCAAGCTCTTCAGTTAGAGTTCCGAAAACCCTGAATAACACATTCTATTTACAGGAAAAAGTTTAAATGCAACTTCTTCTAATAGCTAATTAAAAGAAGGCCAGAGAGCAATCAGACGTGAGCTAAGACAAAGAGGAAAGGGCTGAGACTGAGATTGCCCGTCAGTGGGGAAAATGAGCGTATCTATCCCTTCAGTGTTCATGCAGGCTGAAATATGGAGAGAATGTCACCACAGTCAGCCATCCTTGAAGTTCTGTCTAATGACTTGACATAACAAGTGTTTGAAAAGAAGGTGTTTATTATCTTAAGCTAGACTAAAACCTTAAGAGTTGTATGAAATGTAGTGCTACCTCCCAAAAGGGAGGGAGGCAGTGGTAGAGTCACAGCATTTGTATTCTCTTCTCTGTTTGTGTCAAATTCCCGGTCTGCCTCTGACTAGACCTTTAAAAATAGACCTCTAATTTTCCATGTAGCTTCTCTTCAATTGTGGAATAATACAAAGTTTCTTGAAAAGCAGCCAAAAGCTGTCTTAAGCTCTCTTACTTTGCTTCTTCCATTTCTTTTCTTTTCTCTTTCCTTTTCCTTCCTTCCTTCCTCTCTTCCCCTTCCTTTCTCCCCCTCCCCTCCCATATCTTCCTCCCTTCTAGATTGGAAGGCTTAATAATAATAATAATAATAATAATAATAATAATAATAATAGAATATAACACAAAATCTACCCTATTAACAAGTACTTAAATGTTCAGTACAATATTGTTGACTATACCACATTGCTGAACAGCAGATCTCTAGATTTTTTTTTCATACTACATGACAGAAACTCTATACCCATTGAACAACTACTCCCCGTTTTTTGTTCTCCCACCAACCCCTAACCCCTGGCAGTTTTCGGCTTCTACTCTCTACTTCTATGAGCCTGACTACTTTAGAGGCCTCAAGTGGAATCATGCAGTAGTTGTCCTTCTGTGACTGGGCTGATTTCACTTGGCATAATTTCCTCAAAGCTCACCCAGTTTGTAGCATGTGATGAAATTTCCTTAAGGCTGAATAATATGCCCCCACACACCCCACATTGTCGTTACCCATTCATCCATCGATGGGCATTTAGGTTATTTCCACTTCTTGGCTATTGTGAGTATGGCTTCAGTGAACATGGGTGGGCAATTATCTCCTGTTTTCAATTCTTGTGGATAAATCCCAGAAATGAGGCTACTGCATCATATGGTAGTTCTATTTTTAATTTTTTGAGGAATCTCCATTCTGTTTTTTACAGTAGCTACACCATTTTACATTCCCACCTACAGTGAAAAGGAGTTCCAATTTTTCCACAACTTTGCTCATAATTGTTCTTTTCTCTTTTTCTTTTCCTTTTTAAAAAATTATAGCTATTCTAACAGATGTGAGGTGATACGTCATTATGGTGTTGGTTTGCATTTCCCTGTTGATTAGTGATATTGAACATCTTTCATATCTTTGGACATTTGTAGGTCTTGTTTGGAGAAATGTCTATTCTAGTCCTTTGCCCATTTTTCAATTGAGTTTCTCTTTTATTGAGTTGTAGGCATCCTTTATATGTTTTGGGACATTAGTACCTCATCAGATATATGGTTTGCAAGTAATTTCTTCCATTCCATAGGTTGCCTTTTCACTCTACTGTTTCCTCTGTTAGGTAAAAGCTTTTCAGTTTTGATATAGTCCCACTTGTCTATTTTTGCTTTTGTTGTCTGTGCTTTGGTGGCCTATCCAGGAAATATTTCCAAGATCAATGTTATGCAGTTTCCCCTACAGTTTTCTTCCAGGAATTTTATAGTTTCAGATCTTACATTTAAGTCTTTAGCTCATTTTGAGTTGATTGCTGTTTATGCTATAAGGATCCAATTTCATTCTTTTATATCTGGAAATCCAGGTTTTTTTTTGTTTTGATTTTTGGTTTTTTTTGAGGAGCCCCTCTTTTCCCTGTTTTAGTGTTGGCACCCTTGTTGAAGGTCATTTGACCATATAAGTGTGGGTTTATTTTTGGGTTCTCTACTCTTTTCCATTGGTCTATGGGTTTGTTTTTACTCCAGTACCATACTGTTCTGAATACCACTGTTTGCAATACATTTTGAAGTTAGAAAGTGGGGGTCAATACCAAAAAAATTACAGGGAAATAATTAGGAGTAAAGGGGGGGGGTTAAGAAAAAAAGCAGAATATATATTGTAAAATACCCTTCAGTCTAATACGTAAAATGACTAAAAGGAAACACATGTAGAAGGACATTACACCAATAGACAGACCATGTGGGAGTTCAGGTGACTAACAAGGCTAGCCCAAGACTTCAGGTCATATTCATATCTTTCTGAAACAGGTTAACGATTGGGCTGAGCAGGATGTGAGGAGGTGGGGTTTGCAATAGGGAAGAGTAGGAAAAGGAAGAGAGGTGCTCTGTAGGCTCTCTGGTCATATTTTACAAGCTTCTGCCCAACCCTTGGCTGGTGTGGTCGCGGGAACACAGACTGGAATAGGCAAGGGCACCTTTGTTGAACACACATGTCAGGGGACTCCCATGCGCCAGGTGTTGAGCCGGGGACTGAAGATTAGCACAAAACTTGGTCTTTGGAGAGTGGTCATATTTCCAGAAATATTAGTTCTGTTATTTTTATCTTTTCTCTTTCTGTGGGTGTGTTATTTTTAATTACAAAGGAACAAATGCTCACTGTAATAAAAAAAAAAAAAACAAAAGCTATGAAGAACAAAAGAGGAAAAGGTGAAATATTCTCTCATCTCCCAATTCCACTGCCCTGTTACCATCACAGTAATGGGGTTTGTCTCCTTCCAGAGCTAAACATGTGTGCAATGATAAGGAATACATTTTGTTCTACAACTTTTCCCCCTTGTTCAGAATAATTCTTTTTCTTTTGTAAATATATTACTGGTATCTTCCCTGTCAGTAGAGGCAGGGCCACATTAAGTATGAAACATAATTTAAGTATTCCTCTATTGATGGACATTTAGAAACTCTCCAAGATTTGCCCATTATTAATGACGCTGTAATAGGCAGCCGTGCAGATGTGTTCTTCATCACTGGAGCTTAGATTTCTACAGAACAACAGAAGTTGTTCAAACAATATGTTCATTTTTCATTTTGATAGATACTGCCAAATTGTTCCTAATAGATGCTGCCAATTTACACGCCTGACAAGTACTGGAGAGTGGCTGTTTTCCTTGTCCCTCACCCTCCGGGTATTATCAGTTTAAAAGATTTTGGCCAATATGATAGGTAGAATGATTTTTCTGTATTCTACATTGCTAATGATTTAATAGTAAGATTAAACATTTGGTTATTGGTCACACATTCTTGTGGATTGTCTTTCTATCCTTTTTACTATGCTTTCCAATTACTAGATCTATTAGGCTGGTACAAAGCAAAGAAATTTATTTTTTTTTAAAGATTTTATTTATTTATTTGATAGACATAGATCACAAGTAGGCAGAGAGGCAGACAGAGAGAGAGAAGGAAGCAGGCTCCCCACAGAGCAGTTAGCCTGACGTGGGGATTGATCCCAGGACCCCGGGATCATGACCTGAGCCAAAGGCAGAGGCCCTAACCCACTGAGCCACCCAGGCACCCCCAAAGCAAAGAAATTAAATAAGGCCCAAAGCAAAAAGAGATTTACACAGAGATTACTGCGGAGAGGGGGCATTTTCTAAGGAAAGAAGAGGGATGAGAATTACCTTTCACTGTACCCCACTGTGCACGAGGCACTGTGTTCACTCTGCACACAAGCCAGTCCAAATGGACAGTTGTAAATTGGGGGGGCTGTGAGCACCAGGATACTGTAAGATTTTATTCCTTTAGTGGCCCCCTATGGATTTCCAGAGAAAACAATACTTCATACTCAAGAGGCCTATAAAGTAAGTGTAGTGACCTAATGCATTGCTAGGGCATTAAAGCAAGAGACACGAAAATAGAGCACTTTGTTCTGCTCGCCCAACACGGTTCTCTTTTGATATTGGTGATCAAATCTCATAGTTCCTTACCCAGCTACACACCTGTTATCAGAGCCATTTGCCTTCATGGCAGAGTAGCTAGGAGGAAAAGCTCAAGGAAGGAAGAAGAGAAGATTAAAGAAAACTAACGGAGAAAATAAAGAGAAGGAAGGAGAACAAGGATTTAGAACTTGATGAAAGACTTAAAAAATAAAAAAAAAAGATGATCACCTAATTATCAACCAATAGTTATTACACTCTTTTTAAGATAATTTTTTAGGGGGCGCCTGGGTGGCTCAGTGGGTTAACGCCTCTGCCTTCGGCTCGGGTCATGATCTCAGGGTCCTGGGATCGAGTCCCGCCTCGGGCTCTCTGCTCAGCAGGGAGCCTGCTTCCTCCTCTCTCTGCCTGCCTCTCTGCCTCCTTGTGATCTCTGTCAAATAAATAAAATCTTAAAAAAAAAAAAGATAATTTTTTAGAATCATGCTCAAGTTTCAAATAACCAGATCCAATTTGTGTAGAACTCTCTACTACCTGGAAATTACTGCATTTCCTTTTACTGCATTCTATACATTTTTTTTAAAGATTTTATTTATTTATTTGTCAGAGAGAGAGCGAGAGTGAGCACAGGCAGACAAAGTGGAAGGCAGAGGCAGAGGGAGAAGCAGGCTCCCTGCGGAGCAAGGAGCCCGATGTGGGACTGGATCCCAGGACGCTGGGATCATGACCTGAGCCGAAGGCAGCTGCTTAACCAACTGAGCCACCCAGGAGTCCCTGCATTCTATACATTTTTTGACAAGGTACTTCCTAGATGGATAAAGCAAACTTCAGGAATTCTTCTCTGACAAGAAGGAAACTACTATGGGGTGTTTATTCTCACTAGCTTCTCTCATGTATCCCAGGCTTGGAAGAAAGCAAATATTCGTATTACTGAACAGTGTGGACCAGTGATGATAATGATTATCTGGAAAATTTTTAGAACCCTAATGTTCCTAAGATTGTCAGATATTTCATTGTCTGCCCTTTTTATAGTAGGAAATTTAACTGATACATTTTTTAAAATAGCCACAGGATTTAAGATTACAAAAGGTTTATCAAAATATTTATTAATAAAACAATTTAATTAATCTGCACCAACATATTGTTCAAGCCTCTGCATTATTATCCTGCGCCATTTTAACAGTTTTTAAATGTTATCTGGCCCAAGTCAAAGATTCCTAGCAACGGAATAATCCAAGTCGAAATACAAATGCAGTGAAGGACTATAGCCTTAAATACGGTGGGTCCTTTCCTCTTTTAGCTTTAGCATGCTGAGCTGCCACAGCCCCTTGGCTGGCTATGAAAAGTCATCAGCATCATCGTCCGGCAACCAGTTGTTAAGAGAAAAGTCAGAAGACCAGCCTTCTATTTCTAGACCTTCCCTGACTCATCCTTACATCAATGTTAAAATACAGTCAGTCCAATTCAACAAAACTCCCAACATGCAAACTCAGTGGGCGTTCAAAGACTAGTTTAAAGGGGAAGCTCCTATAAACAAGTCTGATACAAGGGAGTTATTAACAGGGATCAGTGAATAGAAAGAGATTCTAATTGTTCCTCCTATCTGATCCTCCATATATGCCCTTCGTATATGAGGCAGGACTCATTGAAAATGGGGGTTTTGAAGGACATGGCTGTTTGGGGCCCAATCTTCCTCTGGATAACCTGATTGCTCCCCAAAGTTACATTCAGTGCCCTTCTCCTGAAACAAAAATCCAAGTTCCACGTTCAGAGAACTAAATGGTGAAGGAGATTTGAGAGATGATAAGCTCGGCAGACCACGAGCTGCCAAAGGCCACCAGAAGTCCTGTTCTGCTTAGCCATATAGAGAGAGGGGCTCTTTCCGTCCTGCATGATTACTGGTTCTCCCAGCACTATGATAAACCAGCAGCAGGGGCTTTTAGAGGGCTGACGACCTTGAAGCCAGGGCACTGCATTTGACTGTGGACACTGGAACGCTTCCTGATTTTATTAGTCCATAGCTTCATAATGTGAGTTTTCCGTGTGTATGTGGAGCCAGTAGGCAAAATGATGCCTTGAGGCTCCCAATGTGACTTCCTCTCCAGGCAAGCTCTTGGGAGACAAGATCCCACCCCATGCTGTTCAAGACAGACTTCGGAGAATATTTATGAGACCATACGAGTACCTGTGAAAGTTTTCCCATGCAATGCATATACTGGTTAAAGTGGGTTTGAGGATCATTTACCCTTAGCTAGGAAGAAATTCACAAATGTTGTCTAACTTGACCTTCTGCCTGCGGGGAAGCCCTGAAATCAAAGGGCCTCCTTTACAAGGAGGTCATACTTTCAGAAATTATTAAGGTTGTCTTCATACAATGCACACATATTTAGAGCCATTTTCTCTCACCAAACACAGTGGGACCTGAGCTGACTGTAAACGCAGCCTAAATTTTTCATCCTTTCTCTATTCTAGGACTCCTCTCAATGCCCATTTTTCATTCTTCATCCTCATGTGCATATTACTTGATTTGTTCTAGTCCTCCAAATCATTTTCTAGTATTAAGTAACTTTTGGCACAGGAGAGTTTCACTTAATATCTGACTCAAATTCCTCATGCTTCCATTTCAAATCATCTTTTTCAGCTCCTAGGGAAGGCAGATAATAGCTGCTCTCACCATCCTCTACACAAAGCTCCTTCATGAACCTTAAGGCTGTCATTTGTTATTTTTTTTTTTAAACAAGAGATGCTTTCTATCAAATCTTTAAAAATTGGTTTTTGAGAAATGGTCGCAAGCCCTCAGTTTATCTTGGTCCTATCTGGAGTCAGCTGAACTTGGCAGCACATAGCTTTCTCCTAGGTATAATTATAGTCCGGAGGAGAATGCAATTTGTGCAGCATTCCACTGACCTACAAGCCGACCTTGTGCAGGGGCAAATTCACAGGTTGCGTTAAACCCTATTAGACATGCCTAGTTTAAGGCAAAGCCTTTCCAGACCCCCACCGCATGCCGGATCAGGCAGTCACACATGCGTACTATCACACTGCCTGGGGAGCTCTCGCAGTGCCTTCCAGAAAGGGGATAGGCAGGCTGATGTCCCATGCTGTCTAATCCTGTACCTTGGGCCGGTGTAACCAAATGATTATTAGTTCTTACATATGTGGATTTTTTTGAAGAAGAACCTGCCTCTTTGAATAAGAATTAGGACAGAAATGAGAAGACAGATTTGCTACACTGGAAAAAACCCACACCCTGACTACTCAGCTAGAAAAGTCTTGCCAGGCAGACTGAGAAAGCTCTCCTGCCAGGCGCAGTGGGATTTTTCACATCAACATAAAATCCACATCTATCTTCAGGATTCTGCCCGAGCTTGGCAGATGGGGCCAGGAGTAAAAATAAAAATAAATGGTCTGAATAGCCCATGAATGCTGGAAGCACAATTGGCCAAGTGAGTTCGGCAGAGCCACAAAGTTGAGAGAATGATGGAAGCTGTCTTCTTCCAGGGAGACTTCCCTGTCTGAAACTGAAGATGAGAAGTTTCTCTACCTGCCCCTTCACTGGACAGCAAACACATTCAAGCCTATACCACGTCAGGTAGGTGCTCTGTTCTTTGGCTTAGGCCTCACACTTGAAATTTCCCAGTTTCAGTCATGAGTCCCATCTCCTGTGAAGGTGGTTTTATTGTAGAACAGGTGCATGTCTGGTTAAATACAGCCACAAACACCTCCTGGGCCCTTCAGGCATATAAACGCACCGGAAAGTTGCTGCCTTGTCTGTCTGATTCCCCCTCCCCCGACCAAAAACAAACGCATAAATGAAGGATCCACAGACACGGGCAGCTCTTTCCTTACGTGACAGGGATATATTTCAAATAGCCATGTGAGGTCATGTTCGACTCTAGAGAAGAAATGAGCATGTGGTTTGCCTCTCTCAAGGAAACTGAAGACAGCGAAGAACACACAGAAAGGAGACTGTCTCTCCAAAGCAAAATTCTAAAAAACATTATTTCTATTTTTGCACCTTCACACTGGTGATCCTTGGCTTAAGCTTCATATCAATACTCACCGAACACCGTTACTTGGCAAACCCACAGACATTAAGAGGCTGGTATAAAGCCCACGCACTGCTAATGAGAAAGCAGCTTTTCTCATCGACAGGAATCCCTTGCATTTCTAAGCCCCTGGATGCCAAAGGGATCCTAGTGCTTTCCTAAGGACTCTTGCATTTCCCTCAAAGACATTCTTACGGACTAAGCTGGTCGACAGAACCCTACGTTAGAGACCTAGAAATTGATGAACCTATCTCACAGGCTACTCTGGGGTAGTGGAGCTGATAACCTGCTCTGAGTCATAAATAGAAATTAGTGTGAAGTCCCGACTGGCGGGATTGGAGAGCAGCATCTTCTGGGGACGAGATACGGCAGAACAGGGAACCCTTAGCTTCAGTTCTCTCTTACTGAACTGTCCCCCACTCGCAACCCCTCCAGCACCAAATGACAAATTCTTATTTTATAATGAATAGAAATCTAATTTGGAAGAAAGAGTGAGAATTTCCCAAGGGAATTCTAACAAGCGAGACAAGATAATACAATGCCATGAAGCATAACAGCCGGTGGATGCAGGCCTTCTACACAAAATTAAAAAAAAAAAAAAATTCATGGGATGGAACAACTGACAAAATCCCACTTCATATTCTTGTGCCCTCCTGGCCATTTCTAGTGTGGCAGTTACTGGAGATGAGACAGGTAAGTGACTCCTCCTCCCAGATGATGCCAGGAGAAAGGGCCAGCTGGAGGGGACCGGCAAGACCAGAGCTGGCAGGCGTCTTGCTCTCTCTGCCCTCAGGGAGAGTGAGCGCTTCCTCGGAAATATGCAATTGTTTCTTGGCAGATGCCCAGGAAAATAAATGCTGACTCAGCTCCCTTGTCCCATCTCCTGTGTTCCACCCCTGCCACTCTTTGGCATCAGACCCTGAGGAGTTGGTAGGCTGGTTCCATGGGGCCATATTATGAAGTGTCACCTGACTTGGTACCAACAAGCTGATGGGTTGTCTTCTGGGTAGTGGCCTCCGTCAACAGGCCTGACGATGCCATTAAAAGAAGCTTTCTACACACAGCCTGATTATCTGTGCCACTAAACGTTTCAAGGAAAACTAAGCTCCCCTGTTCTGTCAGACTGCTAGGTCTGAATGTCTTCCATGGCCTTATTTTTGGGGACACATAAAATTGCTCCGATGAAGTTTACTTTAAGGATTTAGGCTCTTCACCAAGAAATGTGAAAAGGTGCATTGTCATCCTGTCTTGCGTCTGAGAACATATTTGGCATCCCGTACCTTTACCGATGAGACAGAAAAGCTCTTTTGTTGGTTTTGAGACCAGTGAATTCTCTTCAGAAAGCAAATGGAGAGAAGACCATAGCAGGTGAAGGCTGGGGCTGGGACAGGGGTAGGAGGCACCATGGGGTGGAGGGGGGCAGGAATATAGGCAGGAAATAATTCTGATGGTTTGGAAGTTTCTGTGTCAAAACAAAAATCATACGCATTTTCCAACTCCAACTGGCCAGAGATTCAGGAGAGAAAATGGCCAAGACATTAGTGCATTCATTTGCCCTGCCTCCAGTTCAGGCCAAAGTGCAATCGCAAAAAGGTATAGGTGAGAAACGCCATCCTTTTGGTTCCAAGAGCTCAAGGCCCCTTCAAGGGTGCTTGGCTGTAATGAACAGGAAACAATTTTATTTTATTTTATTTTTTAAAAAGATTTTATTTATTTATTTGACAGAGAGAAATCACAAGTAGAGGGAGAGGCAGGCACAGAGAGAGAGACAGGGAAGCAGGCTCCCTGCTGAGCAGAGAGCTCCGATACCGGACTTGATCCCAGGACCCTGAGATCATGACCTGAGCCGAAGGCAGCGGCTTAACCCACTGAGCCACCTAGGCGCCCAACATGAAACAATTTTAAAGTAATGACAGCTGACCTGGGGAGAAGCAACCGGACAGAGGGCTACATGGTGGAAGGAAAATGAAAAAGAAAACAGAAGACTCTGAAAAGATCCAGCCTCTAGCAAAACATCAAACCAAACCAAACCAAAACCCAGGCCCTACTGTCCAGGACTCTGCCTTTTAAACTGATGGTGTGCCTGCTAAGCTACAGCGGTCCAGGAGTAGAAGGAAAGAGTGTCTGTCTTCGGGACAGAGGTTAATAACATCAGGATAACCCAGGAGAATTCAATTCCAGGCCTTCAGGTGGCTTCCAGCTGTCATGGTTCAAGCTCTCCCCAAGGCCAGGAACATATTCCATATCGTAGCCTTTAACAGCTGGATGGAGAATTTATTTACTCTCTGTTTTAGAAGGCACGGGAGTACAGCGGCTCACCACTCCAGACATACCAGTGGCAGGTAGCTTTAAGTCATGTTTTATTGTTTTGTTTTAAATGTCTGTATTATAATCTTCCTTTAAAACCCCGTGCTAACAACATTTGGATAGCACGGCTATCAAATACGTAGAGGAAATTTTTCCTTCTCTTTTCCTTCTTTCACCGCTGGCCCTAGCACGGAGGAGAAAAACGAAAGCTTTCTTTCGGTCATTCCTCAATTTGGTAGGATGGCGCAGGATGGGGATCCTACATACCTCTACAAACCATAGGCAAAACCTGCAGTTGCCTATAGAAAGCTGTCTGCAGTTGAAGACAATTAAGAATTTGTGAGATAACCTCTAGCAGTTTAGCATGCATGTGAATTACCAGGGACCTTGTTAAAAATATAGACTCTCATTCACTAGGAATGAGATGCGGTTTGGGATTGAACTGTATTCCTCCTACAAAAGATACGTTGAAGTCCGAATCTCCAATACCTCAGAATGTGACTTCACTTGGAAATGGGGTCACTGCAGGTGGGATTAATACAAATTAGGTCACCCTGGCATTGGATGGGCCCCAAATCCAATGTGGCTGGTGTCCTCTTAAGAAGACAGCCATGGGAAGACACAGAGACAGGGAGGGAGAATGCCAAGTGATGACAAAGGCAGAGAATGGAATTTCCCTCCTCGATGCCAAGGAATGCCGAAGACTGTCAGCAAGCCACCGGCAGCTGGGAAGAGGTGAAGAAGGGTTCTCCTACCAGCCTCCCAGGGAGGATGGCTCTTTCCAATACCTCGACTTCAGACTCCTAGTCTCCAGAATTATAAGACAATATGTTTGTGTAGTTTTTAGTTACCCAGTGTGTTGAGGAAGTCCCGGGAAACTAACACTTGGGCCTGAGGGCCTTTTATTTCTAGTAAGCTACCAGACAATGCTTACGCTGCTGCTCCGGGGGACACACTCTGTGGTCAGGTGACCTCAAATGAACATGTTCTTCTGTTTACTCTCATAGGCACTTAGCACAATGTCTGACATATATGCATGTATGTTTATACAATCCCTGATTCCCAGAGTTTTTTTGATTAACCAGCTGGAACTGTGTCTCTGTCCCTCTCTGTCTCCTGAAGCTATGTGCCCAGTCACGAACATCTGCTTTCTTTCATAAGGCCAATGCCAGCAATGCAGATAAGCTATGCCAGCCTCCTAAGGATTCTAAGTAACAATGTTGTGAGACCTTGGGACTCCCTGTCTTAGCAATATTTCTCATTTAATATTAAGACACCGAACCCAGTCTCTTGTATGTATTTTTGGTCACTCCAATAGGGCCTTTTCTCTCTAAAGTTTAGAGTGTTAGGCTTTTGAGAAGAACACGTGCTAATAATTACTCCAAGCTGGGTAGTGATGATGGGCAACAGAAATCTTATTATCTTCAATGTCATCGTGTGTCTTTGATATGATAATCACTGCATTCAAGATATCAGAAATGATGGATGGCCTTTGATTCAGAGTGTACCACTATGCAAATTACCTGGCTCTTTCCCACTCCTGCTCAGATGGTGAAGAGCTAGTGACAGTGGGCTCTCCTGGCTTCAGGGCCTCAAGCCACCAGGAGGCAAAATCTGGGGCAAAACTCAAAGAGGAATGCTCCCTTTTTTAAGGACACCTGAGGCCACTTCAGTTTTCCCTTTTATGGACACGCTTCACCTAGGACAACCCCACACATAGTATGAACATGCAGCCATTGCCAGGACGTAGAGCTATTTATGACCTAAGTCCTTCTCTGTTCACCTTCTGGGCAACAACAGGAGATATAAGTACCACACTGCTTCCAGTAGGCTCACTGAGTTCCTTCTAGAAACATGACAGGAGGATTCCAGGAAATTCTAGCAGGGGAAGAAAGATGAAAGAACACGGTGTATTTGTACTTTAAAACTGCCAGAAGATTCTGCCAGAGCTTACAGTATATAACCCAGCACGTTTCCCTGAGTTGGTAATTAGTCTTCACCATGCTCCTCACGTTCACAGAGTATCCATCATGGAAAGCGAGCACATGCTATATGCTTTCCTTCAGGCGTCCGTGTGAATGGAATAATAGTGATCCAAAATACTGACTACCATCCGTGAAGAGTGAGCTCTTACCTCTGTCCTGACTAGAGTCATCAGAGCATGTACCTGGAGGCTCTCATATGGACGAATCACAAGTACAAAAGGCACACAGTAGGTGATTTGCCCAGAGTTATCAGATGTCTGACTACTAGTCCTGTGTGCTTTCCCTTGGAACAAGTCTCGCTCCTGCAAGGACATACATGCCCCGTCACCCGAGTTCTACAAGCCAACAGCCTCCAAAATGTGAAAAGCAAGATGTGTTTGAGTGCTAGGGTAGAACAGGTAAGGCCTTTCACTCCCCTTTCTTCTATAAAACCAACTCCAAATGATGGGACTGAGTAGCAAAACCAAAATCTATCTTCAGTGAAATTAGGAAACCCCCTGTAGTTTCAAAACAGAAAACATGAAGCCAGAAGGAGTTGATAGAGTGGTATTCCATGGCACCATGGAAGGATAAATGTCACTGTCTGCCAGGCAAGGGAGAACCTTGGACACATACCAATTAGAGGGATCATGTGCTCAGGAAGGCAACTACCACTGGTAGGGAGCCAAAAATTAGGGGATGATTTAGAAGTTGGTATATAGTACAATTAGGTGCCCCGTGTACAATTTCACCTATATGTTCGGAAATACAGTTTGAGAGAAATTCAACCAGACAGATTTGGGGTTCATGGACACCAGGCAGAGCAGACAGTGGGGTGGAGGTCTTGTAGTAGAGTGGAGTAATTATCAAAATTCCACATCCTTTCTTAGCCTCTCTGTCAGAAAGCTAGCAGTCAGGCTGATATACCTTTCCCCAGCCCCAATCAGGTGCCTGGAGAAATTCCACCTGGAAAAATACATCAGTCTAAAAGCAAAGACAACAGGCCCCTGGTTGGCTATGTCGGTTAAGCATCTGCCTTCAACTCGGGTAATGATCATAGGGTCCTGGGATAGAGCCCTGTGTTGGGCTCCCTGCTCAGTGGGGATGCTATTTCTCCCTCTTCCTCTGTTCCCTCCCCCCAAATAAATAAAAATTTTAAATTAAAATAAAATAAAATAAAAGCAAAGAAAACGCCCATCTGAAATGGCTGTTCTGCAACTATTTACCACACTGTGAGACCCACTACTGGGCAAACCTTGTTCATTTCTACTGAACATTCCATCCAGGCTTATCACCCCTCAATCTTATACGTGCTATAGCAGCCAAGGATCACCAACTATTTGAAGAATCCTCGAACATGAAATGCAGATGTCAGAACTGAAAAATATTTAAAAGGAACTTGGAAGATGAAACAGAAGGAAAGTAGTAAGCAAAAGAAATATGTAAAGAAAGTGTAATTTATGAACTAAAGAAGTTAGCTGTATTCTTAAAAAAAGGAAAATGACCTTTTATAAATTAAAATATAATTCTGGAAATACAAAATCTTTGTCTATCAAAATAGGAATTCCATAGTGACTAAGAAAGTGAGAACTACTAATACCTCTGGAAGCCCTCTAGTTACTCGAAGTCTTCCTCTAAAGGACCCATTCTTCTGATTTTATGTTTACTATCCCCTTGCTTTTATTGTTTTTATAAAAAGCATTTTGTCACAAATACATGATTCCATCCACTTTGTAGGCTTTCACATGTTTGACCTTTAGACAAATGGAGTCACTCATGACTTTTTTCACTTGACATCTAGTTTAAAAATGATCTAATGAATGTATGGAGCTATAGCTAACTCTTTTTCAAAGATGTATAGTATTCTATCCTGTGACCTGACCTCAGTCCATCGGTCTACTCTAATGATAGTGTTATTTTCAGATCTTTGTTATTATAAACAAAGCTTTCACAAACATTCTCATATGAGTCTTCTGCTACAAATGTGCAGAAGTTTGAACAGAGGGTATACACATATTCACATGAACTAGGTAAAGACAAATTGCATTCCAAGCATATGGAGCAAGTAAGCTTCCAGTTAGCACCATGAGAACTCCTACCATTCCATACCCTCCTGATACTTCAGTTATATTTACTAATTTTTGCCAAGCTGGTGGGTCTAAAATGAGACCTCTGCATATATATCCTGGTTCTGACTTATTATCTCTTCACATGTTTATTGACCATTTATTCCATGACAAGCCTTTTCATGTCTTTTGCCTATCTTTTTAAAAGAAGGTGACCAACTTTTTACTAATCAGTAAAAATTCTGTAAGTATTTTGGAGAGAATTCTTCTTCAGTTATATACATCATGAACCTCTTCCCCAAGCTTGTGACTCAGCTTTTCACATTCTTTGTGCTATTGTCTGATGAAGAAGAGTTTTTTTTTTTTAATTTTAACGTATGCTATTTCTTATTTGATTTATACTTTTCGTGTCTTTTCCATGTGAGGCTAAAACATAGGTTCCTATATTCTCTTTAAAAATTATTAAGTTTTTCCTTTCATGTACTTGATACAACTGGAATGGATTTTTATTCATGATATGACATTCTTTTCTTTGGGCCATATATATATATATATATATATTCAATTTTTAAAATATTTTTTAAGAATCAATTTTACCTACTGATCTGAGATACCACATTTATCATATATTAGTTTGCATTATACATTGGTCTTGCTTCTGAAGTTTCAACTCTTTTCATTAATCTTTGTTTTATTATTTTCTGTGCCAATTATTACCATACCATACTTACATTACTTTTTTTTGACATGAGGTAGAATAAGTATCCTCCTGATTTTTCTTTTTCAGATTTTTTTCCCCTGAATTTTATGCTTCTTATTCCTTTGCTTAAAAAAAAGAAAAAGTTTTGCTACAGATAGGTGATTCCATAAAATTCCTTGGATTTTCATATGTTAAACTTCAGGCCAATGGAATCTTTTTGTGTGTGTGACTTTTTTACTAACCGTAACATTTAAGATTGTTTCTGTAAGCTTGTTTTTGAACCTCTGCTCTTCCATACAAGCTTTTAGAATAAGTTTGCCCAATGTTGAATAATCCTATTTAGATTTTGATTAGAATTACTTTGAAACTAGAAATCAGCTTGGGGTTAACTTCATCTTTATAGTACTGGTTTTCCTATTCATAAACAGAATAGCTCTCCTTTTATTAGGTCTACATTAATGCTTCCAATAGAGTAATTTTTATCCATTGCTGGATTCAATTAGCTAATCCTCTGTTTAAGATCTTCACATCTACATTCGAGAAACTAGCCTGTAATGTTTCTTAACTTCCTGTCCTTGTCTGATAGTGCTATCAAGACAATAAACCAGCTTTGAGTGTAACATTTTTTAGTCTCTAGAGCATTTTGTGGAAGAAGGAAATGTTTGGTGTAATCAAACCATCTGGTACTTTGTGGGAAGATTTCAACTACTGATCTAGTTTCCTTAATATTTACAGGCATTCCGGTGTTCTGTTTCTTCTGGGATATGATTTGTAATTCACATTTTTCTAGGAAGTTGTTCATGTTCTTTAATTGGCAAAAGTTTACTCATGGTATTCTCATGTATCTTCTACATTTCTATTGGATCTTGTAATTATATTCATCTTTATTTCCTACTATTTTATATATGTTTGTTTTCCTCAATCCTGCCAAAAGTGTGTGAATTTTATTGTTTTCAGAAAACAAACTTAACTTTATTGATTTTTTTATACTGTGTTTTAAAATGTTTTTTAAATTCCCATTCTCATCTTTTAATATTTGGTTGTATTTGTATTTGATTGAAACACATGAAATTATAAATATTTGATCACATTTGACCTAAAAATGGATTTTCTTGTCATTTAATGTAATATTTTTTCTAATTTCTCTTTTTTTCCCCTAGCTATTAATTTTGGAAGCTTTTTTTTTTACCTTTTTCTTTTCTAATATAAACACTCATAACCATACATTTTAGTTACATCCTAGGAGTCTTGAAAGACAATATATTTTTTTAAATTAAAAGTGTTTTCTGCTTACTGTCCAAAACCCAGTAAGCAGAAATGAGCACTGGGTATTATAAAAGACTGATGAATCATTGACCTCTACCTCTGAAACCAATAATACTTATGTTAATTAATTGAATTTAAATAAATAAAGTTTTTCTGGGTCCCATTTTAACTTCTTCCTTAATCCATGAGTTATTTATAGTATAAATTTTAAAAGGCAAGGAGGTTTTTCATTATTGACATATTTAAGTTATCTTTTAGTTTTTTATATATAATTTCAGTTTGATTGGAGGATGTGGTCTGTATGAAAAATTGCTTGAAATTTGTTGATTCTCATTTTCATCTTCATAAGTCTTTTAATAGTTTTCATTTTCATAAGTCTTTTAATACTGCATAACTCTCACTCTCTCTTTTTTTTTGAGAGGGGGAAAAAGAGAACGGGTGGAAAGGGAGAGGAAGAGAGAAAACCTTAAGCAGGTTCCGTGACCATGGAGCCCAGCATGGAGCCGGATGCAGGGTGCGATCACACAACACTGAGATCACAACCTGAGCTGAAATCATTGAGTTGGATGCTTAACTGACTGAGCCACCCAGGGGCCCCATAATATTGCTTAAGTCTTAAAATTATATCCATGAAAATTTAAATAAAGTATAATAGCTAAATTCAGTCTATTTCATTAATATGGAAACCAACCTAAAATATCATACTTTGAATTCCACCATCACCTAAATCAGCCATTCTGTGTCCCAACCAGCACCTGTAGTTTTGGCACATTTAAAACTGTACTGCAAACACAGATTCTTATGAAAGCTGAATAAAAATAGTGCTAGAAAATAGAGACAAATTTTGTCACCTTTGTGTTCTATTGCTTTGTGTTCTATTGCATTGTTTTCTCTTGGTACACCTTGAGGACATTCATCTTTGAGCCTCTGGCTTAAATTCTTTTTTTTTTTAATTACATAGCTGTGTCCCCATGGGACACACAAATAAAGGACGGAGTAAAAGGGACCTCATGTAGCTCTCTGGGGTCTCAGAAGCCATGACTGAATGAGAAATGGGGCCTCTGGTTGAGTCCAACCTTCTGTTCTCCTTGAGGGATGACAGTAGAGGATTCTCATTGTTCTTATTCCCACTGTTGTGGTCATGTTGATGGTGCCAAGAGTAGGGCAGCTGCAGCAAAAATATGTGCACCAGGGACCAAGGAAACACAGAGATTATTTTAATTCTCATAGTCACCCTTTGAAGTAGGTACTATTATCATTCTCACTTTATAGATGAGGAAACCGTAGGGAAGGATGAAGAGCCTTGTCCCATGAGCACAGTGTTGAGTCAGAAAGAAACCATGTTGAGCCATTACACTACCCCCTTCCCTCCTCAGACTAGCTGTGACTCTAGGTGCACTGGCTGTGTTGGAGGAAACAGTTGCTCAGAGGCCTAGAGCTCAGGCCTCTACCACAGGCTTACACTGACTTCTTGGTGGCTCCAGGGCAAACCCCAAGACAGCTGACAGGACTTGCAGACCGGCACAGGGACTTTGTACCTCCCTCCCTCCACATGTACCTTACCCCTTCCTTTGGTGGCAAATGAATGGCTGCCTCCCCCAGGGCTGAGTTGTCTGGATATTGCCACATCCCAAGAGGGTACGTCATCCACAACAAACACATTGCACGGTCCAGTTTCTCCAAGGTCTTGCTAAATCAGTCTAAACATCATAGGCTTTAGACATTTTGCTGCTACATTCTGAATCACGTTCTTCTCTGAGCAACCATCTCAAGGTCTCATTTTTTCCATTAGTAAGATGATTATATTACAGAGTGAACTATCTATAATGAGCCCCAGCTCAAGTAATGTGGCTTTCTGTTGGCTACATTTTAAATAAATCTTTCTTTGCTAATTAATACACCTTATCCCAGTGTTGCAAGTAACACTGGTGTTCCTAAATTGGACAGGGAAGAAGAGAACCACACCCAGAGTGGAAGATCCAAAATCCTCAAAACCAGTATGAATGCAATAACCATTTGCAAGCAAAGTTTAAAAGTTTTTGTGCTTGCTGTAAACGAAGGAAGTTGTACAAGAGTCTACAAGAGAGTAAAAAGTGATGTGATAATTAGGTCATGAATTAACCCCCTGGTACTTGCAGCTCTAAATTATTTTTAAAGACCCCCTTCTCACCTCCTAGGATATTTTGCACATGCAAAATGCCTAATTGACTAATAAGGCACCTAGCATAAAAACTAATTAATGAAAATGAAAACACTAAAACTCAGGTTATTTAGTAACCAGAGCCTGGAGCCAGATCCCAATTAAGCCACTCTTGGGTGGAGGAAGGGAACAGAATGCCCAATGGGTTCCATCTGGCTGTTCCGTGGGTCAATCTAGAGCCTCATGTTCTTCTCAAATGAGCCTTTCCTCCCTCTCCTTTCCACTGTGGTGAGGAGCTAGGATGGTCCTCTTTACACTGCAAGGGGGGAACCCCCCAGGCTCTCCCATTCACATGGAAGGGACTTGGCAGCTAAGGAATCCAGCTGGAAGCGGGCATGATTCACTAGCTCTCCCCCCCACAATCCCTTTTGTCATTCAGTCCACTGGAGGGGTCCCCAACTTTCCCGTCTCATTTGTACCCCACCCAGGAGATCTGATCATGGTTCTGGCAGAGTTGTGGCTTCTCATAACTTCTGGCAGGGGCCTCGCTGACCCATAACATGGCGACACACATGATTTCTTCTCATACTGTCTTTGTAAATTGACCATGGCTAACCTTGCTGCCCTAATCAGATCAATCAGAATAACATTTCTTGAGCTTAAGCCTCCCTGGCGGAGGCGTGACTCAGAGTCAGGCTCCGATCCGAAGGCGAAGGCTGAAGGCGCGTTTTGGAGTTTCCAGTGGTCTCGGGTTTCCTTTGCTTTTATCACAGTTGGTGAGCTGTGTAAGGCCCGTGTTTACAGCCATGCAAATTAGCCTCAGCTGGAGAGAAATCAGGTCAGGCCTAAATGAAATCAAGCTCTGGGCCAAAAGGTATTTTATCAAAAATTGGAAGTGTAGCCACAGTAGTGGGGGTCCAGCCAGACTGTCTTAAGAAACATGGGGGCAGCTTTGTCCAGTGTAATCGGAACTCTTGGCTGGCCTCTGGACCCTGGGAACTCTGAAAGATGGAGGACGCAAGGAAGGTGAAGGGCCACCCAGCCGACAGGGGCTGGCCAGTGGGACCAAAGGCTGATGCTGCCAAATGCATTTTTTGTTAAGTAGGGGCAAGTGTGAGAAAGGAACATGGCCTCCGTGAAGGAGGCAAACCGGTGTCGAGGCTCGTTTGCGTCATGCTCCTCACTGACAAAGCAAGGTCTGGATTTGCGGTTTCTTCCTACTCACACGCTTTTCTACACTCAGTTGCGAAATGTGTGTATGGAGGTGTCCACACAGATATGATCTGATATTCTGCACCTGGAAAGCGTCTTTAAAAAACATCCACTTTGGAGGCCATGACAGTTACAGAAACTAAGGCCAGAGAGGTTACGTGACTGGACACAGAGCAACGGCTAACTGCTTACCTTGAAGACAAGATCTCTGGCGCCTTTCCATTGCAATCTTCCCCCAACAGATTCCCAGTCTGTCAATACCCCCACACATAAAGAAACTTGGTTTACTTTAAGAGAATCCTCCAGTCCATTTATGTCTCTTGAGAGTCGGGGTTACTGACAATTATTCCTCGAGCTCCCACATATCTAGGACTCCTACAGCATAGTGGGATGGGTCAACTGCCTCCATCTATCGGATGGTGCCTGGGGCTTAATGCAGAGATACTGATTTACATGTAATTTCCTCATCTATCTTCAAGTAAGTAAAACGAAGTTGGTGGATCTTGGGTGCCCCTATTTGCAAGGCAAAGTAATGACCGGATCGTTGTAATTCATCAAATTAAAGTTTGCGTCTTTGGACAGAAGAGACCTGAGAGCCAGAGAATTTAAAGAACTTGCCTGAGATTCAATAGTTGGCTAAGGTCAGAGCCAGAAGTAGAAACCAGGTCTACTGACACCAAAGCTAGTGCTTCTTTCACTAAACAATGACCAAGGAATACAATTCAGCCTTGAAGCGTACTTCAAGCCAGGACTTGTAGTTGAACTGAGTCCAACGGACCATTTGAAAAGTAATTAAGAGCACAAACTCTGGGGTTGTTGTTAGATCCATTTTCTTACCACTTATGAGCTGTGCGATGCTGGGCAAGTTATGTAACCCCTCTAGGCTGAAGCTTCCTCACCTATGAAATGGGAATCATAGCAGTAACCAACTTAATGGGTTCTCATGTCGATTACATAAGTTAATACATGCCGAGCACTCAACCCAAAACCACGTGCTATTATGATCACTACTGAAATCCTTGTCATCTTCACTTGATACATATTACATAAATGCAAGGTTATTAAGACTTACTTCTGTCCACATGAAGCATGTCCCTGGATGAACACATGATCCTGTGTATGTTGGAGATGTACATACTTTGCAAAGTATTTATGAGTTCAGTTGTGAAAGCCTCCAGTGACCTGGTTTTGTAATTAAATGCCCATATAAGATCTTTGCCTATTCTTGTTATAGCCTCACATTTCTTCCAGCTCAGCAGTCGAGGCTAGAGGAGTCACTGCATTGGCGCCCACCCTCGAATCCCTGTCTAGCTCCAGCCCACGTCACAGTCTTAGAAAAGGGCCAGAATGCAGCATAAAAGAAAGAGGTCCAGAAAAATATAGGCAAGAATTCAAAACTTTCTTCAAGCAGGCAGAAGGATACTTTTAAAAAATAACAACATTTAGAATGATTTTCTCATAGTCTATCTTGTAATATCGGATTTTTTGTTTTGTTTAGTTTTTCAAAACAAAATCTATATTCAAAGAACTCTTCACTCCCTTAAACAAACAAACAAACTTCCCTCCCTTTAGATGCAGAAGACTTTAGAAAGCTGTGTAAACGTGTGTGCACGCACGCGTGTGCGGGTCATGGAGGTGATTCCAGGATCCATTACGTAGGGGCTAATCCCGATACTTCATGCATTTCTATACCACAGTCATTCAAAGTACAGGAAATACGTCAAATGGCAATTTCTATTCTACTAATACCTACAGACCTTTCTTATATGCACTTGGCTCCCAGTACTTTGTGTAGATCATGTGCTCTCATGGGTCCCAGTAAGAGACTTAAGGGGACTAGGGAGGGTGGAGAAGAGAGCAAGTTAGCCTTCTGTAGTTTCCACTTCTCCCAGCTCCAAGAAGCGAATTTAGCTTCCTGTCTCAGCATTCTTAGGTGCCCTCTTGTGGTCAGGGGAGGTAATGAGCACGCTAACGACAGCAGCTGGCTGGAGGCAAAGTCCAGATTATTACTGTTTAACGGCCGACAGAGAAATACAGCTGAACTCCAAGAATAATATTCAAATTTAACATTCTGAAAGAATCATTGATACCCATACTTGACACGCTCTGGCCACCATTTTTTAAAAATAAGCAAATAAAGTAAAAGTACAACTTAACTTTTGGGGCCACCTTCTATCCAAATAAACTTTGCAAGGCACGACTTTTGTAAATTGGTGCCTGTCATGGGGTAGAGCTCCCGTTTGCTTGTGGTAGATATGGCCAGTCAGGGGCCTTGAAGCTGAAGAACAGGAAAGCCCTGATCAATCCAGATATCACTCAAGGAATCTAGACATAGCACTAATGACCTGAAGGTCATAGATATTGGTGCAATCAACACACGGGCAAATTATTTCACTCATTTCTATAGATGATAACCCCTAACCTCTCCACTCATTTTTCAAACACATGAGAAATACAAAGGGGTTGGCAAATTATCCCCACTCTCGGGAGAAAAAATAATGCACGGACCTTACCAAGACAGCTCAGAGAAATCATCTCTGTATACAAAAGCTGAAATTATATAAACTCGGAAGGCAACAAGTTATGAAAACCCTATAAATTTATGTTCAGGCTTCCAAACAACGTTCTCCTTCTCCCCTTCTCCCCTCCCTGCTAAACTGAGACACCAAGTCTGCGATTGAAGAATTACAGCTATGATCCTCGCCAAAGTGACCAAATTACAACTGAAGGCTCTTGGCTCCAGGAAGTTTCAACAGACTAATGTCTACTGAAGCATCCCAACCCCTCCCCAAGCTCACCACCCTCCCCCCAAGTCCTCAGGGAATCATTATCATTTATCATTTATCTCATTACTTCTTAAGAAATATCTATTAAAAAGGCAGAGGGAGAGGAATGATTTTATGTGTCTTACAGAGGAAGGAACAAGCCCAGAGATGATTTATAATGCAAAGCGAGATCTTGGCATTTCAAGGGAGGAAGAGTGACAGGTCACGCTGCTTTTCTGCAAGTTGTAGTGTGAGCTTGGGAAGCAATGTAAAAGTTGATTAGAGCAGCTACCTCCTCGATAGGTACCAGGAGGAAGACTCTCAGATGATGAAGGCTGAATCCTGGCTCCATGTCAAGGTGCTGCCCTCCCTTTCCTAGTAACAAATGTAACTTAGAGACCATATAAATATGGGCGTATTGACAGTGGAAACTCTGCTTTACAGTGCGAAAGACTGCATATAAACCAGTGTAAGATGAATTACCAGATGTCTACATGTGACATTAAGGAAGCTGTGGAAATCTATAAATCCTGAAAAACAGGAATGCTCTAGAGATGACCATTTGCAAATAGTTTCAGCCAATGGGGATGCAAACCCTTCAATGACTCCTCAATGACCTTGGGGATCAATGACGTTCAAGAATTTCTTCCTAAAACTTTCTCATTCGTTCATAGACTACTATTAATACATAGTTCTAGGAAATGGTTAAAGGAATTTTATCACCATGATTTCATTTTATCCTTATAACAAGCCTCTCCAGGGTTGCTATTCCCCATTTTATAGAAAAGGAATCTGTGTGGGAAAGTGAAACAACGTGCTCTGAGGTTATCAGGAACCAAAAAAAAAAAAAAAAAAGAGAGAGAGAGAGAGACAGAGGACTGAGTGTTGGTGGTGCCAAGAGGAGCTGATGTTTTTGGCCCCGGTTCTCAATGCAGCAACTGCTATGTCTGTAGTGGCCCCATGGTTTGAGGTCACAAAGGAGGATGGTACATGCCCAAGTATGGGACACAAGTCTGTCTTAGTATTACAGCTAATATTTAAAATGGGTGGTAGAATCAAAGGAAAACAGCTCTCAATCTACATATATTGTTGTTGGAGTTACACACAAACCATCCTTTTTTACAAAAATTAACTAGAAGAATGACTCCAAAACAAAACAAACAAACAAAACCAACCAAACTAAACCCTGGGATACTTTTCCAATATGGGACCTATTTTGGATTTGCCCAAGTATAGCTGTATTTTGTTGATGATTTTAATAATGACCACTCTCTTTTATACACGTTGGCTCAGTCACCCCAATAAAATTTGTGACAGTCATCCATGTGGCAAATCCATGTTTAAATGAAGGGGAAGACACATCTGAGGCTCTTGTACATCGTCTCAAGTGTCTGTTGTTACCGACTTCTTCCCTGTTACGGGTAGGCAAACCCAAGAAGTCATGTCTTCTTTCTAGGTCTCAAATTCTCATGTACCCAAATTCACCATACTGGAAATTCATGTACTGAATTTGCTGACTGGTAAGGTCCCCTCCAATTCTTGGATGATAAGATACCATAGAACAGGATCCCTGCCTAGGCTACGAATATAAATATCCGCTTACTGACCGCCACTGCCAGTGACAGGAACTTCAGATGGTACTATAGAAGGTGAACTAGAAACTAGTGTCCACGTTCAGCAGAATCCTGATAATTCTGACAGCTACTTCTGAACGAGGAATGTAGACAGTGCCGAGGAAGGAAGACCAGCTCTGCCGAAGAGGTATTCCACATGTGGGTCTGAACGCTGGCTCAGCCCCTACAGCCAAGGCTCAGACACTTGATTTTTAAATTTCCAACATATCCTCCACTCCAGTCATTAGAAACGAGACCCATTTGGCCAGTATTCTTCCTGCTCACCTTGTGTGGGAATCATTCTGCAGTTAAGCTGATGAAGTTGCCTTCTGATGCTATGAACTCCCCAGTTCCTCAAAACCTCTACAATATACTTTCACTTTCATTTTAAGAGAGACAACAAAAATCTGGCTAAGGGAAGAGACATCCATCTCCATGTGTGAAACCTGACCCCGGGCCTGGAAGGAAGGCTCATACGGGACAGGCTTAGAGTTCTCTGGCATTGACTCAGCTCCTTTTTTTTTTTTTTTTTTTAAACTTAAAATCTCAGCTCCAACGTAGGCCACACGCTCACTGAAAACTCCCAACCAGTCTCAGGACAGCAAAACCCAGTCAATATACAGGTTTGCCTCCACTTCCAGAGGGATGCTGAGACTAAACATATCTGTGGCTTCTACAGGGCGACAGCAACCTCGCTGCTGCTCAGAAAGATTAAAGAGTTCAAATGAAGGGTATTTTTTTTCCCCTCAGACAGGGAAACAAAATAAACATATCAAACACTAACTGCCTTAGTGGAAATCCTCTGTTGAATAGGCAGACAATTATGAGATAAGAAATAAGAATAAACAACCAAATGCTTTGATGTTTTAAAAACAAATTCTTTGAGGTTTTAAAAAAATACTCATTCGTCAAAACAGAAGTAATTCGTTTTATGAGTAAACAATATGTTACCAAGCATCCAGAGGGGGAAACAAAAGAAAGGAGTAATACCCAACTGAGAAGAAAGAGGGGACAGAAGTAAGTTTAATGTGATATTGCATAAGAAAATAATCAGCAGAGTATCCTGATTAGCCAGAAGAGGCCTCCTGGAAGAGGCAAACTGAGGCTAGCTTTGGAATACAGAGATTCTTCTTTTGCTTTTCAGGCAACAGAGGAGTCTTCTGTGTCTATGGATGGCTTTTAATAAGCCAGCTTGGCGAGAGAGCACACTTAATTCTGTCTTGTGTGAATCTCACTGCATAGGAATATATAGCAGCTGAAAAATTCAAATTGTTTCATGCAATATGTCCTCTTAAAGATTTGGTCTGATATTTGATTATTTTTGGTGTCACATCTTTCTCATGAAAACATAATCCCAGGGCGCCTAGGTGGTTCAGTCGGTTAAGCGGCTGCCTTTGGCTCAGGTCATGATCCCAGGGTCCTGGGATCAAGCCCCACATTGGGCTCCCTGCTCAGTGGAGAGCCTGCTTCTCCTCTCTCTCTGCCTGCTGCTCTGGCTACTTGTGATCTCCATCTCTGTGTCAAATAAATTAAGATCTTTAAAAAAAAAAAAGAAAGAAAGAAAGAACAAATATAATTCCTACACAGTGGAGTGGTAAAAAAAAATTTTTTTTAAAAACCCTCTGATGATAATTTTCATTCATAATTCAAGTCAGTGGGAGAACCTGATTTGATTAACAGAAAACTGCATTCAGGCTTTTGTCATTTTTGCCCCTCTAAGGCACAACTGATTTCCTAATTTAATGTTACTTGAGATAGGAATTGATGGATGAAGTCCGTTACATAATTTAAGAATAACGAGTTGATGCTAATATCATTCAGTGGGACTTTTTTCAAACATTTCTTTCACACCTTCTTAGATTCAATTTCACAACATCCTCGTAGGTCGGGTAGACTCAGGTTTTTATAGAAAAGGAAAGCTATGGCCTAGAGAATAGAGATGAGCAGCCCAAGCTCACATGGCAAATCAAGAGCAGAACCCTGGATGTCCTATACCTTTGCTGCAGCACCATCTAAGCTATTACCAAAACACTAAAGCCGAGAATTCGCAGCAGTAACAACAGCTGCAACAAAATGAGGGTAGCGGTCCTCTGAGGAGGGCTGACTGCGTCTGGCACTGTGCTGAGCACGACAGATCAGGTACCTCATTTAATAACTACTTAGAATAATTAATAATATGACCAAGTCATTATCTCAGGTTGCCGGAAGGGGATGGAGGCAAAGAGAGGATGAACTTTGACTGAGGTCAGGCAGCCCACATGAGTCTCCATGGCCACTCATTTAAGTTCACGTCAACCAGAAGGCCTGGGGAATCTTGAACTTGCCTTCTGATGTATGGCTGGCAGCCTCTGACTTCAAGTTCTCAAGTCTTTGCTCAGAAGTCAGCTTCTCTGTGAGGACTATTCTGTACATTCCACTGAAAACTGCAGCCTCGTCCCCACCCTGCCCCAAATCCATCTTCCTTACCCTGCTCTACCCCGTGGTTTAGTGTTTTGTTTCTAACACTGATTTTTAACATAAGTACCACAGGGCAAAGATCTTTGGGGTTTTCTCACCAACATATCCCAGAGGTTCGGACTGTGCTACCCAATAAAACTTTTATATTGACAATTTTTTTTTCAAATCTGTGCTATATGGTAACCACTAGCCACAAAAACAGAACTGAAAAGTGGCGAATGCCACTGAAGAACTGAATTTTTAATTTATCTGATTTATCTAATTATATGACTTAAACAGCCACATGTGGCTAATGGTTACCACACTGGACCCCATGGGCCTAAAACAAAACCTAGCATAAATATACTCCCTGTAAATGATTTGTTAAATGAATGAATTTATAAATAACTTAATGAGTAAGACATATTTTTCATATGACATACGGCCTACTTTCACTAACTGCAAGTTAAATTTTATATTTTTTCAATAGAATTATAAACTCAAGAAAGTCCAGATCAAATTAAGAAAATAGCCTGAAAGTTTTCCTTCCATTTCTATTTTTTGGAACAGTTTCAGGAGAATAGG
>NC_081569.1:53581970-53640547 GCF_022355385.1 Mustela nigripes | reverse complement strand
TGGGGGGAGGGGGTTTGGGAGAAGGGGGTGGGATTATGGACATTGGGCAGGGTATGTGATTTGGTGAGTGCTGTGAAGTGTGTAAACCTGGTGATTCACAGACCTGTACCCCTGGGGATAAAAATATATGTTTATAAAAAATAAAAAATTAAAAAAAAATTAAAAAAAAAAAAAGAAAAGAAAATAGCCTGAAGATTCAGATAGGACTCACAGCACAAACACAGATTTCTCAAACTACTAACTCCCTTTTACCATCAGTGGCTTAAAACCTTCCAAAACATTTCTGGAAAACAGCAAACCAGCAGCACATAATGAATTCTCACATATGACCAAAAAATACAATGAATATTATCATTCAGTACCTTTTTGACCTTGTTCTTTTTCTCATAGGTCTCTGACAGAGGTTTTTTCTTCTGCTGAGTTGTGTCTTTGGAGAATAAATACTCAAATTCACTAGGATCCCGAATATCAGGTTCTTCTAAGGAATCCCATAAGGTCGGTGTAGCATTTTGGCTTAAAAGAGAAAAATGACAAGTTAACCATTAAAATCAAAACAGAAGGGAACAGAATATAATGAAATCTCTAGTTCACTTTATAACTCATTTAAGATACATATATATATATATATATACACATATATATATAAAATGTCTGTATGTTTATAAATATATCTCCTTCTAAAAAAGCTTGAAGAACGCCTTTTCATGTTACACTTTTTTTTCTTTATGTCAAGATATACCACAGAACATCAAAACCAACACCCATTTTCAAAACCGAATGACCACTAGAAACAATCAAAGAGAGAAAAGAGAGATCTAGAGAAACCATGTGGGAGTGGGACCAGAAATCCTGGGATACACATGATTGAAGCCATATAAGCTGTTCTTCCCTTAGTCTACGGCGTTTCCATCATGGGTAAAAATGGACATCATATAAATGTTGAAAAGATAACCAATTCTGAGATATTGATGGGATAATTCTTAATAAAAATTCTTAAAAAGAATAAAATTGTATACCTTCTAGTAAGATAAAGATTAACCCTTTCTTTGGACTTTTTCTTACACTTCAAAAAATCATTTTTAGGATTCCTTCAGGTCAATTCAGGGTAAGATCCATAATAATTTGTGAATAGACTGAGCCCATTTACAAATACTTGATTTCTAACACTCTGCCTTCACAACCGTATTTAACAATGAAAGCAAAAATCTTCATTGTACTGGCCTCCACGGGGCTTTCCACCAAAGCAGACATGGGAAGGCTGTACATTTTGTTTCTAGGGTTTTGGTTTTTTTTTTTTTTTTTTTTTTTTTTTCAATCTTCAAAACACAGGGGCACTAGTTGAGAAACAAAGAGAAGAAGATATGGAAAATCAGGTAGAAAAGAACTGCCTCTGAGACCAAACTTGGAAGGGTTACCATCCAGGCTTCCTTCAGCTAGAACACATTTTCCCCCCAAGTGTCTACTTCCTTATTTTTAAGCACTCTTAATATGCATAGACACAAAAAAATACAATGTTTCATCTATACATTCATTGTTTTTCAAATATATTATATATGATCCATAATATCTATACGTACCTAATCTTGTTTTAATATGTATTTTCTCCATTATTGAAAACTAAAAGAACTATTATTGTATGGAGAGGTCCACAAAATTTTGGGGTGCAAAAAGGCAATTTTCTTATTCAAAACAGTTGGGAAAACTGACTTCTCAGATCTGTGTGTCCACATTTTCTACATGTCCCATGGAATATAAACATTTTCATCTGTTAGGATTCACTTCTAACTTTTTCATAATATTTGAGCCATTTAAGAGTATATGTGTGACATGTATAACGTATGAGAGTATAATGAATGCCTGTGAAATCATCACCCAAGATCTAGAACACTTGCAGCAGAGTTTATCCATCCAAGTGCTCCTGCCTCAGCCGCCCACCTCTGCCACTCACTTAACTTCCATTTGAAACACGAACACTGTTAAGTGCTTATCTCAGCGGCACTCAGGAAGGGGGATTTTACTAGTAGAAGAGAACCAGGGCATTTTGGAGCATGCAGCCTGTTAAGGGCTGCTGGTCTGGGCTTCATGAATGTTCCGGGAAGCGGAAGAGAGGGTGTGTAGAAGGAGGTGATAAGATACAAAGGGGGAGTTGTTCAGACCCATCCGTCTCCCACCCCCCATCCTCCAACCCTGCACCTGTACTGCTTGGACCCAGCTCCAAGGACTCTGAGCTTTAGGTTCATATGAGTAGGCAGCAACTCACTCATATTCTAGAGTAAATTGGCTTTGATAGGCTGAACACTTCATCACCATTTACTACATTGTCTCTATGGAAAAGGCATGTTCAGTAATGAAAAAAAAAAGAATCTTGGACTACTACCTGTCAGTGAGTTGGGGTCAGCAGGCATTTTGTGGGGCAGTCACAAGGCCTCTCTCACAGACCAGCTCATCTGTTATAATGGTCACTTCCTCTCTGACCACTGAACATACAAATCTAGCTCACAAGAAGAGGAAGAGGAAGGCAGAAGAAGGAGGAAGGAGGGACTGGAGAGGGAGAAATGGCAGAGGCAGGAGGGAGATGGGGAGGAAGGAGGAGAAGATACTAGAAAATAGATAGTTGTTAGGAAACCAAAAAAGTAGATAGATGAGGATCTCTTTTTCTTTAACAAAATATCTCTTCCCTATTCTAGAAGCCACTAAACAAAAAGAATGCAAAATGGCAAAAGCTAAAAATCAGTTCATGTTAGTAGTGAAAAGCAATCAAGTAGGTAAAAGGCAGTAGATATAAAATGGAAAAAAAAAATCTTATTTTACTCCTGGGTCCCCGGAAGACCTAGACCAAAATTTACCGTGCATGCATTAGACACAGCGCTTACTCTTCCGCTTGGACAGAAAACTAAAATACCATTTCCTCTCTTTTTTAAAAAAACACACCCAAAATAGTTTTAGTTCAAAAATGAACACTACACGGAATCTCTACAGCCTTTTAGTTTAAAAGAAATACTCATGGTCTGAGGGTACAAAACCGTTTTGAGGGACCCATGATAAAAGACACTAAATGTGTGGTGCAGAGGGAAGCGGCTATCTTGCAGTCCTCATGCGGGAAACTCAGTACATCATCTATTTTTTGTTTTGCTCAGAACTGAAGTCCTAACCTTATAATGAAATTAATAAGAGCCCGAGGATGTAATTGTTTTCTTTCTCAAAATGGCCAAAAACATAAGGAGGGAAAAAAATGATGATTATCTCCAGCCTGACTTGGTCCCACCTTGAACAGTGGGCAAAGGGCCCATATCTCCCAGCGGTACTGTCACACCACTGCTGTGGTCTAGGATATTGGTTGTTTACAGAGTCTTGAGGGGAATGGAGTGGAGGCAGGCTAGTGAGGCACAGGTGTGGAACAGTTCCATGTGCTGTCGGAACACACGACCCCAGGGCTGACAGGTGGGATTCATCACTCTGGAATGTCTGTACATTAATTTGAGAACACTAATAAGGGAACACAGAACCATATAAAGATTCTGGGAAACAATTTCTTAGGAAATGTCATCTAAGTTTTGAATGAGACAAAAAGGAATACTAGTACTATAGCTATTTTGGGATCTTCTTCCTTTTTTTTAACCATTCATTTGGGAAATAATAAGTCATCTGCATTTAGAAAAAAATAGTATCAAGATTCTCCAAACATAAACTCCTGGTCCTTATTTTTGGTTAGGAAAGGAGCCAATATGAAGCACATAATCAACTCAGTTCACCATATGCGTTGTTTATAGTGATTTCCTCCTATAGCAGTTTCCAGTTGCTTTATAATTGTAAATTTCATGTTATGTTGTTTAATATCCTGCCTTCCATATATAAAATGTTAGATAAATTGAAAGATTCACTACCACACACTGATTTGAGGAGTAAGTTCAAAAATGTGTGTTTAATGGGACGCCTGGGTGGCTCAGTTGGTTAAGCAGCTGCCTTCAGCTCAGGTCATGATCCCAGCGTCCTGGGATCGAGTCCCACATCGGGCCCCTTGCTCAGCAGGGAGTCTGCTTCTCCCTCTGCCTCTGCCTGCCATTCTGTCTGCCTGTGCTCGCTCTCTCCCCACCTCTCTCTCTGATAAATAAATAAAATCTTAAAAAAAAAAATGTGTGTTTAAAAATGTGTTCTCTATTTGCTGTCCTTCACAAACAAATGAACTTCAAATCTAGAGATTATCAAGAAGCAACTCAAGATCTCTCTCACTGTCCTCTTGACAGACTCTGAAATGAGGCAGAAGAAATTAAATTCAAATATGTTTGAATGGAAGTTTCCCACCAACCTATCTTCCTGCCGCACAGACCCAGCTTAACAAGCTATACAAATGTTAGATGTGTTCTACTGGCTCCTTCTCTGAGCAACAGGGTTTAAGATGTGAGGATATGAGTTAGGGGAATGAGAGTTCAAGCAGAGATATTCTATTTTTTGACTCCCTTTTGTGCTAAAGAGCTAAGAACTCAGCTATGTCTGGCTCTTCTAATAAAACCTGAAAAATTACACACACCTGGTAAGTCTCCAGATCATAAGACTGATGATCCCATCGTAAGACAAGAAAGATATTCTAAAAATCTTCAGTGAACACAGCTATAGGTCCAGGCTCTATGTCTGTCTGTGTGCTTACTTGCTACCTGTAGGCATGTTCGAGAAGGCTCTGACTTAGACCAGGGCTCTTCTCTAAGAAGGGTCTGTAAAATGGAACTTTTATCTTGGAGAAGCATCTGACATTCCAAACACTGTTCCTCCCCGCATCAGTCTACGGCAAATACAGACAAGACCTGGTAGAGATAGACATTCTCCCTCTCAACACTCCAACCTTGTTTATCCAAGGTACTCACTATACGGCATCTGAGAAATGAATGTCACAGTACACAGATATCCAGTGGGTAAGAATAAAACGTCACTTGGGCAAAATCCTGGGAATTCACAACCTGAGAACAGGCTGGGGGAGTTGAGCTCACCTTTTATCACTTATTTGTATTCTAGTCCAGTACAAAGGCTTCATGGGGCAACTCGGCTCAATGGCTGGCTTCCGAGGACACTGGCTAGAAGAAGGGCCAACTCCGAAGAAGAGTCCAGGAGGGGGTGGGGGTGCAAGTCCTGGAGGTGTTGGAGGAGGAGGAGGCCCCCCACTGGTGGGCAGAGCAGGGGAACTAGGAAGTGGTGGTGGAGGAGGAGGTGGGGGAGGAGGGCCGGCACTCGGAGGCAGAGGAGGGGGTGGAGGAGGTGGCCGTCCAGCACTCACAGGTGGTGGCAGCGGAGGTACTGGTGACAAAGGTCCAAGTCCAGGTGGGAGGGGAGGAGGCGGAGGGGGAGGGGCGACTGCTGGGGGTGGTGTTGCGGGAGGTGGAGAGGATGCCTTCTGCTGACTTGGTGAGAGGCCTTCTACAGACTGAAGTGGTCCATGGGCGTCTTTGTTATCATTTGGGGGAGAGAGCTGACTCAAAGAGGAGATAGTCAGCTTTTTGGGTATTATCTGGTTACTTCTGATTGTCTTGCCTTCACCTTCACAGGGTTTGAGAAAAGTCTCTCTGTCTGTCTGGATGCACACATTTCGGTAGGTCTTTGGAGGACAGTCATCACCTGTGGAGATACACGCATCTTTCATCTCTTCACGTCCTCCTCGCCATCGGTGTTCTGTCTCTCGTTTGAGAGTTTCGATGGTGTCTTCTAGTCTTGCTGTAACCACTGCGTGCTCCCCCCGGATGTGAAATGCCTGGAGTTCAAACTGAGCCTGTAGAAAAGCAGTGGGAAAAAAAGTAAACAATTTATTTAAAAAAATAGATATCTGAAATAAAAGCTTCAATACCATCCCTGTGCCACCGCAGCCCAGCCCACATCAACACACGGAAACACAGAGATGTTCTTTTGAGGATCTGACAAAGTATAAAATTTCACTTTATGAATTTTCCAAAGACTTAAACCATTGGAGTAGAAGCATAATTTCATCCAATCTGACCTCATGGGGGAAAATTACCATGGGTTAAGGTTTTCAGTAAAACTGTTCCCTAAGAATTTTCACCCTGTTTTGATATCAAATGCAAAACAAAGTGTTCATAAAAATTTGAGCATGCTTGAATATATCTTCTATTACTTTTGCTTTGGGTTTGGAAAAAGAAAACTGTAAGAAAAAAAAAAATGAGATCCTTCTGGCTATCCTCACAAGTCTCCCTTAGAATACCTCTTCTTTGGGGCTTCTGGGCCAACACAGCAGAAACCAAAGGTACGAGAAGAAGCTATCACACATGTGTATTTTCTAGAAGTTTCCATATTAAAGCTGTCCCTGATCAATATTTGGGTCTGTTTCATAATTTTTCATAAGATAGTAATAAATAAGCAACATAAATGCATAGAAAACGAGAGTTGATTTTCTCACATGTGAACATGGCACCCTGATGCAACTCCAAAAAACCAGGTAAAATCTGGACACCATCCATTTCATGTATAACATAGAGGGTTAGGCACCTGAACTCTGGATTTATACCACCTGATTTGCATCCCAGCTTAGCCACTTGCTAGCTCTACAACCTTGGGCAAGGAACTTTGTGTCTTCACGTCTGAGTCTTCCCAAGTGTAAAGGGAATGACTGTGAGCCAGCTCTAGGGTTTTTAGAAACGTACATGACATCTGAATAAATGTTACTACTAGGTACTGCTGCTAATGATAATATTAGAAGACTGACAGATTTACAATCATTCTTTCACATTTCCAAATAATGCCACCTTTGTGGAATGATGGGCACAAAACCAAGAAAAGCTTTAGCAAGTCTGGATAAACAAGGTAGTACAAATGCAAAAGTTTACCCAATCTTTCAGAAGTTCTACTACCAAATGCCTGAAAGTAATTTCAAGTGTCATTCAACTATGCGATCAAGATAATCAGTGTTTCAACGTCTTGCCCGTCACCATCTCCCCCTCCCACCCCTGCCCACCTCTACCTACAGCCCAGCCCTAATGTCCACAGAATGGCTTGCCAACATGTCAATTTCATGACAATGACTAGTTCAGTTCTGCCACAACAAACTAACTCTGGCTTCTTGTTCCCAACTTTCTTCCGAGAAGGTTAAGATGACATTGATGAGCCAATAATTTTCTTCAATTTTCAACTTCTTAATAATAGGAAAAAGGTGTAAAGACATGTTCCACAGAGAGACTTTCCCTTTATCACGCAACTGACCTGTATCTATAGCAAACACCTTGGTCCCCTCTCACCCCCTTCCCATCTACCTCTTAACCTATGATCTTCTGAAGCCGCTTAAGCTGACACATGTACCTATACGTTGTTTCAGTGACTCTCTTGCTTAGTGCAGTGGGTAGAGCCCAAATCAGCCAGGTTGTTTAACCTCTCTGGACCTCAGTGTTCTCATAAGTAAAATGCAGATACTAACAGATCCCACCTCATAAGGCAGGTGAGAAGTAAATGAATTAATATACATAAAACAACAGAGAGGGAAGTGTTTGGAACACAGTAGGTGGCTCATAGGTTTGCTACAATGATTACTGTTTCTTTGTTGCTGTCCCCGATGCCAGTGGCCACATCACCTTGCTTTCAGCTCTCAGCGGGCTCCCTGCACCATACTCTATCCATCTAAAGCAAAGATAAAGATACTTTGTATTTTTTTTAAGAGTGTGCTTGTGAGTGGGAGGAGGGGCAGAAGGAGAGGAAGAATCTCAAGCTGACTCCCCACTGAGCAGGGAGCCTGATGTGGAGCTCTGTGGATCTAGATCTCAAGACCCTGAGATCATGACCTGAGCTGCAATTAAGAATCTGATGCTTAACCGACTGAGCCACCCAGGTGCCCCTAAAGGCGAGTTCTTTAATTTGTTCTAGCAGTTGCCCTTTCTCACTGTCTCTTCTTCCCAGCAGAATTTTTGGGGAAAAAACATACAACTCTCACTCGATCTATTTTCTCATCCATTCTCCCTTCAGCAAATCATAATTGACTTCTGCCCCCAGGCCCACACCCCCAACTCATTGAAATCCTGTGATCTGAGTGTTGCATTTGGTCAGCATTTTGCAGTGATCCAGCCATCTAGGCTACATTGTTAGAGTTAGAGATGCCTTGAAATTCTCCGGCTTCTACCTACCCCCAATTTCTTCCCACTTCTCAGCTCTCTCCAGACAATCTGTGGACTCCTCTCCCTCCATTCATCCCCTAAATGTTGTTCCCCAGGCATCCTGCTTGCCATTTTACCCTTCTCACACTACACAATCTCTCTGAACCATCTTGTGTACTCATAGGGTACAGCAACACCCAACTACTATACACTGTTATTTCCCAAGAGGACCTTAGAGTCATCAATCACTCCAACCACCCTCCTGACTGATCTACCTCCATGTTTAATCAATACTTCATCGAGCCCCACATGGGGCTCTCTGCTCAGCAGAGAGCCTGCTTCCTCCTCTCTTTCTCTGTATGCCTCTCTGCCTACTTGTGATCTCTGTCTGGCAAATAAATAAATAAAATCTTAAAAAAAAAAAAAAGAACTACAAACAATATCCACGTATTATTTGGGGCGCCTGGGTGGCTTAGTTGGTTAAGCCGCTGACTTCGGCTCAGGTCATGATCTCAGGGTCCTGGCTCTCTGCTCGACAGGGAGCCTGCTTCCTCCTCTCTCCATCTGCCTGCCTTCTGCCTGCTTGTGATCTCTCCCCGTCAAATAAAGAAATAAAATCTTAAAAAAAAAAAATCAGTACCTCAAACTCAACATGTTCAAACTCATCATGAACTCATCATTGTCAAACCTCAATTTGTTCTTCCTCTGAAATTCCTTCCTGCAGTTAATGGCATCGCCATCTTCCTAGTCATCACATGCAGACACCTGGATCTTATACTGGATTTCTTGCTTTCTCTCTCTCATTCCCAGCATATTATTTATCAACAAACCTCACTAATGTCTCTGATTCATTCTCTTCCTTCCATTTACAGTGCCTCAACTTTTCAGTTTATCTATTTCAGTTTATCAGTTTATCCAGAGAATGCCAACAACCACCTAATTCTCCTGACCACAGTTTAGCCATACTAGTTCCAGGACAATATTTTAATAAATGCAGATTTTTGCTCTTTAATATCTCTTCAATAATTGGCCATTACTTACAACCTGACACTGAACCTTTTTAGCATGGACACACTGAAGTCTCCTTTGATCTGTTTTTTTTTGTCAGCTTTCTCCTCTTTTGGCTCCTGCCTCTTCCCCAGATAGGCCCTGGCTTCACACTTGCATAGCATCTTGCCTCTCCCAGGACCGTGCTCACTCATGTATCTGGGCCTTTGCAAATGCTGTCTTCTCTCAACACCCCTTCACTCCTGAAAATGCCCAAAGTAAGGGGACAGATCACTAAGCATAGGTTCCATGGGTGGCTTCCTTACAATCTGTATACACCGATATGAAGAATTGCCATATGAGAAAGAAATACCAAATTTCCATATACTCCATACTGATATGTTGGGATTATAATAAGAAACCCTAATAATTGAACCTTTGGCAAAGCTAGTTTTTAACCCTGTTTTCCTCTCAACTTTCTTCTATTAAGTGCCCTTTCCACTTTGCACGTGGAAACTATGTGCTATTTTTACTCTCCTTTACGTAGAACCACAGCTAGAAAGACTATTAGCAATTTGGGGAATCAAACCCAAAGTAGAACTTTCAGTCAGATAATCATGTGCTCCTTCCCGGACAAAGTTTGCCCAAGATCCTGGGAATCTTTATGAAATGTCAAGTCCAGTTCCTTTCAGCCAAAACTACAGAGGAGGATGGGCCAAAGGAACGTAATGCTTTTGAACCCTGGTGACTCTCTTTTCAGGCTCCCTTACATTCACATTGAATGTGATGCTCATACATGGGAGAAAAATAGTTATAAACCTTCCATTTTTTCCTAGGTAAATGATCTTAAGGTCATACGAAGCACTAGGAATTTCCCTCTCCTGCTTCCCTCTCTGCTGAAAATCTGTTTTTCTGCATCCATCCCAATATCTCATTTGAAAGGAGACAGGTGCTGAGGTTTGAGGTCTTCCTCAAGCTTTATCTACCAGATGCCGTCCATGTTTTATCCACCTTCCTTTGCTCGTAACTTTATTGCTTCTCCTGCTGTCATTTTTAAGTGCATCCTCTTCCCATTTGCAATCGCCTAGTGATCTATATCCATTTCCTTCTAAGGATTCACATTCACAACCCTTAAGAGAACAATCCCAATTAAACCATTCTGTTATAATCTTCCTTTTCCGTACTGGCACTACTTTTATTTGTCTCATGTCATGCTTGTCAGCCTGCTCCCCCATTAGAAACACCTAGAGAGCTCTGTAAAAAGTACTGATGAGCAGGACGGACCATCCTCAGAGATCTGAGATGGTGTCCTTGGGCTGATATCCTTAAAGCTCGCCAGAGAATTCCAAAGGGCATCCAGAGTTGAAATCAACAGCCCCTGTCCTTAATCTTTTCTCTGCTCCAGGCACGGCTGAGACAGGATGACGCCACAGTACCAGTGCACTCTTTTTTGGCAAAGACTTCCACTTGGGTCATTTCAGAAGGTCCAAAGGAATGTGTGTAACTTGGAAAAGCCCCTTCCTGATTCTTACCTGTCCCCATAAGGGGACTACCCCTTCATTACTTATATTGAAAATAGTTATTCTGCACAGCAGAAAAGTCTAAATGCTTTCCATGGTGCCTCATGGCTCCTTAAAACATGGCCTCTCTCTGTTCACTTTTCCAGATACTTCTCTATAGTGTCCCTGTGCCGCATCACTACAGAATCAGCATACATTCAACCCCCACATTGCTATGATTCTACATATGTTATTTGTACTACTTAAGACACCTTTTCTCTTCATTTCTACCTAGCCAAAGCCCTGAAGGAAAACTCAGTCAAGTTCAGCTGAACCTTCTGGCTTAGACTTTTCTTGACTCTTCCTGACAAGAATTTTTCTTTGACATTGCTGCCAAAGAACCTGCTAGGTTCACGTCCCATTATAGTCATTTCTGCTTATCTTCTTTGTAAATCTAAAAGCTCCAGGCAGTTGGGGACCGTGCCTTATTCATGTTTGAACTTCCAGAACATTGCACATTGCTTGGCTTGTTAGTGATCCGGAAATGCTTATGGAATTGAACTATTTCCTTAGTTTTAAATGTCAAGACTTCCTTGTGCCCCTACTAGGCACCTAGACTTGCAGCTTCAAAAACAATTTTTTAAAGAGAGGTATGGGTGTTCACTTCCTTTTTGAGAGTCCCACACACAACATAAACTATGAGATTTCATAGCTGCTATTGCCTACAATATTCAAACCCAGGGGTTTGGGGGTTCTTTTTATGTATGGGTATTTCTAAAAGTTGACATTTAATTTTAACAACTCAAAATATTATAGATCAGTGCACTTTGCACAACGAGGTTAAAAACTGTTCCCTAAAGTATAAGAAACTACCTAGTAGAATTGAACCACATTTGTGATTTTAATCTGATTAGGGACTGGACTCTAGGCTACTTCCCCAGCCTCCTCAGGGACTGGTCCTTCCTTCCCCTTACCAAATCCTCATTATTTTTTAATATCCTTCACATTACCACTGTTCAGAGATATCATCGAAGGAACACACTGTACTGAAACCTAAGCAACAGAGGGAGACTTTTGCTTGCCTGGTCCCCACAACACATCTGTCAAAAAGAATGTGGAAAAGTGCCTGCTGATGAAAGACATCATGATGGTGCCAAGCAATGTGGAAAAATCATCTGTTAGCATTTTGTTGTTACGAACCATCTCTCCCAGTGCTGCTGCCAGGACCAGTAAAAATTCAGGTTATCTGCTGTACAACTTGAGTCACTCAGTCTTTTCCAGGGACCCTTCCAAATTCTACAATCGAGATGGGAGCAAGCTAGAATATTCCCAGGGATGGCACAGAAGCACAGTGAAGCTTTACCACTTCAGAGAATTATAGCCTAAGGAGATGGAAGGAGAGAAAGGAGGGCTCAAGGGCATTCAGGTGTCTCAAAGGGTTGGAATTGGGGCCTCAGAGCGCTCAGGTGAAGTGAGAAGACAGTGTGGTTCTACGGCCCTGTATGTAGGCATCCCGGTTTCCGGTTTGTTTTGGAAGGCTGCACAAAGGCTGCAGTAATTGCCCATGTCGCTGGCTGACATTTGTTACTCTAAAAACAAGTCTCTATTAATAAAAAGAATGGCGCTGGGCTTGATAAAATCCCCAGAAGTTAACAATAGCTGGTTTTAATCAACTATTATCAATACTCTTTTTTGGTTCTTATCAGAAAATAAACCCTATCATGTTACAACTAAGAGGCCTTCTCAGGGACACTCCGAAACACGAGGCACATCTGACACAATGATATAATTAGAACTTGCTAGGAGGAATAAATAGAGAGACTGGGCCGGAGAAGGAGTAAACAGGCATCGAAAGATAAAATGGCACTTAAGATGACTTGGGAGTAAAACCCAACACAGGTGCACGGGATGTCGAGTACGAAGTGAAATTACACATGTGTAAAAATGGCGCCCTCTCTGGGAATCACCTGCCATGCTGATGTTCAGTCAAGATAACAAGGGAAAAGAAACCAACGTAAATCAAGTGTGCTGGACCCCGTGCGAGGTGCCTTCAACTCTGTAAGGCAGACCTTCTGGGAGATGTGTTATCTTCCATTAAGACCCCATGCCTGGAAAATGGTGACAAAGAAACTTCGATCTGGCTGCCGTTAAATTCACACTCTTTCTTTCCACTTTACCATTTTTAAACTGATGGGAGCTAAAATAATAGTATTTCATAATTATGTTTGAAATTGAAGAACAGCGGACACACAATGTGACATTAGTTTCAGGTGTGCAGCATAGTGATTCAACAACATTGTGTGTTAGGCTGTGCTCACCACAAGTGTGTAACTGCCATCTGTCGCCATACAAGGCTTATTACATTACCACTGACTATATTCCCTATGTCATACCTTTCACCCCTCTGATTGGTTTATTCCATTACTGGAAGCCTGCACCTCCCACTCCCTTTCACCATTTTACCCATTCCCCTCCCCGCCAACTCGTCCCTCTGGTAACCACAGGTTTGTTCTCTAAATTTATGGGACTGTTTGGGTTTTGTTTTGTTTTTTAGATTTGACATATAAATAAAATCACAAATAAAATCTTTCTCTGACTTACCACACTTAGCAAAATGCCTCTAGGTCCATCCATGTTGTCACAAATGCCAAGGCCTAGTTAATTTTTATAGCTGAGTAATATTCCATTGTGTGTGTGTAATATATATATATATATATATATATATATATATATATATATATGTCACATCTTCTTTAATCATTCATCTATTGATGGACACTTGGGATGCTTCCTTATCTCTGCCATTAGTTGTTTTTTTTTTTCCTGTTATTTCTATTTTTAATTTTCTGCAGAAACTCCATACCATTTTTCTATACAGGTTGCACCAATTCACATCCTTGCCAACAGGTGCACAATGGCTCCTTTTCGTCCACATCCTCACCAGCACATGTCGTTTCTTGTCTTTTTGATTCTAGTCATTCTGACTGGTGTGAGGCGATTGCCCATTGTGGTTTTGATTTGCATCTCCCTGATGTTGAGCAACTTTTCATGTGTCTGTTGGCTAGCTGTAGGTCTTCTCTGGGAAAATATCTATTCAGGTTCTCTGTTCATTTTTAAATCAGATTATTTTGGTGTTTTGTTTTGGTGTTGAGTTGTGCGAGTTCTTTATATCTATATTTTATATTAACCCTTATTGTATGTATCATTTGCAAATATCTTCTTTAATTCAGTAAGTTGCCTTTTATTTTATTGGTGGTTTCCTTCACTGGACAGAAGCTTTTTATTTTGGTGGTCCCAATGGTGTTGCTTTTGTTCCCCTGGTCAAAGGAGTCATATCTAGAAAAGTGTTGCTAAGGCCAATGTCTAAGAGATTACTGTCTATCTATGTTTTCTTTAAGAAGTTTTATGGTTTGGGCACCTGAGTGACTCAGTCGTTAAGCATTTGCCTTTGGCTGAGGTCATGATCCCAGGGTCCTGGGATCAAGCCCTTCATCGGGCTCCCTGCTCCCCGATCCCCCTGCTTGTGTTCCCTCTCTGGCTGTCTCACTCCATCAAAGAAATAAAGTCTTAACAAAAAAAAAAAAAAAGGAACTTTTATGGTTTCGTGTCTCACATTTAGGTCTTTAAAATATTTTGAATTATTTTTTATTTTGGTGTAAAAAGGCAGTCCATAATAATTATTGACTAACAACATTACATACTACCTATGGCTTACAATGCATCGGTATTACATTAATGTTTATAGTTATGGCCACAACCTCTGACAAGGCTGGTATCGTAACTGTTTTACAAATGAAGAGGGGCGTAGAGACAGTAAGCAAATTGCCCATGAGACAGATTCAAATTCAGATCTTTTCACTTTAGAGCTTTTTCCACCCTATCCCAGATCCTCAGTTATTAATAATCCTTCCCATTTAATACTATGAAATCAGAATGCCAACACAAAAATAGATACTTTCTGACAAATGCTTTCCTTAAAATATTTGCCCTCCATCCTTCTGGAAAAGAACTGGATCAATGGGTAATAGATCTGAAGGTTTTGGTTCCTAGGTAAGTGGGAAGCACTGGCTGAGGGTCAAAAAATCTGGATTCTGCTTCTGGTTATCATAGTCATTAGCTACTTGTACCTCCAAAATAATTTACTTCCTGTAATCCACATTTTATTAATACCTAAAATGAGAGATCTAAAATACTTAGTAAATTTTCCTTTAGTTCTAAAACACTATAATTTTCACACCCAGACTTCATATCTCTTCCTCTCAAAACTTCCTAGAATATAGCTCTGCTCTTGAAAGCTTGATAAAGATTTAAAGCACAATATTGTCTAAGCCATATAAAAAGTCCCAACACTCATTATTAATGCAAATGTACATACAAGTTCAAACAGACTCATTAAGGGGCTCTGAAAACACACCAGTGGCTCAGTTTGCTGTTTAGATAAAGTCACATGTTATTTTTGCAATCTGATAGTTATTATAAGGATTCAGGAATATACTTCAAAAATAAACAAATATAACCATGAATCATCATCCAAGGAAGTAGCGGGGAAGTCAAACAGAAAAAGCTTTGAAATCTGGACTGCAGTTCCTACCTGGGACACAAAACAAAACAAAACAAAACTTAATTGCAGCCAGAGTGCTTTTGTGGAATAAAAGAACAAAAAAATCATTACTCACAGGAGGTTCTGGTAATGTTTTATTTCTAAGTTATTAATATCACTAAATGTAGTATAATTCACAGAATAGACGTACCTTGGGATATCCATGACAATGATTTTCAGACTTCATTTTTGCAGAAAGTAATTCTAAACCTAATGAGCAAACCCAAGACTGCACATGGTTAGGCAATAAGCCAACATGCTAACTCCTCTATTAAGAGAAAGGAATTGGAATTTTATGTTGTATTATTATCACCACTGGAATTACAGCTAGTCCAGTAACGTATGTATGACCCACTGCAGAGTACCTGGGAGCTTAGAGGCAATAGATGGTAAATCCTGGTCCTCAATGTGTGACAAACTGAGGTTCTTCAAGTAATTATGGCAATTACTTGAATATTTCCTTCTGAGCTCACACACTGTCTATGAAGGGACACCATCTTATGGTCACTCTATGGCCATGGCCATCCTATGTCCCATAGTATCATTTTGGAAACTGTCAAGTGGATTCCTAAAGTATATTTGCCTCAAATACTCCCAAACTGTGTATTTTTTTCTGGAAGTGAGAAGTACCAGGTCACTTAAATAGCATTATCAAGTGGGAGCACATGAGGAGGGGCTAGCTGTTGAGTTCTGTCTGGTACTAAAAGTAAAGGTGACATGCATAAACTCTGGGATTACGAATTAGAAAAAAACTTTCCACCTCTTTCCCAAAGTCATAGCTCTCTAGTAACAAGAGGAGGACCAGGGGAGAGACTGTCACAAATTCCTACTTACGGACTTACTCTTCACCGTCATGTTATATGAAGAGAGAGACTGGAAATAAATTTTATCTCACTTATACCTAAGTCTCTCTACCATCTAATGTTCAAAAAGCTTTAATGAGCACATATAATACATCAGTTCTTGTGAAAAGTGTCAGAGAAATGCAATACTTAAGAAACAACCCATACTTTGAGACATTCTAGCTGAGAAGAGATATTTGTCAGTTTCAATTTTCAAGAACGCTGAGCTATATGGATTTTACATTTTTTTTAAAAAGATTTTTATTTCTGGGGCGCCTGGGTGGCTCAGTGGGTTGGGCCTCTACCTTCGGCTCAGGTCATGATCCCAGGTGCCTGGGATCGAGTCCCGCATGGGGCTCTCTGCTCAGCGGGGAGCCTGCTTCTCCTCATCTCTCTGTCTGTCTCTCTGCCTATTTGTGATCTCTCTCTCTGTCAAATAAAGAAATAAAATCTTAAAAAAAAAAAAAGATTTTTATTTCTTTATTTGACAGAGAGAGATGACAAGCAGGCAGGCAGAGAGGCAGGCAGAGAGAGAGGAGGAAGCAGGCTCCCTGCTGAGCAGACAGCCCAATGCGGAACTCTATCCCAGGACCCTGAGACCATGACCTGAGCCGAAGGCAGTGGCTTAACCCACTGAGCCACCCAGGTGCCTTGGATTTTACATTTTTATTATTGACACATAACATTTCCCTTGAGATTTGAAGAAAACCAAGGTCCACACCAGTTGCTTTGTCCAGCAAACATAACACAGGTTATTCATGTTGCTTCTACTACACAGGAATAGTCCACCCCAGGCCCACATGTATAACTAAACTCCCTGAATAGCAAGGAGGTATTTGGCTTCCTATCTTAACATTTTTGAACAAATGACTAATGATGTGTGCCTAGGCCACAACCACCTTCTCCTTGCCACTTTGAGTCTTCCTAGGGATTAGTCACTTGATAAATCTGCCATTGAATGGATTTAAAATTATAGGTTAATTGACAAGGAAAACAAACAAGAGGGTTTACATGTTTTTCATTAAGACCTGGGCTCTGGCCTAGGACATGTCCTCTAAGGAAACTAGAAGGAAAATGTCTTAAATTTCCCAAAATTGTTCACCCCAGCCAAAAGGCACACTCATTATACAAGATATAAGTTGAGATGCCAGAAAAGGGCTCACAAAATTAAGGATTGTCTTCATTCTCTAAGTAATGGACCCAAGGAGAAATATTTTCTTCTATAATTGGAGAGACTGGGTCTCCTAATGGAAAAAACACTAACATAGTGGTCAGAGTGCTTGGATTTAGTTCAGTATAAGACCGCTGTACAACCTCAAGTTTCCTTCTTATCTCTGGCTATTGTCTTCCTCTGTAAAATAAACAGGTATAAAAAGATCAGAAGGCTTACACACCAGGTGTTTTGGGATCCATGATTCCAGAACTGAGCAGTTCTGCAAACACTAAGCTGAAATGTTATTTTAAAAGGGTATTTAGCTTAAAAACAAAAAGGGCTTTAAGAAATAAAATTATACCAAAAAACCACATTTCAATACTAACAGCACATCTAGTACTAAGGTATTTGGCTTTATTTATGCTTTTCTTTTTGATTTTTCTGGCAATCGGGGAATACAAAGTTTTCAATGACATGTTTTAGGATCTACTCAGATGCTCTGAAGACAAATCTCATTGATTCGGAAAGTTGTGACTCTGCACTGGTCTCTTTCTGTTTTAAAATTAAGTCTTGCACTTATGCATGGAAGTATATTGCTACAGCACAGATACCATATTCAGTTAAGCAGAGCCAGAGCTCAGGTTCATCTGCTCTGTGCAGGCAAAACAGTCTGCTATTTGATAACAAGCAAAGAAATGAGCAGGAAAACAGGATATTTGGGCATTTAAATTTATACTTGGTGCTTTTTGGCAGAGTGATGTGTATGATTACAAATAATTTCAGCCATTCTTAGTTGTTACTAATTCAACTGTAAAAATTCCCTGTGATACAGGTTTCAACCTTAGGGATTGTTTTAACTGAATACAAGCTTAGGATTTTAAGAGAAAATGTTTTTAACTCTCCATTTTTAACTATATATTTTATAAAATGTGATTCTTGTGATTTTCTTCTAGGAAGATTTTTTAAAAAAGTATTTGGATGTCATGGCTTATTTAAGATTCTAAATTTAAAACTCCTAAATTTGAATTCATGTTTCTTAAAAAAGCATCTTCATGAAAACATGTGAGAGGACCTTTATGACCTTGGTACAGGCAGAGCTTCTTTTCTTTTTTTTTTTTAACTTTAGTATAATTAACACACAGCATTACTTTCAGGTATACAATATATTGATTCAACAATTCTGTACATTCTGTACATTACTTAGTGCTCAACACAGTAAGTATACTTTTTTTTTTAAGATTTTATTTATTTATTTGAGAGAGAGAGTGAGAGAGAGAACATGAGAGGGGAAACAGAAAGAGAAGCAGACTCCCTGCTGACCAGGGAACCCGATGCAGGACTCGATCCCAGGACTCCAGGATCATGACCTGAGCCAAAGGCAGTAGCTTAACTAACTGAGCCACCCAGGCGCCCTCAACACAGTAAGTGTAATCTTAATGAGTTCTTAAATATGCCATCAAAAGCACAATCCATCACAAAAATTGATAAATTGGATTTTGGCACAGCACTGTTCAAATAAAACACAGGCCTCAGACTGGGAGAAAATTATCTGAAAAATATGTATCTGACGAAGAACTTGTACCCAGAACATAAAAAGAACTCTGTTAAAACAAAAATTAAGGGGTGCCTGGATGGCTCAGTCAGTTAAGCAGCTGCCTTTGGCTCGGGTCGTCATCCCAGGGTCCTGGGATCGAGCCCCACATCGGGCTCTCTGCTCAGCAGGGAGCCTGCTTCTCCCTCTGCCTCTGCCTGTCTCTTTGTCTACTTGGGCTCTCTGTTTCTCTGTCAAATAAATAAATAAAATCTTTAAAAAAATTTTAAAATAACCTCTCCCTTTCAAAACAGGTAAATGATTCAAATAGCTCCTGAAAGAACATATATGGATAACATTTAAGCAAATAAAAAAGATGCTCAACATCCCTTAACCAAACCACAATGAGATACCACTACATATTTATTGAAAAGGAAGCAGGGGAGAGATGAGAACTGACCCATCTGACAATACCAAGGGCTGGGGAGGATGTGGAGCAACTGGAACTCTCCTAGGTGACAAATGGGAATGTAAAATGGCATCACTATTTGAGAAACCAATTTGGCTGTTTCTTATAAAGCTAAATACACACTTTCCATGTGATCCAACAATCCCACTTCTAAGTATTTGCCCAAATGAAATAAAACATGTTAACATGAAAATCCACACACATACATTTTCAGCAGTTTTATTAATAATCACACATGACCGTTAATTTTGTGTGTCAACTTGACTAGGCCACTGGGCGCCCAGTTATATGGTCAAACATTATTCAAGGTGTTCTTTGAGGGTGTTTTTAGATGAGATTAACACTTGTATCAATCAGTAGACTCAGTAATGCAGATTGCTCTCCCTAATGGGGGTGGGGTACCATCCAGTCAGTTGAAGATCTGAATAGAACAAAAGGGTTCACCCTCCTGCTAAGAAAAAACTCCTCCTGCCTAACTTCCTTCGAACAGAGACATTAATCTCTTCCTGACTTGGAATGGAATCATCAACACTCTCTCCTCCTAGGTCTCAAGATCTGGGGCCTTCGGGCTGGAATTATGGCACCCACTCTCCTGAGTCTCCAGCGTGTCAACTCACCTTGGAGATCTTGGGACTTGTCAGGCTCCATACCTGCATGAGCCATTCCTTAAAAGAAATCTCTCTCTCTCTCTCTCTACACACACACACACACACACCCTATTAGTTTAGGTTTTTTTGTTTTTGTTTTTGTTTGTTTTGTTTGTTTTTGTGGAAGACCCTAGTACACTGAAAAAATTGGAAGCCACCCAAATGTTCTTCAACTGGGAAAGGATAAACAAATAGTGGTATATGCACAAAGGTAAAATCTAATTAGAAATAAAAAGGAATGGACTACTATTAGCTGCAACAATATGGATGAATCTCAAATGTGTTAAGAAGCTGGACTCAAAAGGCCACATACTATACGATTCCATTCATATCACATTCTGAGAAAGTCAAAGCTATAGGGACAGAAAAAGCAAGAATGGTTGCCAGGTTTGAGGTCAGGAGAGAGGATGTCTTCCAAGGGACACAGAGGAATTTTTTATGGTGATGGAATGTTCCATGTCTTGACTGTGGTTATGGTTACATGACTGCATGGGTTTGTCAAAACCTGTACTCTATAAAGGGAGATTTTCACTGTGCATAAAATAATCTCAATTTAAAAAGTATTTACAGATTGACATTATAATAAGTAATATGTATACATTTGTATACATTTGAGACTGTAAAATAAATATATACTTGTAAAATGCCACTCATCAGTTGGACTTCCAAGCAAGATTTTGTTTGCAACAAAATCTTCCTCTTCTTGAGAAAATGCATCACAATAGACATAGTGTTAGATGAGTCCCCAAAGCAGCTAAAGAATATCAAAAACAAATATCAAAAAAGGTCCAGCTTCCCTAACATAGAAGTTCAAGATTTTTCATGAATGCCGTAGCATCTTCACACCTGTGGCCCAGGTTGTGGAAATTTCTGTCTTGGTCAGGGTTGGGAGGGGTTAATGGTGGACCATCTAAGACAGTCCCAACACATTCAGCATCACTCTCACATCCTCACTATGTGACAACATGGCTGAGGAATGAACAATGTCTACTGAAGCTCGGAGCGCTGGGCAGGATGTTCCAATGCCTTTAACACTGTGATGTCTCATGACTTCCCCTGTGTCAATCTCTTTCTTATCACGTTATTTATGACGAGTCTGATTTTCTCGCTCTAGTTGTTCAAGTATTTTCAAGGATAAAAGATCCTACTTCTCTGCTTCTGTAAGTAACAAGAACCTAATGTCTTTTAGTCCCAGGTCAACTTGAAGAGTTTTCTCTATTAATGTTTCCCTTAACAAGCCTCCAGAACAAGGATCAGGGTATTAGGTTAAAAGTGTGCCTTGGGTTTGTGATAGATTGATAGGTGGTGTCTCTGTGACTGGGGGTGGGGGGCCCACAAAACTATCACACAGTCTATTGCATAGTGCAGTTAGAGCAGTTTCCTCCTATACTTACAGGGTCTCTAAGGTGTAGGAGGCCTATTATCCCATCAGTGTTGTAGGCTACAAACTTATTCTGTAAAACGAGAATGACATTACCTATCTTGCTCCCTAATATACTTTTCATGGAAGGTGAAAGAATCTCAGGATAATGTAGCCAGAAGAAGTCAAGAAAAACTCTTACTAAAAAATATTGCAGAGTTTATTTAATATTAGATACAATTCATAGCAACTAGCTGGGTCTACAGTGCATTGTCAGTTGGAAGCTACTAGCACAACCCATCCCCATCTCCTGTATGTGGGTTGATACATATGCTTAGATGGTGACCTTAGGAAAAAAGGTGAACCTAATGCGGTTAAATAAAAGTCATCCTTTCTTTCTTAATGCATTAAGTATGAAGGGGTGGGGGGTGGGAGGTTGGGAGAAACGGGTGGTGGGTATTAGAGAGGGCATGGATTGCATGGAGCACTGGGTGTGGTGCAAAAACAATGAATACTGTTACACTGAAAAGAAATTAAAAAAAAATGCATTAAGTAGAATCCAAATGCCCCGAGAATGGACATTCAAATACATTAGAATTGTATCACACAACAAAAAGCTAGGATGTTGCCTATATATAGGATGTATAAGACACAATGTTTATGTGTCAAAATTTTTCTCAAGCAATAGTTCACATATTCATTGACAGGAATCTCCTCTTGCCTATTTACCTCTACCTAAAATGTGCTCAAGTCCTTCTTCTCATATCTGCCCCCTCCTCACAAAAAATGAGAACACCTGCCTCAACCCTGCCCCATCCTCAAGAAAAAAATCTCCCATTATGTTCGTTGACATACTCTAAAAGATTCACAGCTATCTGCTGTCTTTGCATTTTTACCGTACCCTGTGTGCAGTTTCTCAAAATCCAGGCTACATCACCATCATTTTACTGAAAAGGCTCATGAAAACCACACTTAATGGCTCCCTGAGTTACCCACTTTGGTGGATGTTTCCTCATTCTCCTTTGGGACTCTGCAGCTGAACTTGAGAACCACCCCTCTTATTTTCTCTGAGGAGCATAACTCTCGGGGTCTTCTTCCCACCTTGCAGTGACTCTGCCTCCTGCCGCCTTCCCTTCCTGCTTCCGTCTTCCAAATACCTCAATTAAAACAAGCTAAGAGAACTTACGTTTGGTCTCCCTTGATCACAGATACAGTCCTAGAAGCAAGAGTAGCACCTGGTCTGTAAAAGCCAGATAGTTGTTCAGATAGTTGTTGAATAAATGAATTTCCCAATGTCCCTAGATAAAAAGTCCCTACAGCTATTGTGCCTATAAACCTACTGCAGTCAGTTAGCAAAGGGAAGAGGAAGAGGCAGGAACCCCAAGCAGGGCCCATGCAAAGCCTGTGACAAATGTGATGGTAGCCCCTCATTTGTATGATTACTGATATCTCCCCTTAAATTGGCCCTAGCTGATAAATGCCTATCCAATGTGGGGTTGTGTTCTTTCCAACAAGCCTCATGAAATTCGTAAGTCCAAAGCGTCAGGTCCATCTCCATCCGGACCTGGTTAACTCTGTCTCCTTCAGTGGACTTCCAGACTCTATTACTTTACAGTATGCACAGGTCCTAGAAGAGAGTTGACAAACTGACCCCAAATTAGTCAAAATAAACATTCTATCCCAAAGACATTAATAATTGCCATTATTTTGAATGTACACAGTTATTGGCATGAATTTTTATAGTTCCTAATCATATTTACACTTAAAAACCATTGAGGAAGTCACAAATAGGAGTTATACCACGTGGATTCAAGTGTTAGGATTTAGTTTCCAACCCTCCTTCACGGGGACAGACACCAAAGCGACAGGGAAAGGGGTCCTAGAAATGCCTTGATTGACAGGAAGCCTTGAAACAGCACCTTGGACAAGGTGGGTGACTGCTTTCTTCTTCAAGGTGGCTAGGTTCTTTCTGAGTTTCTGTACATTAGCGATCAAGTTCAATAAACATACCCAGCTACAGACTTATCTGGGAAGAAGCAGAAATGTTTCTAGAACTGTGCTTGCTTCATTTGGAGTCCTTGCAATTGAGATGTATATGGGTGGGTAGGAAACGGGTGACAAAGCACATCTGTAGTGCCTCCTCTTGGAAGCAGAGGGGCCTGGAAGAATGGTCAGGGAATTCTAAATCTCCACCGAGAAGTCCCCCTGACCATAGGGCATCAATATACATCACTTTTAAAAACAGTTTTGGCCAAGTATCACACTGATTAATTTGAGCTCACAAAGATCTGAGGTAATATTTAAAAACCGATCTCTTCCTTGTGTAACCATGGTTTAAGAAAAATGTAAATCCTCTATGTGGGTTTATTTTTTAATCGGGATATTAATTATATATTCCTAAATCCGGGGTGCTCACTGCCTTTAGCAGTTAAGACAATAAATGGGGTTTGGCAGAACATTTACTCTGATTATTGGATGTGTCATGATACTTGGAACATCAGGATGCGTGTGAAATTACACTCGAGTACGACGCACACAATAGCTTGGAAAAGACAGATCTCATTTTTACTTGATTCTTTCCTCCTGGAATACGGACAAACCGCATTCTTGTTTTCCTCCTGCACTACCCCCCAACCTTAGATTAAACTATATTATGTTTGATTGAACCTCATCTCCATAATTTGGGCTTTTTGAAAGGATCGTTATTACAAGAATCATATTTTTCAGCTTTCCAGTAATTGCACGATATGAATTTAAGTCAGAATTCTTATTTTCTAAGCAATCAAACGTTGAGCATCATTCATGCAATGCTTATAAATAAATGTTTAACTATTCTGTGCAAAGTTGAAATGTCACTTCAGATTTATTTTGACAGAGAGGTTGAGGTGGCTATAATTTTCTCTCGACCAATTTTTCTATTTTAAATGTTATGGCTGCACATATTAATAATGTGAAAAGAAAGGGGCACTATTACCTGAAAACTCCTACATGGTTTCTTCACAAGTCATCCAGAATTTAATAACTATATGCACAAGTTAACGATGATACAGGGACAGCTATGTAAGTCCCTCAAACTGCATGCCTGCTGGAGTGTTTTATACCAACAACGTGTTGCTCTTTCATGGAATGTGTCTATCAGCTACAAGAGCTCAGACCTGCCAGCTTTGGGCCATGCACCCTCCATGAATAAATGAACTGGCTCCAGTACCTGTAGCAGTCATCCATTCCAAATAACTCCAAGCTACTTACACTTAAATACTTAGCTTTCAAGGAAATCTCAGTGTTGGGACTACGACCTTTCCCTCTACACACGTCAGAGCAGTGGAAAGCTTTCTGACTGTGTGCCCTTGATACAGTATTGATACACACATGAAACAGGTTAGAATTGTGGAGGGGTTTGAAAGAAAGGAATTTTGGTTTTTATAAAGAGGGATGTGAAGATCATTTCTCTTGGTCCAAATTTACTATGTTAAAACATACCATAATCTCAACTCTAGTTGTTAAATATAAAAGCAAATGCGTTTCCTTCTCGATCACTTTCTTTTACTTTTCTTTCATGTGCTTTTCATATTTTCATAGGAATGTAACACAGGTAAGAATAAAAGTGTCGGATTAAATCCAAACCTGATGTACCTGTGCATCAGGTACTAAAACTGGAGCTTATAAAGAAGGAAAATTTGTTTTTCTGTGTCTAGATGTAATTGGTTTTAAAAGATAATTTTTAAGGGGCTTGCTAGGCAAAATCCTCCAGCCACATTTACAGTTTCTCAGTAATGGTATTTTAAAAACAATCTTTTGTTATGGGTGGTATTTGGTTGCATGTTGGAGGAAAAAATGTAAAATCACTCCAAGAGATACTCCTGATAGCTGGCAGCCTCTGTCTCTCCACTTCTTCTTCTTCTTCTTCTTCTTCTTTTTTTTTTTTTTAAAGGCAATTAGTTTGCTAATGAGCAAGAAGTGAGTGATGCTGTAGGAATCCAATGTTTGAGTCTAGGTCACAGCAGAGTCAATTTGGACACTGATCCATATCTCACAAGTCTACAACAATCTCATCTGAAAATTACAAATGAATCTCTCAAGCTCTATTTATAAATCCTGGATGCAATTGGAAATCTTGCAGAGACAAGAGAGAGGAAAGGAGCAGAAAAGTATTAGACAACCTTCTGACCTTGAAAAGGTGATAGGCTGGCCAAAAAGTTGAAATTGAATGAGGTATTTCGAAGAGGTGGCCTTATTTTCTTCCAAATGCTTTGCATATTCTTCAAAGACTCATGCTTAATTTGGTTGGTGCATTCAAAGATTTTGGTTTTAAACAGGTTCTGTTAACCCTCTGCATAGGCTCAGTACCACCCACTATACATAAGCTGCCTACCACTTAAATGGCACTTTCTCCACCTTTGGCAGAGAGCACTGGCCTGGGAGAAGACCTCACTTCTAGTCAAGGTACTTCTGTCAGCTGCCTGCATAGCCCTTTAACTGCTAAGGAGTAGCAACCAGAAGGTGAATCTCCTTGGCTGGTGGATTCTACCGGTTGTAAGGAGCCCTGTCCTCCCGGGAGCATGGTACCTCCTTTAGGGGCACTGAGGAAAGAAAGATGAGAACCATTAACCTCGAATCTAAGATCAGCTCTTTCAGTCTGCAGTTGCTCATTTATGGCTTTACAAATTATCACACATTCAAATGAGTCCAAGGTGATTTCACCTCAACTAATACACCCAATCCTTCACTCACTGTAAGTTGTCTTAACATGCAACATCTGGTAAATGTCCACCTAAGACAATGGGAAACAGTATTCTCGCAGTAGGAAACCATAAGCTGTCAAAATTATCTTCTAAAAAACTTCCAAGAACATAGCTGCCCTACTATAATTCTCCCATGTCTCTACGTGTGAAAAATATTGCCTGTAAAATCACATTGATTGAAATCTAATTTCCATGACAAAGGAAGAAAAAGGGAAAATCAATCAGTGGTTAATTTATGCTCTGATGCATGCATTACTGTGAGAGAAGCTTCATTGTTCTGCTATTTATTGAAGGTTCACATCCATCTTATGTTCAGCACTGGGGGTGCAGGAGAGGGACAATACCTCTGCTTTCATGACTGTAATATGAGAAGAAGTCTTGCGCAGGGCTGGAGTCAGGTAGAAAGAGCCAAGGTGACAGAGCAGGGAGCCTTGGGACATCAAGAGATGGTTTCATGTATAATGAGGGCCCAGCAAGGGCTGGACCACAAAGGATTGGTAAAGGTGGAGGGGCAGATTGTGAATAATCCAAGCAAAAGAAGGCAGCAGGGTGATGGGAAACCATAGGAAAATAGTGGAAGAAAAGACCAGTTAGAAGTTTGAATCTCACTTTAGAAGGTCTTAAATATCATGCTAAGGACTTTGAACTTAACTGGATAAGCAATAGTGAGCCACTAAAGGTGGGTAAGGGAGAGAAACAGCAGTCTCTAAGTAGCTTATAACACGGTTTGAATATAAGCAAGACCTAAGGCTCTAAATTAGAATGACATCATCAGAGGGTCAAGGAACAAGTGTATGTGAGGGGCCATGGAGCTAAAATGATCATAACATAACATAAGATACAGAAGCTAAGGGTGAGGTTTCTGAAGATAGCTGAGATTTTTGGCCTGGACTTTCACTCTTAGGAGAACAGTGGAACTTTAAATATATAGGGCAACCCCCCAAAAAGACTGTTGTGTGCTGTGTTTAGGCTGGATGGGGGAAAAGTCAGAAGGAGAAAAGTAGGCAAGTCTTTTCAACCCTGGGATTATAAGAATTTTTGATGCTGTGGCTTCAGAAATTTTAAATTTTGAGATACTGAAAATAGTTCCCCAGGGTAGATTTTTCCAGCAAAAATGAGAACTTTTCCCAGAGCTGGAAACTCAGGCGAACATTTGAATCCAAACAAATAGCTCAGAAAAGCCTTTAGATAGAGGTAAAAATCAATGAAATCTTCAAGGGACAACACATGGCAAGTCAAGAAACTAAAGGCTACTTTTTTCCAGGGTTCCATTTGGGGGGGAGGGCATGGAGGTAGGAGTGAGGGGGAAGCAAAGATGGAGAAGCACACTCAAAAGAGAATTCAATGTCCTAGACATCGAGGGAGGAGATTCAAGAAGGATTTCAACACAGAAGCTTGATTACAATCCAAGCCAACGAAGACCAAGAAGGGACCAGCAGGGTGGGATAACTAGTTCCTCTGTGGTCTTAGCTGTTTCCCTATAGAGGTAACAAAAGGCAAGTGGTAGGAGGATCGGCTACTTGGGACTGACGTCTGAGAACTTTGCCAGAGAGAGGAAGGATGGAAGCTCAAAGAAGCAGTACCGTCAGGAGAAGGGATTTTAAAGTAAAGGATAGCGGAATTTGAGCAATGGGGAAAGGCAAGGGCCAAAAAAAGAGAACTAGAAACAGGGAGAGATACAGAAGAGGTGGTCTGCAAGAGGACATTGGAGAGATCAGGGACAAAATATTGGGTACTTTCGGTTCTTTTCATATGCATGGGGGCCAAAGTTAAAAACAAAGCAAAGAAATAAAGGTGTGAATAGTCTAGAGACAGAGGCACTCATTCTATTTTATTTTCTTCTTCTCTTGAAAGAAATGCCCCCTCCTCTTTTCCTCAGAGCTAATTCAACTAGCTGGGTCTCTGCTTTCACCCTTTAATGTCTTCTCCAGGAGCACTTTTTTTTGTTTTGTTTGTTTTTAAATTTGCTCCTCTCTGGCTGGCTCTTCCTTTTATCTACTCAGGTCTCCTGCTCAAAGTGCAGAACTACTCATTCTTCTCACTGCATAGCACCTTCACAAGCATTAGCCTATGTAATCTGAACAGCTCTGTGGTGAAAGGGGGCTCCCCTCCCCATTTAAAGGACAGTCCCAAACTATAGTCATGGGAGGCATCCTCTAGGACTCAAGACTGGATCTTCGGACTGTCAAGTCTCGTGTTCTTTCTCCCATGCAGAGCCGTCTCCAGATAAACGTGTCAAGATGCCGGCGGTAGACTCCGTTTCTGTCCAAACATTACAAAGTACCCGGCTTGCTGTCAGAGACCGAACTTTAAATGGCTGAAAGAGGTTGATAGATTGTGTGAAAATTTTATGGTCCTTCCGTCAGACACCGTAATTTACTATCACATAATACACAGAAGAATCAAAAGAAACCATCCCACAAGGGCAAACAATGTGGAGGCGGTGGCCCCTTTGACACTCTAAGGCCACAGGCATTGTATGGATCCAATAAGAAAGCTGCCTCCACGAGCGAGAGAACAGCCTCTTGATCTTGCAAAATGTTTTTGGACACCTAAAGGCTCTTTTATTACTGAGGCTGATTAAAATGAAAAGCTTAAACGACTAAAATGTTCTTTTTGATGAGTTTTTGCCATGAACCTTGGACCCTGTAGTCCAGTGGGATTGGAGCCCTTTGATCCTGGGCACTCACATAAATTCAGAGTCATAAAACAACATTGGATTTGATTTTACTAGTGTGGCTGATGTTGCCAGATTTGTAATGCAATCTTGTTTTCTCCCCTCCTCATTTTTGGGCCCATCCACCATTATTTTATAGCCAAAGGAAAGGAGTTTCCATTTGCTTTTGGCAATCAACCGTCAAGTTTAAGCCACTACTCTAATGCTGGAATCCCAGAGACAAATAATGATACTGTATTATATTCATCAACATGGGACAAATCACTGTTATTTCATGTGCTGAAAATATAACAGCAAAAAGAAAACCCCTTTTCTGGATGAAAATACTTATAGATTTTCACTGCTTAAAAGAGTTCTAAGATTATGTGCCTGAGAACTATACTACAAGTCTCAAGTAGGAAAAATATCAGATTTAGTGTTCATAAATTTCCAGCAAGACTAATTGAAAATTAATTTTAAAAAAATCAAAAGACTCCCAGGTTATTTATTAATGAGTGGCAGATCTTATCTTAGCTTCCAGACTTCATTAGCCTAAAACAACAAACAAACAAACAAACAAACTGCTATTTTGGGGAGAAGTAAATACTCAGTGAGATGTTTAACAAGAGACACTGCCATAAATATAACCTAGATGTTTCATTCACTTCCTTTTCTAATCTTCTAATCATTTTCCTATGCATCTGTACCACAATATTCCTATAACTTCTAATTCCAGAAATGAAATTCTAACTGTACAAGGCCTATGAAGGAAGAAAAGCACAAATACTTTTACAGAGACCTGTTATACACAGACTGAATGATCAATAGTGGGGCACAACTGTTCATTTTTTGTGGAGTAAAACATCGGTTTGGGCTCATTTAAAAAGACCAAGGATATATCTAGCCTGGTCACTAGACCAGAGAAGACTGACTTAAGTCAGGTAAACAGTTTTCAGTAATTCTTCATGGCTTGGCTGAAGGCTGGGAAATTGTTCACTAGGATAATTCTGTATGTGACTTGGGGCACAAGGGTCACGATAGGTCTCAGTAATTCCAATTTGAAAAGAGTGACCATAGAATACATGTGTTGCTCTCCAGTGGGCGGTGCCTCATGGCATTTCCCGCTGCAGTTTCTCAATCCCTACCTGAGGCTCCAGTGACCATTTCAGAGTAAAGTCCAGCCAGGGGAATAGAATTCCGACATCTATTCACCTCTTTGCACGTGTGAATATATTAGATTAAGCATAAATGAATTTGCCATTTTTTAAGTCAAAAAAGGTCAAATATCAGTGATTTCCTCTGATACAACTTATAAACCTCATCCAAATTTGGAAAAAAAAATATTCTGTCTTATCAATTAATACTTGAAATTATGTGCATTTCTTTGCAGCAGATGACCCATGCCATACGATTGTTATTATTAATAAATAGAAATGTACTATACAGACACCTACAACAGTTTACAGGGTCTAAGAAATTGTCACCTATTTGTAGAGAAGAGTAACTGTCTTGGTGTGGTGCATATATTCAGTCATGACAAGGGAAGGGTGTGCAGAGGCCAAGAAAGAACATTCTCATTCCATGCTTGAAATCATAGCATTATTGTCCCTATTATTTACTTATTCAAAAACTATTGATTGTGTACTGGCAATGTTCCAGTAGTGGTCTAGGAACCGGAGGATAAAATTGAGCTGTGCAAACACCTGGAGGGAAGCAACAATGGCAGTTTTGGTAGCTCTGGCTTTACCAGAAGCACTCATCAGCGCTGGAGAAAGTCCACACTCCCTGTCAGAGGGGGTGAATTCTCTCTCCCCTACCCCTAACTTAGGCCAAGCTAGTCTCCCCTCCTACCCGCAGGCTGGCAACAGTTGCAACTGTCCTCACCACTTCCACTCTGTAACAGGAGCCTGGTGGGGTGGGGAGTATTTAGAAAATGCAAGTCCTTTCATGTCTCACCTTTCTCTGCTCAAAACCAGTAGATTCTCAACATTCTGAGGGAGAAATCTGAAAATCTTAAGGACCACTAACAAGACCCTTCTTGATTATGGCCTCTTGCCCTCCTTCATGGCAGTGCTTTGCAAACCCTGGATTAGTGGTTATTAATTAATTAATAACACATTAATGTACAGAAATGTGTGCACAGGTCTATACTCACAAGCATAAGGCTCAGTGTACTTACAGAAGAAATACATGCAGTGCTTGTGGCCAATACATACACATGAGCATTCTATATGAGATGAGAAGAGCCACCAGGAAGCAGTGCCTCAGGAAATTGATCATCTTGTTTCCTCACGTGGAACCATTAAGAGGAAATTAGACTTTTGTACATTAATGTGTTATTAATTAATTAATTAATTAATGGTACATCCATTAATGGAACAGAAATCAATTTATGCTTTACTACCAGCATTTTTTTTTAAATACAAGAGAGTTAAATATATCAGAATAAGCTCCCAAGAAATCAGTTCTGTTTAACAAAACTCATTTCTTTCATAGGCACAAACACATAATCTGGGTTTTGATGTAAAATTCACCATTTATTCTAAAATGCAGTTTAAAATACTTAAAAACCACTAATCCAGAACTTCACCCCCAGCCTTTCTCCTGTGTCCAGTCACACCAGCCTCCCCAGAGTCCTTCAAACCAGCCAAGTTCCTCTTCCTTCAGGCCTCTGCTTAAATGGCATTTGCTTAAAAAAGAATCCTTCCCTGACCTCAAATCTAAATGATATCCAATCATAGCATCCTATACCATATTTTTCTCCACAGCAACATTATACTTCTTGAGTGACTCTTTTTTTTTTTTAAGATTTTATTTATTTATTAGACACACACAGAGAGAGAGATCACAAGTAGGCAGAGAGGCAGGTAGAGAGAGAGGGGGAAGCAGGCTTCCTGCTGAGCAGAGAGCCTGATGTGGGGCTCGATCCCAGGACCCCGAGATCATGACCTGAGCCAAAGACAGAAGCTTAACCCACTGAGCCACCCAGGTGCCCCTGGAGTGATTCTTTTATCAATATCTGTCTCTCTGTGTGGACTACAAGCTTCCAGAGGGTAGCAACCGTGTCTATTTTGTTCCTTCCAGTACCCAGCACAGCACCTGACACCCAGTAGGCTCTTACTATTTAGTGAATGATAGAGAAAAGTCCAATTTCCTCTTAATGGTTCCACGTGAGGAAACAAGATGATCAATTTCCTGAGGCACTGCTTCCTGGTGACTCTTCTCATCTCATATAGAATGCTCATGTGTATGTATTGGCCACAAGCACTGCATGTATTTCTTCTGTAAGTACACTGAGCCTTATGCTTGTGAGTATAGACCTGTGCACACATTTCTGTACATGCTGTTCTGAGAATGAAACTAAGAGCACTTTTATTGCTCATGTGTTTCAAGCGAAGTTCTGAACTGGAAAGCTGCTCCAATACAAAGAAAATCTACTTGGAGATTTACTAAGAGAAAAAGGGTCAAGCTGACCTCCAGTGGTAAGATTAGGGAATGGCTTCTAAAATAACTGTAAAATACCCAGGTTATCTTTCACAAACTCACATATCTATGCGGCACACCCATCTTTATGTATATTAAATGCATTTGCAACAAGGAGGGGTCATACCATACAGAATATTAGAACAAAATATGCAGAAGTGTATTACAGAGACACAGCAGCTTCTAGAGACAATGAAAACAACTGCCACTCATATATGACAATCAGAAAATCTGAGAATTGATAATTCTCTTCATCTAAGATCTGAAATTCTCAAATTCCATTAAAAGTAGATAACATTTAAAAAGAAAAGTAGATGCTAATGCTTATATAGTCTTTCCCTTCATTAGTCTCTGGGTAACACTAGTACTTATTTTAAGCTGTCTGTTGTTATTTGACCTTTATGGCATATATTCTATCTTTCTAACTAGGTAATAAATCCTCTGAGTAAAGAATTTATGTGAGGGTTAAACAAAATAATCCAAAGGATGCACTAAGTAAAATGTATGGCATATACTAATACAGTAATATAGCAAATGTTAGCTGTTATTGTTATCATTATTAAACGATGTTTTATCTTTAGCACATCTCTTATCTTGACAGGCACTCAACTGGTATTTAAATATAAAAAGCAGAATTACATATATGAAATTGTATTTCAGCAGGTGCTTATCTTTATAGCAAAAACAATTTTGAAATGCAACATCTTACTTGGGTTCTCCCTGCCCCAAATCTATGCTGTTAGCTCTTGGAGTGATTTTACATATTCAGACATTTCTTTCACAAACTCACAGCAGCATCAATACTTCTGTTAATGGGAAGTTGTGGAAATGAGAGCATCGCACCTCTATGACAAAAATATTAAAAGCAATGCTCTTTCGAACTTAGGTATAATGTTAATCACAGAATGTTTTTATTTGATATACGTATAGGGTTTATATTGTGAGAGCTTTACGACTGAAAACTAAACTCCCAAAGCCACTGACTTAAACCAAGCATGCTGGTTATCAGAAGAAAAACAGTCACGATCATTCATTGGCTATCTACTGCATACCACTGTATTTCCAATCCCATACCTGACTACCACAGTACTTAAACTCAGCATATCCATCAACCAAGTTACAATATCATCACAACCTCCTTCTAATGAGAAACTGAGTCTCAGAATGAGTTAAGTAATTTGCTTAAGACAACACATACAGTATATAATGGACCTAAGACTCAAACTCAAGGAAGATTCCACATCTGGGTTTTTAACCCACTGTCCTGCCTGGAATTGAGTTGAATGTCATCCAACAAATGGTTAGTTGATTTCACCACACAGATTCTTTTTCAGCAGGTTCCACTCCTAAGGCCCACCACTCTTAAGGACTGTTATTCTACCCAAGGATAAATCAAAGGCAAGGGTCAGACCAGAAACAAGGTCCTGTCATGAATGCTCTCTGGCAAGGACTTTCAAGGTGTAAGAATTTTCCAAGGTAGTTCAGGTGGAGATTAGGAGTGTGCCACCTCATAGAATTGGTGTAGTAACACATCTAATCCTCATATATGAAGACTGGCACATAGTAAATGTTCAATAACATTTCTTATTGTTTTTCCTCTATTAGGACACAGAGCAAGCTAGAATAACTTGGAGTGAAATGGTCAGAATATACACATGCATATATGTACACACACAAACATGCGATAAATTCACACTATGGATTCCAAAGCCCAGATGAGGCCGGGCTTGTTAGAAGAGGCAAAAGTTACCATGTATCACACATGAGCACATCCTACAAATAGCTGACAGCATTGGGAATAGACAAATCATTCCATGTGCCTAAGGGACCAGTAATGCTGGGTTTCAGAAGCTGCGTTGGGGAGATAAGGTTTGAGAATAATTAAGGAAACCCTGATGCAGACATCAATGAAGTAACTAGCTGGCAGGGTCCTAGAAGTTTTGCCCCAGTATTATCTGACTTTGTGGTCTTCACAAATTGATTTGAGGCTCAGGTTTCAAATCTCAATGATGAATATGGACAATTATCAAGAGAATGGTGAGAAATATCAGAGTCTCCGCTTCAAATTGGGCTCCGAACTGGCTGTGAGCAATGAAACTGAAGAGGGCAATCTTCGACCTGCTCCTCTCATCTATACTTTGGTGGGAAGAATAGACAAAACAGCTTTTGACTTCTGGAACCAATGAGATAAGAGCACTCTTCCTCTATCTCTTTCCCAATACCACAAAAATGTCCCCATTGGTTTTTTGTTTTTTTGTGGGTTTTTTTTTGGGGGGGGGACCCATATGAAGAGTTTTGCATAGGACAAGAATAAGGGGTGATCTACAGAAGTATCTGCCACAGGATGAAGGGAAGGAAAATGAAAATCAAGAAAATCACTATAATCGAGCAAATGAATCAAATCAGTTGACAAGTTGACAGTGGGGAGGAGCAGATTTGGAAACCAGACACATTTACCTAGTCAGTAAATCTTGCCATCACAGTAACCAGCTGTGAAAATTGAGGACAGGTTCTTGCTTCTCTTGAGTCTCAATTGATTAGAAATTATGTATATGAAGCAGTGAGCAACAAGTCTGGCATAGGGTTAGTACTTCGTTTTCAATAACCAATAGTAACCATCTCCAGTTAAGTCAGGAAGTAAAGGGTACTGCGCATTTAAACTTTAAAATCAGGGGCGCCTGGGTGGCTCAGTGGGTTAAAGCCTCTGCCTTCGGCTCGGGTCATGATCTCAGGGTCCTGGGATAGAGCCCCACATCAGGCTCTCCGCTCAGCGGGGAGCCTGCTTCCTCCTCTCTCTCTGCCTGGCTCTCTGCCTCCTTGTGGTTTCTGTCAAATAAACAAATAAATCTTTTTCTTAAAAAAATCAAACAAAATTTCTTCCCATCCCTTCCTCAAATGTCCTAGAACATACCCAATATTTTGCACTAAGCGCTTATTCTTCACATACCTTCCAACACTACTGCCTTCTCTATTCCATCAATAGTCCTTTCAGGAAAAGACAGGAAGCAGGAGAAAGGGGATGAGGAAGGAAGGTTAAAGGAAAGGAAAAAAATATATAAAAACATATAAAGGTCCACAAAGATCTAAGAGTTCAAGAGACTTTTGCTTGGTATTCAAGAGACCATGGAGACAGAGGATGAGGACATTTTTATTCAGTTCTTCTATGCTCCACACCAGGGTCATCAACTGATGTCTGCAGGGCCAGGCAATCAATATAAATGGGTAAAGAGCCCAGACTTTAGGAGGAAGGGAAGATGGCAGCAAAGGGAGACCCTAGGCTCCCTTCCTCACAGGAATGCAACTAGATAACTATTAAATCATCCTAACTACCTGAGAAATTAACCGGAAGACTGGCAGAAAAACTCCCCAACTAAAGGTAGAGAAGAGGCTACATCAAAGAAAGTATGAAGTGCAGAGATATGGCTTAAGAGAGAAAAAGACTATGGTCACTGCATTGGGAAGGGTGCCGTGGTCACAGAGAAGGGCAAAAGACAGACTATCATTGAGGGAAGCACACAGAGAAGATAATTCTCCATAGCAACTGGCTTGGAAAGGGAAAACCCCCAAATTTCATGAGTTCTTACAACCAGGAGAACTTAAAGACTGGAATTTTAAAGGTGAGCATGCTTGGTTCTGGGGGAACCAGAGGCATTGGAGCTGCTCTTGGAGAAAAGGCAGGTAAATAACCCACAGAAATAAAGCATGGAAGAGTGATCTGAAGAGTACCTGGGCACATAGTGGGGAGGTTAACTGCTATCTTGGAGCATGTCCCAGACCAGCAAAATTCACAGAGAGACTCCTCCAGGAACAAAGGAACTGGAAGATGTCATTTCCCTCCTCTATCCCTTAGCATAACCATAGGGCCACCTCTGGGAACCAGTGCAGTCCCAACACTTGCTACCTACATACTCTGGTGAAACTGCCCCTCCCAGTCATGCTTGCCTCAGTCCCAGCAAGAGGGGTTCTGTCCCCCAAGAGACAGGTCCAATCCCTGCTTTTACAGTGTCTCCCAGTGTGGGAGTTTTACAGAGCCTTGATACTGGTGGCAGTGGTGACAGGCATGATTTCACAAATAGACCATAGTACACCTAGTTAAAATATGTCACATTCAAGTCAGGGACCAAACAGGGTCCCACAATAGGCAAAGAGAGCCTTTGCAGATGACTGGCCTGAAGGATAAAGTGGCCAGGACACAACAGCAAAGCACATTCCCAGAAGTGCCAGGCCCTGGAGAACAAAGGACACTGCATGGCAGAGTGCAGGTCTTTTCTTCATAAGGCCATGATCCTCAAGAACAGGAGACATAGCTAACTTTCCTAACACAGAGAAACAGGTACAGAGGCTTAGACAAAATGAGAAGGCAGAGAAATGTATCCCAAATGAAAGAACAGGAAAAGGCCAGGGCCAGAGATCTAAGCAAAAAAGCATAAGTAATATGCTTAATAGGTATTTAAAGTAATGATCATAATGATATCCACTGGACTTGAGGAAAAAGTGGAAGACTTGTCTGAGACCCTTAACACAGAAATAAGGAATAACATAGCAGAGATAAAGGGCTCAATAAATGAAATGAGAAACATGTTTGATGGAATAAACAGCAGGCTGGAAGAAACAGGAATGAATTAATGACCCAGAAGAACAAGTAATGGAAAGTAATCAAGCTGAACAAAAGAGAGAAAAAGAATTGTGCATAATGATAACAGACTTAGTGAACTCAGTGGCTCCATCAAAAATAATAACATTCATATTTAAGAGATCCAAGAAAAAGAAGAGAGAAAAGGGGGAAGAAAATTATTTGAAGAAATAATAGCTGAAAACTTCCCTATTCTGAGGAAGGAAACAAAATCAACAAGATTAACAAAAGCAGATCCAAAGACACATTATAATTAAATTGGCAAAATATACTGATAAAAATTTTTTTTAAAGCAGCAAGACTTAAGAAGTCAGTAATATGCAAGGGAAGCCCCATAAGGCAAGCAAGAGATTTTTCAGCAGAAACTTTACAAATTAGAGGGGAGTAGGATGATATATACTTTATAAATCAGAGGGGAGTGGAATGATATATTCAAAGTGCTGATTTTGAAAAATCAGGAGCCAAGAATTCTCTATCTAACACTCAAAGTAAAGAAGAGTTAAAGAGTTTCTGAGACAAATAAGACCTAAAGGAGTTCATGACCACTAGCAAGAACCATTAAAGGGGATGTTTGAGTGGAAAGGAAGAGACCAGAAATGACAGTATGGAGGTAGGAAACACAAAAGCAGTAACAATGAATATTTGTTTTTCTTTCTTTCTTTTAAAATAATTTATTTATGTATTTGAGAGATAGTACATCCACAAGCACAAGCAGTGGGAGTGGCAGAGGGAGAGGGAAAAGCAGGCTCCTTGATAAGCAAGGAGCCCAATGTGGGGCTCAATCCCAGGACCCTGGTATCATGACCTGAATTGAAGGCAGAAGCTTAACCGACTGAGCCACCCAGGTGCCCTTACAATAAATTTTTATATAAAATATCAGTCAAGAACTGACAAAATAAAGTGATGTAAAACATGACAACAGATACCTAAAACATGGGAGGAGAGTACTAAAGAATGGTTCAAACTTGAACAACCATCCACTTAATATAGACTGCTTTATGAAAAAGAAGTTATATATAAACCCAAAGATAATGATATATCAAAAGCCACTAATAAATATGCAGAGAATAAAGAAAGAAATCCAAGTATATCACTAAAGAAAATCATTAAACCATGAAATAAAAACGAGGAAGGATCAGAGAAAATCTTCAGAAACAGCCACAAAACAAATAATATGACAATAAACACATACCAACTATTACTTTGAAAGTAAACGGAATAATGTTCCAATCAAAAGACACAAGGTAACAGAATGGATTAAACAACCAAGACCCACCTATACACTGCCTACAAGAGACTCATTTTACACTTAAGACACCTATAGACTAAAAGTGAGGGAATGGAGAAACACCTATCATGCAAATGGATATCAAAAGAAAGCCAGAGTAACAATAGTTATACTAGACAAAATAGACTTTGATTTTTTTTTTAAGATTTTATTTATTTATTTGACAAAGAGAGAGAGAGAGAGAGAGAGATCACAAGTAGGCAGAGAGGTAGGCAGAGAGAGAGGGGGAAGCAGGCTCCCTGCTGAGCAGACAGCCCGATGCGGGGCTCGATCCCAGGACCCTGAGATCATGACCTGAGCCGAAGGCAGAGGCTTAACCCACTGAGCCACCCAGGCGCCCCTAGACTTTGATTTTTTAAAGACTTTATTTAAGCACGGGGCAGAAGGAGAGGGTGAAGCAGGCTCCCCACTGAACAGGGAGCCTGACACAGAGCTCAATCCCAGGACCCTGGGATGGTGACCTGAACTGAAGGCAGACACTTAACAGACTGAGCCACCCAGGTGCCCCTGAACAAAACTAACTTTAAAACAGAGACTAGGGGTGCCTGGGTGGCTCAGTGGGTGAAAGCCTCTGCCTTCGGCTCAGGTCATGGACCCAGAGTCCTGGGATCAAGCCCCACATCAGGCTCTCTGCTCAGCAGGGAGCCTGCTTCCTCCTCTCTCTCTGCCTGCCTCTCTGCCTACTTGTGTATGTCAAATAAATAAATAAAATCATTAAAAAGTAATAAAAAATAAAACAGAGACTATAAGAAGAGACAAAGATGGGGCGCCTGGGTGGCTCAGTCGTTAAGCATCTGCCTTCAGCTCAGGTCATGAGGGATCAAGCCCCGCATCAGGCTCTCTGCTCTGCTGATAGCCTGCTTTATACCTAAAGGATCAGAAAAAAAGAACAACAAACAAAAGCTCAAGCCCGTGGAAGGAAGGAAATAATAAAGATTAGCATGGAAATAAATGATATAGTAACTAAATAAATAATAGAACAGATCAATGAAACCAGAGGCTGGTTCTTTGAAAAAAATCAATAAACTTGATAAACTTGTAGCCAGACTTATCAAGAAAAAAAAAAAAAAAAAAAAAAGAGAAAGGACTCAAATAAATAAAATCACAAATGAGAGAGAATAACAACCAACACCACAGAAATACAATTATAAGAGAATATTACAAAAAACTATACCCCCAACAAATTGGACAACTTAGAAGAAATGGATAGATTCCTGGAAACCTAAAATCTCCTAAAACTGAAACAGGAAGAAACAGAAAATTTGAATAGGCTGATAACTAGCAAAGAAATTGAATCAGTAATCAAAAAACTTCCAACAAACAAAAGCCCAGACCAGATGTGGCTTTGCAGACAAAATCTACCAAACATTTAAAGAAGAGTTAAGACGTATTCTTCTCAAACTATTCCAAAAAATAATAAAGGAAGGAAAACGTTCAAATTTATCTTATGATACCAGAAGTACCCTGATACCAAATCAGATAAAGACACCACTAAAAAAGAGTACTACTGGCCAATATCCCTGATGAATACAGACGGCATATCTATGGGCTTCCAGGGGGCGTAGAGCCTAAGAGGCATCTCAACCCCAGTAAACTAGCAACTCTACTAAACCTGTAACATCATATTCTGTACCCATATTGAAACAGTGAATTAAAATATTTCTCAACATTTTAAATTTTGTCTTCTTTTTTGACATCTCAGTAATGAATTATGCTAATATCAGCACTTAGGGGAATACCATGAGGGTTTAACGAAATCGTCCTATTTCCTAATTGTGAAGGTTTTGTTTATCCCTCTGCAAATTACTCCCTTTCCCTCACAGTATTCTCAAGGAACTAATAGATTTAAATGTATTGTGTTGATAACAAAGAACATAACAAATGGAAACAGCTCAGAATTTATGTATCTTTATAAGTTTAGCTGCATCAGCTCAAGTGTAGTTTGTAATCAATTTCGTGTCAACAGCATGTGTGAACTATTAGAAATAGACCTGTGGGGTGAGCTGGAGAGAGAAAAGGAAGTCTATAAGTTTCATTTGACAGAGGCCAACATACCATTGGGTTCTCTTGGGGACAGCAAGGACAATGTAAGTCAATTTCTAGTTTGGCATCTGTCCCTGGATCCTTTCACAGTGGGAGTTACCATATTAGAAATGTGACTGCATTGCACAAGGAGCAGGGGCCTGCCAAAGGCCATCGCTCGCTCAGTCAAGTTTCCCCTCAGTTATGGGCTTTGCGCGTGATGAATGGGGTAAACGAGAAAGATTCCTGTAAAGGAAATGTCACGCTGGGCTAGTTCTTTCTTCTGTTCTACAGTGCAAAGAACATTAGTTAAAAAGAGATAAACCAATCTGTCATTTCCATGCACCTACTTCCAAATTGCTTAAAGTGCTACTCAAAAACAACATTCTTAAGTTATCCAGAGCTCCTCAAAAGCCCGACGGAGGGCATGCATTTCCCTCCACTATCACTGCACCCCTCCCTGGCCCTGACTTTCAAAGTTGAAGCAGAGAGCCAAAGAAGTCCTAGCCATCCCCCTGCTCATGCTTCCCTCCTCTCATAGGGAAGAGCTGGCCCTCTTGTAGAAGTTTCATTTATCATGGTAGGAGCTGCAGCCAGGGATCTGAACAACCACTAAGAACCTAGCATGCAGAATATTACTGAAACATGAACACGCTGCTCCACAGAGAAAGCAGAGTGGGGACGAGGGCCTGTATTAGAGGGGAACTTCCAAAAGAAACTAAAAGAACAAAACGGCATGTGTAAATAATGGGGATTTAGACTCTGAGTTAGATAACTGCAAGTCTGAAAAGACAACGTGACAGATAAACTGAACTTCTTTTTTTTCCAAGTATGGTAGGGCCAATAGTAGAATTTAAAGGCACTATTAGAGATTATATGGCCTGGTCCCTCATTTTTGATATTAGGAAACTGAGCTGAAAGCACTCACATTGTTCGTCACCCCAAATCTAACCACCATCCAGACCTTCTGACTCTGGATCCAATGTTCTGTCTAGTATTGCTGCACCGATTAATGTAAAGGCTCAGACAGGTCTAGGTGGGTTCACATTCAGGTTCTCCCACTGATTAGTCTAGAATTTCTGACCAGTGACAGTCTCTGGGAAACTCATGTTTTATCATCTGTAAAAGGGGGACAGATCTAATACTTAGCTTATGTTTCTACATTTGTGCTTTATAATACTAATGTTAAATACCTAGAACAGAGGTTGGCACATAGTAGGGATTTGATTAAATTTAGGTACTATTATTTTTCAATCACGGGTTACTATATAAGAAATGTTTGTGTACCATCTGTGTGGCCAAGCACTTGGTGAGGTACTTTCAAAGAGAGGGGAAAAAAAAAAAAAAATCATCACCCTCTCCAAGGTGCTTACAATCAGCAGATTCATAAACAGGACTTTGACAATATGAAACCATTTGAAGAATTTAACTTGAACTCAAGGAAGTGGATTATTCATTGAGATAAGATTATATGTCAACATATAAAGGTAACCTGTAAAGGTAAGGTGCTGTCACTTCAAAAACAGTCAGAAACCCAGAACTATCCAAAAATGAAAAATGAACCAGATGATGCTGAGTGTCACTAAGTGATCATAAACCCTCGAAGTAGTTTGCTAAATGAAGGGCAACCTTGGACAAAATTGAAGAATTTGCTGTGGTTACATTATAAATGACATGAAATAGTGAAGTCATAAAAAGTGTTTGATCTGCCACTACTCTATTACTAGAGATCTGAGCCAGCAAGATGCTCTGTTTATGTAGAAGGTGTCTAAACATGGATGCTGGGAATGGATTTCATTCAAAGTGTCAATAAATCTTCGCGGTTGAATGTAAGAGGAAATGCAGGTGAATTGCCACACATTTTAAAGGCACATTCTAGGACTAAGCCCTGAGTCCTTTCTATAGTGCAGCACTCCATATGTACAGATTACAGAGCATAAATGAGATTACAAACTCCAGAATCCCCCCCCACCCTGCTTACTAGACTTGGGATTCTGGGCTAGAAAGGTGAACTCCATATCATTTTAGGTGATAAGGTTTCCATTTTGCTGATGGGAAAACTGAATAATTAAGTGACTTCTCTACAAATCTGTACCTGAAACAGTGGACAGCTGGGGTGCCTGGGTGGTGCAGTCAGTTGAATGACCAATTCTTGGCTTGGCTCAAGTCCTACTAATCTCAGTGTTATGGGATTGAGCCCCATGTCAGACTCTAGGCTGAGCATGGAGTCTGCTTGAGATTCTCTCTCCCTCTTCCTCTGCCTCTCCTGCTCAGGATCACTCTCATTCTCTCTCAAATAAATAAATAAAAATTAAACAATAAACAGCTGATTTTAGGTTCTCTGTTTATTAAGTCATGCCATTTCTTTAAATTCTGTGAAAATACACTAAAAAAACTAACAGTGATACATATCAATTCTTGTATAGAGTAGTGACAGAATGAATCACTTTTCCTGTGTATTTTAAGCAGGAAATCCTTTTTATTCTAAAAAAACATGCTGAAGAAGTCCTGAAACACATCTGACTTCTCTATGACATGTAAGTGGGGAAAGGAAACCTAATGGACAATGAGGGCTGCCAATGGAAATCACATATAAGGAAATGAATACCAAAGTAATGGCTCTGCCACCATTGCCTTCTACTAGTACTGTGACAATAGATGTGGCTTTTTCTTTGTGGACTAAAATAAGTGGAGATGTTCCGTGAGCACACCCAAGCACAGCCGGGCTGGGTCACCACCTGTTTTATGAACTGTATCTGTTCTGACTGGTTGGTGTTGCTGCCACTCTAGTTATTTTCAACTCCCAGAGAATGGGGTTAATTAAAGCAGAAAGGCGCCAGACAGAGGAAGTGGCCCAGAGTGGGGACAGCGGTTAACTAAAGAACACATATCCCAGTTGAAGTAGACACCTGCTTACTCAACCCCAGCTGGTTGAAGTCAGGCAGGAAAGTAATTCCACTGTTGCCAGATTTTCTAATTTCTTTTTTTTTACAAACAGCTAGAAACTCCTCTATATTTTTAAAATGTATATTCCTGATTCAATCTTTAAGAGGCTGTGTTTGCCCCAAAACACATCTCTAGGTCAGATCAGGGATTAGAGCTGCCTATTTCCTATTGAAGGCTTTCAGTCTGTGATTTCTGGAAATAGTTCCAAAGTACAGGTAAGTTTACTGATGGGGTGGGTTTACCGCCCCCATCCTGATGGCAGCACTGTGTCATGGCCCCAGAGTTTCAGCAATTTTATGTGACTCATAAATATGGTACAAAAAGAATTTAAGTTTACTAAAAGCATCCAAAAAACAGATAATTATTTCCACAGACAAAGAAAACTGAAGATGTAATTAGGAACACTTTTTCGCCTTTATTATCACCAATCAAATCTTGATTTAACTTTTATTTTAACTGGAGATCATGAGCACAGTATACTTCCCCCTTCCCATTTACTCTTCTCTTTTCCTTCTCCAACCTTTCCTTAGTTTGAGATGTAAGATCATAGGATCTTTTGTGGAGATGACACAAGATACTGTATGTAATATACTTAGAACAATGTCCAGCACAAAGTAAGAATTCAAAAACACTAAGAGCCTGCTGTTACTGTGCACATTATTTAGCAATCAAAGACCTCACAGGGCTGGCCTACCACCTGGGGAAGCCAATGTTGATGTACAACCGAGCTCTTACACAAAGCTCCTGCTCATGGAATCATTTCGGTGTCTACCCTCTTTAGCAATCTGTTTCTTAAACTCATCCCCATTTCACTTCCTCTGAGACAGCCGAGAATCTTTCATACACCAGAACAAAGAAGAAGAGAGGGCTCTGTAGAGCATCTTGCAACAAAAGAGCTAAGGGCCTCTGTTTTCCCCCTACGAGACAGGGGTAGTTTTCCATTTTTTTGTTTGTTTGTTTGTTTCTCTGTGAAATGGACTCATTCCCCCTTCCAAGCTGCTGACAACAAGCTCAATTTATACACCACCTGACCTATTTAGCAATCTTTTTGGTTATTTGCAGTGACTTAACCTATATAACCCAATAGTGTGTCTCAGTTATTTTAAAAAAGCATCTTAACACTTATTGGAAAGAAGAATATTTGATCCACAGATTCATTAAATTAGCAAGGAATGAGTTAGCACTGAATAAACACCAAGTTTTACTTAAATTTCGCTCTTGTCCTCTAAGGTATGGGTCATCAGTAAACTAGAATAAGTGCCCAATTCAATATTTAGTTATTTGAAATGAAAATTCTACAGCTTCCTGTCATAGGCACTGTAACAAAGACCAAACATTAAGGGAACGACAGTTAGATAGTGGGAGGAAGTAAATAATCCCTTAGTCTTTCTGGGATCAAGTCAGCAATTTCCAAGCAGTCCTTGGGGATAGAGAATAAATGGTTCAGCACAACTCTGCGTTCCCACGAGGGCCACTTCCCTAAGTGCCTTGATCTGCCTGACATCATATTGCAGGGATGTCCTGAGATGGATGGATACAAATACATGAATGGGAGTAAGCCAAACAAAAGAGTTTGCAGTGTGCATAGGAAAAAATGGGTTTTTAAGGACTTCTTACAAAGAGTCAAAGTCTAAATACTCTTATCTTATTTCCTGCTTTTCAAACAAAACTAATATTTTTCTCCAAGCATAACGTTTTCCCAGGCAAATGCACTTGCATTTCTTTTTTTTTCTTTTATTTTTTTAAAATTTTAATTTTTTATAAACATATATTTTTATCCCCAGGGGTACAGGTCTGTGAATTGCCAGGTTTACACACTTCACAGCACTCACCAAAGCACATACCCTCCCCAATGTCCATAATCCCACCCCCTTCTCCCAAACCCCCTCCCGCCAGCAACCCTCAGTTTGTTTTGTGAGATTAAGAGTCACTTATGGTTTGTCTCCCTCCCAATCCCATCTTGTTTCATTTATTCTTCTCCTACCCACTTAAGCCCCCATGTTGCATCACCACTTCCTCATATCAGGGAGATCATATGATAGTTGTCTTTCTCTGCTTGCATTTCTTAAAAGTAGGAATGGAATTATATGGAAAATGGAGTTCCAGTCTTCCCTCCCCAGGATAAAAGCAATGCCCGCTGAGAGCTACCAGCTGCAAATGCTGTCTAAGTAAATATGGCAACAAAAGGGGAATATTTACTTTGGCACATGAGAAAACGAAGTAGCAGTCTCACACAACCGGTTCAGTAGAATCAAAGAGATATACCTGTAGGTTTTCAATTTCTTCTTTGTGTTCCCTCTTCAAGTGTAAAATAGCAGCTTGGTATTCTGTAAGATCACAAAAGAAGCCAGTTACAAAGAAGCACAAAATTATGCACAAAATTCAAGTGAGCATCTCCAAGATGCCAGAGTCCCTCCTACAAGTAAACTAAGTCAATAAACGCCAGTTTGACATTAAACTGACAAGAGATGTTGGAAATTGGGCCAAGAGAGGACAAGTAGCTCAGGATAGAAGGGAAATTTCCTTCCATTCGGCAAACCCTGAATTATGAGAGGTGCCAAATTAAGCAGAGAGGATAGGGTTAAAAAAAAAAAAAAAAAAGCATGATGAGGGTTCCAGATAAAGACTGGGTCAGGTGTTTGTCTTTAAGGAGGAGTTGGAAGCACAAGCAGCACTGAGAACAAATACAGACGTGTTAAGAGCAGACACACAGGAAATCAAACTTTGTATGTGAGATCAGAGAACTCTATTTTTAACTGCTTAAAAAAAAAAAAAAAAAGAAAGAAAAGAAAAATCTCCATTTGAATACTAGGCTAAGCAAGCACCCAGGGCTGATTTTAATCTTTAGATCACTTCAGAAAGTCAAGACCATTTGTCATTTGGATGAGATAATCTAGGGTGAGGAGGTTGAAAGGAGGGCAAAAATAAATTTCGGATCCAATTTGAGCCCGAGTCTAATAATGTTTATTCCAACAAAAAGTCCCAAGTGTACACAGGAACTCCAGCCAACAACTAAAACTACCAGCCCGCTGGCTAAACATGAAGCAGCTCAGACAGCTTCATTTCCAGCAGGACGACTAAGTATGTGGGGTCACAGAACTATCCAGACTGGTGGGACCACAAAGCAAAATGCTATGGAAAAACATTTTTGTGGGATAAGTTGTTTTCTTAACAATGTGTTTGGGGTTGTGAGTATGAGCACTAAAGAAACAGATGTCGTTTAAAAAATACATGAAAGGACAGACTATTTCTTCAAGTGGTTATCAGAAATCAGGCATGAAAACTCAGATGTCGATTCAAAACTGGATGAAGGAAATCTTTGGTAAAGCCACAACAGGACAGGAGTGTTGTTGTTACTATAAAGGGTCACACTGCTGCTCTTATGGGGAATGTGTTACAGTGAGCTGGTAATCTGACAGCAAGTTCTGTGAATTTTATATCCAAACCATATCTTGACTCGAACCACTTCTCACCACCCCACACTCAGGAAACATCACTATGGTCCAAGCCACCGCAGTCTGCTCCTTGACCTCTGCAATAACCTAGAAAGGTCACCTGCCTTGACGCTTAACACCACCACCATACCCATTCTTCTAACAGCAGTCTGAATTATCCAGTAAAGGCATAAACCAGAGTATGTCTCAGCCTGAGCTTTCCAATGCACTTAGGGTGAAATCCCAACACTTGCTGCAGCCCAAATTATCCTTCACAACCTGGCTCCTACATGCCTCTCTCTGTCTTTGCCTCTGGCACTCTGGCTTCCCTGCTATTCCTTGAACTTGTCAAGTCTTTTTCTACCTCAAAATCTTTACTAATATTGGAGACAATGATATGGATTGTATTTACTGAGCATTTATTACGTATCAGGCATTATTTAAGTACTTCAAATGTATTGACTCATTTTTCCTCCCCCAATAACCCTATCATGTAGGTACATTACCCCCTTAATGATGAACATGTTGATGCATAAAGAAGCTAAGCAGCTTTCTTATTTAAGAAAGACGAATAAATTGCAGAACTAGAAAACATATGTAATTCAAGAGTGAAGGCATAAACAAGTTATGGTATATCTATAGAATGGAATACTACTCAGCAATACTAAGGAATTCTTATAGATACATATGTGAACATAAATCAATCTCAAAGACACACAGAGTGAAAAAGTCTCAGAAGTCTAACTATTGTTTAATTCCATTTATATGACATTCAGAAAAAGACAAAACCATAGGGATAAAAACAGATCAGAGTAGCAGTGGCCAGAGGTTGGGCGGGGGGGCGGGGGCTGCTAGTATTTGACTACAAAGCAGCAGCACACAGGAATTTTGGGGTGATGTAATCTTTCTCTATCCTGATAACTGTGGTAGTTCATGAATTCGCACACAAGTTAAAATTCATGGAACTGTGCACCAAGAAGAAAATGTTAATTTTACATTAAGTTAATTTTTTTAAAAATCTACATAAAATATTTTACTTTTAAATGTTTTCCTCAGGAAATTCAGCCTAACTCAAGAACACCTGTTACTACTATTTCTATTCATTATTTTCCTAAGGGTACTAGTGGATGCAATGGGATAAGAAAAAAGAAAACATGGGTGTATACACACAATTATATATAAGAATAAAGGAAAAAATTAAGCTATTGTTCACTAATAACATGTATTTAGAAAAATCCAAAAGACTGACTGCAAAAACATATTCAAATTAACATATGTGTTAGTGAAGTTGCTGGATATAAAATCAGTATATAAAAATGATGATACTAGCCACAGTTTCAAAAAGAAACCTTAACATTCACAGTACCCCAAAAACATAAAGTACTTAGAAAAACCTTGTAAAATTTTAAGACCTCATGAGAAAAACAGAAACTTTATGTTGAACTGTAATACCAAGAAAGAGACAAAGAGAGTAAGCCATGTTTTTGATAGGACTCAATATTGTAAAGATGTTAATTTTCCCAAGTTGATCTATTGATTCGGTGCAATCCTCTTAAACATTTCTAAGGGTTTAGGGGTTTCTTTTGAATAAGGAGTTCATTCCAAAATATATATTGAAGCACAGATGTGCAAAAAGCCAATAAGAGCCAAGAAACATGAAAACATAAAGATAACTTGCCTTACCATTTAATAAGAATTAATTTTCATTATCAAAACATAATTAAAATAGAAGAGTGCTGAAAGAGGGATAACAGATAACAGAATAAAGTGTCCAGAATTCATGGTGAATTCATGGTCACTTTAGAGGACAGAAGTATCATGGAAGATCTTTGTTTATACCAAGAATGGTTTTTCTAATAATTACTGATTGGGAAATGTGGATATGTATATGGAAAAATGAAAACTGGATCCCAATTTTATACCAGACAATAACCTATTTTAAGTTGATTAAAAGCTAAATTGAAAAAGCAAAACTACAAATGCTTAATATGACAATACAGCATAATATATATTTTTTTTATTTTCAGCGTAACAGAATTCATTGTTTTTGTACCACCCCCAGTGCTCCATGCAGTACGTGCCCTCCTTAATACTGCCACCTGGCTCCCCCAACCTCCCACCTCCCGCCCCTTCAAAACCCTCAGGTTGTTTTTCAGAGTCCACAGTCTCTCGTGGTTCACCTCCCCTTCCAATTTCCCTCAACTCCCTTCTCCTCTCCATCTCCCTATGTCCTCCATGTTATTTGTTATGCTCCACTAATAAGTGAAACCGTATAATACTTGACTCTCTGCTTGACTTATTTCACTCAGCATAATCTCTTCCAGTCCCGTCCATGTTGCTACAAAAGTTGTGTATTCATCCTTTCTGATGGAGGCATAATACTCCATAGTGAATAGGGACCACATCTTCCTTATCCATTCGTCCGTTGAAGGGCATCTTGGATCTTTCCACAGTTTGGCGACTGTGGCCATTCCTGCTATAAACATTGGGGTACAGACGGCCTTTCTTTTCATTATATCTGTATCTTTGGGGTAAATACTCAGCAGTGCAATTGCAGGGTCATAGGGAAACTCTATTTTTAATTTCTTGAGGAATCTCCATACTGTTCTCCAAAGTGGCTGCATCAACTTGCATTCCCCACCAACAGTGGAAGAGGGTTCCCCTTTCTCCACATCTTCTCCAACACATGCTGTTTCCTGTCTTGCTAATTTTCGCCATTCTAACTGGTGTAAGGTGGTATCTCAATGTGGTTTTAATTTGAATCTCCTTGATGGCTAGCGATGATGAACATTTTTTCATGTGTCTGATGACCATTTTTATGTCTTCACTGGAGAGGTGTCTGTTCATATCTTCTGCCCATTTTTTGATATGATTATCTGTTTTGCGTGTGTTGAGTTTGAGAAGTTCTTTACAGATCCTGGATATCAACCTTTTGTCTGTACTAACATTTGCAAATATCTTCTCCCATTCCGTGGGTTGCCTCTTTGTTGACTGTTGACTGTTTCCATTGCTGTGCAGAAGCTTTTGATCTTGATGCAGTCCCAAAAGTTCATTTTCGCTTTTGTTTCCTTTGCCTTTGGAGACACATCTTGAAAGAAGTTGCTGTGGCTGATATCAAAGAAGTTACTGCCTATGTTCTCCTCTAGGATTCTGATGGATTCCTGTCTCACATTGAGGTCTTTTATGCATTTCGAGTTTATCTTTGTGTATGGTATAATAGAATGGTCGATTTTCATTCTTCTACATATAGCTGTCCAATTTTCCCAGCACCATTTATTGAAGAGACTGTCTTTTTTCCATTGTACATTTTTTCCTGTTTTGTCGAAGATTATTTGACTATAGAGTTGAGGGTCCATATCTGGGCTCTCTACTCTGTTCCACTGGTCTATGTGTCTGTTTTTATGCCAGTACCATGCTGTCTTGGTGATCACAGCTTTGTAGTAAAGCTTGAAATCAGGTAATGTGATGCTGCCAGTTTTATTTTTGTTTATCAACATTTCCTTAGCAATTCGGGGTCTCTTCTGATTCCATACAAATTTTTGGATTATTTGCTCCAGCTCTTTGAAAAATACTGGTAGAATTTTGATCGTAATAGCATTGGAAGTATAGATACAGCATAATATTTTTATAATTTCAGCTTAAGAAAAAAATTTAAGTGTCAAAAGCATTACACATAAAGGAAAGAAAACTGATAAATTTGACTACATTAAAATAAAGAGCTCCTTTTCATCACAATATGCCATAAAAAGAGGGAAAAGACAAGGCCACAGATTGGGAAAATACACTTAAATAATCAAAGATTGTGTGTGTGTGTCTGTGCGTGCGCGCACGCGTGTATTTCCTACAAAACTGCAGAAAATGAAAAATGGGTAAAAAAAAAAAGGACAATAGGCACTCTAAAAAGGCAACATGCAAGTCAATTATATCCAAAGGTGCTCATTCTCATCAGTAATCAGGAGTACTGAAAGTCTGACAAAACTGAGTGCTAATGAAGCTGCAGAGAAGTGGTGTGCTCAAAAAACTGTGACAGGAGTACAAACTGGTACAATCACTTTGAAAAGTGTTCGGCATTTTTCTAATAAAGTTGAAGCTACTCATACCTCCCTATGCAACAATCCTTATCCTGGCTCTGCACAAGTGGGAAAAAATGACAAAAGGAAAGCAAATAATAGTAACAAAAGTCAGGATAATGGTGGGATCCAGGAGAAGACAAAGTGAGTTGGGTTATGACTGAGCAAGGTGACATCCTATGAGTGTTCAATGAAAAATTCTTTAACTTCTATGTGTCTTATGTCATTTTCTTTCTGTATACCTAACATTAAAATGTAAGAAAAAAAGAATTATCAAAAATCAATTCCGGGGCGCCTGGGTGGCTCAGTGGGTTAAAGCCTCTGCCTTCAGCTCGGGTCATGATCCCAAGGTCCTGAGATCGAGCCCCACATCGGGCTCTCTGCTCAGTGGGGAGTCTGCTTCCTCCTCTCTCTCTGCCTACTTGTGATCTCTGTCTGTCAAATAAATAAATAAATCTTTAAAAAAAAAATCAATTCCACACCTTTACAAAGCACGCAAATTATAGCTAAACCAACCTTCTTACAAAACGGATGATCCTTGGAAATAACACCTACATTCTAAATAGAAATTACACATAGGGGAAAATAAAAAGAAATTACACATAGGCTATATTTTGAGATGATTCATTTTGTGTAAATTGTACCTGTAAGGGTGTGACAGATAGAGTTATGACTAATTTACAGATTGATGAAGGGAGACCATGGGAAAGCTAACACCCAGCAAATCATGATTCATCTCTTCTTCAAATATTTTTGCCCATGGTCCCAGTGTAACAAAGACACATCCCCATTACTGAGAAGGATGACAAGATGGAATCTGCAGGCAATGTGTAGAAGGGAGAAGTTAATGCCTTCACTGGTGGAAGGTCACAAGAGAATGCTAAGAAATATTAAGGTTACAGAACAGTGGGTCTAAGCTAGGTTGGTGGTTTCCAAGTATGTCTTGTTACTGGCAGTCCCCTCCTTCCATGTGTTCTAAGCTTGCAAATGCAAGAGGAGAGCCCTGTCTCATGGACAGGGGCCTCAATTCAAGACCAAGGATGCTTTTATTTGTTAAAAAGAGAATTTCACCCTGGTATTCAGGAGCTCTGGGAATAATGTGTGAAAAGGAGAAATCAAGACTTTGAGTGTCAGGGCTTGAAAAGGGCAGACCAATTTGAAGCTACATCAGCCAGCCCCAGTGGAAATTAACAAACAAATTCAATTAGTCTAGCCCCCAGAAAATAAACTTAAGAATATATCTTAAGAAAATTACATATTGGGGGATTCCTGGGTGGCTCAGTCAGTTAAGCAGCTGCCTTCGGTTATAGGTCATGATCCCAGCGTTCTGGGATCAAGTCCCATATTGGGCTCCTTGTTTGCGGGGAGGTTGCTTCTCCCTCTGCCTCTGCCTGCCCCTCTGCCTGTCTGTGCTCTCTCTCTCCCTGACAAAAAAAAATTACATATTGGGGCACCTGGGTGTCTCAGCCAGTTAAGTCCCTGTCTTTTGCTCAGGTCATGACCCCAGGGTCTTAGCATCAAGCCCCTGCATTGAGCCCCTGCTCAGCAGGGAGTCTGCTTCTCCCTCTCTCTGCCTGCCACTTTGCCTGCTCTCTCTCTTTCTCTCTCTCTCCAATAAAGAAGTAAAATCTTTAAAAAAAAAAAAAAAAAAGAAAGAAAGAAAAGAACATATTCTAAGAAAAGACAAATAAAAAAACAATCCTGACTGGCAAGATTCAACATTTTGGGAGAAATATGTAAGAACTTCCCCCCCTAAAAATAAAACTCTTTCTAGTAAAGTACTTAATCTAATTGGTACATACCCTTTTTGTAGTACAAATTTTCCCTTTTTTCCTATCAGCTCACAACAACAAAACAGCCTTTCTGCCAGGTATCATTAGAGCCTTGTATCTTCTGATTGAAGCATTGAAGTTGATCTCACTAACAGGGGGAGGCATGTAGTACCAGAGCCACAGTTCATACTGACTCGGTTTCTCTTAATTATACATGGAGTGCTATGTCTCAGGAACTGTTCTAAGCACGTTACAGAGATTAACATGTGCCCTCCTCACATCATACCCACAAGGTGCATGTGGTATCACCCCAAGGTCCACTTTACAGGTAAGGAAACCGAGGTACACAGGCTGAACAACTTTCCCCGGAACACAGGCTGGTTAAGTGCCAACAAATTCACTCGGGCCCAAAGAGCTTGTGATTTTTACCCTGTAGAGTTCGTCGCTTGTTTGCTGCTGCTGTTCTTATGCTTGGGTAAGTTTCGGGTATAACTGGAACTCCAAGTTCCTAAGCACTTAAAAGTTGCTGGCTTCACCCAATCACTAGAATCACTAGCAAACTCGGTACCTCTTTTCTATAACTCCTTAAAGGGGTCCGGGGTATTATTAATCCCAGGGTGGTGGAATCTCCCTGGGATTAACATGAAGACGATGAGTGACAATGGCTGGTCCCCTCAAGCTCTGTGACTATGATTCATCTATTTTCTCTATGCGGACTTCCAGAACAAAGTCAGCCGTTTGTGGTTGTATCTGGTTTTCATTTATACTGTCTCACACACATATCTAAGCCCCTCCCCTACACACACACACACACACACACACACACACACACACACACACCCCCCCCCCCCCCAGCAGATATGGATTACGCACACAGTTGGGGAATAGAGAATTCCTGATTTCCCTAACGGATGAAAACCATGGCTCTCTCCTAGTATGTGGATTCTAATTTGTACTGCCTTTGCCCCTCATTGGCTTTACTCATTTCTTCACATTGCTTAACACAGGTTTAGCTCATACCTTCAATCTTAAAGGCAAGGGATCCTTCCTCTGAGTTAAACTTGGGAGAACGCCTAGTCAGTATTTCCAAAGCTTTGCAGGCACACCAGTGAGGTCTTTTTTTTTTTTTTTTTTTTTTTTTTTGGTTATAGACAGCTGGACTTTATTTTAACAGTTGAATATTTATTTTAATGTATATTAGGAAAAAAAAATCAAACTAGCACATAAAACCCATGACCTCATGAGTATCACTGTTGTAAGATAGGGTTGGTCAAAGTTTAGTCCCTGAAACTAAAGAACACCTGGAACTTCTTAGAAATGCTAATTCTCAGGGTCACTCCAGACTTAAGAAGAAACTTGGAGGATGCTTTAATAAGGCTCCCAAGTGATTATGACACACTCTAAAGTTTGAGAACCAGTGCTTTTGAAGATAAGGTCAATTTATTAATGCAAAAAGCCCTATACAACCCCCCAAAATTTAAAAAATTTTAAATAGTAAGAATGTATAAATATATGCTCCAGATCATGGAGCTGGTACATAAGCAATGTCATTTGGGAAAACACTCATTACTAACAGATGAATATACATTCAAACAAAGTTACAAATGCAGAAAATGTCTCCCACTAATATCTAACATTAATGAAATGGTGCTGGTCATAGAAGGCAAAAATTTACTTCAATGCCTAAGAATAAAATCAAATTTGGGCTCTCATATATATTTTTTTTAAGATTTATTTTATTTTTTCCAGAGAGAAAAAGAGATAGCACACAAGTGGTAGGAGGGGCAGAGGGACAGGGAATCTCTCTCAGACTCCACACTGAGCACAGTCTGATGTGGGGCTTGATCTCATGACCCTGAGATCAGAATCTGAGCTGAAATCAAGAGTCGGACGCTTAACCGACTGAGCCACCCAGGTGCTCCTGAGCTCTTATATTTAGTATGATTATGAGGGCAAAGTGTACAGGCTGCTCTTGGTACCCAGTAGGTCCTCTAGATCAGATTCCTCACCAAGTACCTATAAACAATGTAGTTTGGGGAAGGGAGGCTGCTTTGATATCCATTAAAAAATGAGGAAGATTTAAAGTCAGTGAAGTCCAGAGAAAAAGTGGGGTATGATCAAAGTCAACAGCTGCCAGCATGTCCATCACCAGAAATGTTAATACAATACCTCCTTATCGGTGGGCCTTCAACAATCACCATACAAGTGCAGGAGCCCAACTATTTCTTGATGTGTGACTGCTGCTAACACCTCTCCCTCTTCCCCTCTGTCCCACATCTGGACAATTTAAATACAAAGCCTTTGACACTAAGTAGGACATTGGAACCCCTTGAGCCACTGCCCGCAAGCAGGGACCCTCAGCCCAACATTATCCCATTAACACCATCAACCCCAAGTCAGTCTCCTTCCTCTCCTCTTTCAAGGCATTTTCCAGGCAGCTTCAGAGACCTATCCTGCTCTCCCCAGAAGTCTCATTATTTTAGTAAATAAACCTCATACCCTCTTTTGTGTGTGGTGTATCTATGTAGTCATTAATCTTAGTGTCTGAATCTAATTTGGATAGAGACCCATCCTGTCTCTTCAAAAAAGATGCTTGTGTGTCTCAGTCGGTTATGCATCTGCCTTTGGTTCGGGTCATGATCTCACGGTCCTGGGTTTGAGCCCCATGTCAGACTCCGTGCTCTGTGAGGAGTCTGCTTCTGCTTTTGCCCCTCCCTTCCACTTGTGTCCTCTCTCTCTCAAATAAGTAATTAAGTAAAATCTTTAAGCAAAACAAAAAAGATGAAGCCATATAGAAGTTATGTGAATATCAGTGAACATATAGCTATTATTTTGTTCTACAGGTGTATAAAAAGGAAAGGACTGGTTTCCATTATCAGAAAAAATACATGGTTAGAAATCCCATGAGTTTAGGACTTTATCTTTCAGTCTCTCTCCTTGGTTAAAAATATTTAGGATTTTCTCAGGCAGAAACATAAAAATGCCAATATTAAAAGATGGGGAAAATATTCCAACTCTCTAAGCCTACCAGTTTCTCGCTAAACTTAGTAGCTCTTTCATTCATGTGTTTACTATCTTCACAAGGCAGGGTATGAGAAAATGAACATCACGCATTTCCACCCTGAAGGGCTTCTCAAGGTGCACCTCTTTGAAATGTCTTAGAAGCTTCCTGCACTTACACTTAAGGATTAACACATTACACTTTTGTTTTCTTAAAAAAAATTTGACGTCCTTCAATTATCTTGTATGGGGGCGCCTGGGTGGCTCAGTGGGTTAAAGCCTCTGCCTTCGGCTCAGGTCATGGTTCCAGGGTCTTGGGATCAAGCCCCACATGGGGCTCTTTGCTCAGCGGGGGGACCTGCTCACTCTTCTCTCTCTCTCTGCCTACTTGTGATCTCTGTTTGTCAAATAAATAAATAAATAAATAAATAAATAAATAAATAAATAAATAAATAATTTTGTATGGAGCTGTCAAAGGCTGGATGGAACACTGCTCAGCAAATATTCATTCACTTCCACCCCCTCCCCTTCTGCTTGGGGTACACAAGAACCTCCTAGGACTTTTGGTTTTGGCTGGTGCAATGCAAACAGACATGACATAAGGGATTTAAATTTGCTTGTGCTCAGTTTGGCTTGCCTCCTTCACTCCTGCTCCTTCACAGAAGAAGAATGTATCGTAGGCAGCCACTGGTCAGTCAGACTTGGTCCCCCAGGGCAGCCCTATACACTAGCCATGATCAGCAGCCAAGTCCAGTCTGTGCACACTGTGAGAGAGCCCAGCTGGCATCAGCTGAACCACGAATGACCTTGGCGACTTCGCAAATAAATGCTTGTTACTGAAAACTACTAGATTTGAAGTATGGTCTGTTACAAGGCATTACTGTAGTAACAGCCGATAAATATGCGAAGTTTCCAGCCAAGCCTACTATGTGGAGATTCATACCATTTTAGAGGTTTTAAATAACGGAGATGGAGTCTCTCTCACCAATATAGACAGAAAAGGGCTTAGGGAAGAGGACAAATTGAAGGTGGGGGGCGGAGATGATCAAGGTACGTATCCCCTTTAATATTCAGCAACTGAGTTTTTATGTCCTGAGGTAATGGCATAAAATAGGTACAAAGGTCAGCGAATTCATGGCTATGTGTCTTTGACTTTACCCCAATGCCCAAGGTAAATATTCAGGACCAGGCCCTATGTGACAAACAGCCTACCAGGGGGACAACATCCATTCAATCAAATTCTAGCTGCCGGTGCTAGATAACTAGCCTTTTCATGGTCACCCTTATTTTCCATCCTGTTAAAGGGGAAATGCTAAACAGTTTAGAACTCCAGGAACACAAGCTCCCTAAGACGTAGGCTTCCCTTTCCATCCGTGGAGCCTATAAAAGCCAAGAAACATTATCTTCCTCAGAGGCATGCCCTTGTCAGAATAAAATTTAGGTTATGGCTCAAAGTACTCCATGACTGCCATTAGGTGGCAGTCACGATACTTCATATCTAAACTTGAAACTTGGCTACCAGAGACACAGTAACACCTGAAGGGTTGCATAGGGATGGGGAGGTGGGGAGAGAGGAGGGTGGACCAGACTTATGAAATGAACACTTTTCTTTACTATGAAAGATGGACTCGTGTGGATGTGGTAACGATAAGAGACAAATTGGAACAACTAAGGGATATTTCCAACTTCGTTTCGAAAAAGTGAAGTGACCCAATAGACCTCCAGTTGTTACAGGTTCACATTTTTTTACTCCCTCCTAAACTTGCTTACTAATGAAATCTAAAATATAAAGTAAGAAAGTTTAGAAGTCACCAGCAAGAAGCAAAAGAGAATAACATTCTGCAGAAACAGAAATGGGACAGAAGAGTCAAGCCGTGCTTTGGACCCAAAGCTCTGGGCCAGCTGTGCCCCAGTTCCAGCCTGGAGTTAAGTTTCTGCCAAGGAACCAGGGTTGGGGGTGGGTGGGTGGTGCTGAAAGGGCCCCCTGTGGGGCAGAAAACCAGGGCTAGGCTTGCTGCTACGAAAAAAGGAAAAAGGAGAGGGGTGTCTAGGTGGTAATACTGGTTACATGTCTTACTCCTGGTTTCTGCTTGGGTGCTGATCTCAGGGTACTGAGTTGGAGTCCCACTTCAGGCTCCGGGCTCAGCATGGAGTCTGCTTGGGATTCTCTCTTTCCTTCTCCCTCTGGCCCTCCTCACTATGCTCGGGCCCTCTCTCAAGTAAATAAATCTTTAAGGAAAAAAAGAAAGGAAAGGAAAAGAAAGGAAAAAAAGAGTGGAGGGGTTCCCAGATAAAGGGAATAAGTAAGAAGTTGCTGCCAACTGCTATCTGGGGACCTGAACTAGAGGATACAGACAGGGATTAAGACCGAACTCCAAACCCAGCCCACTCCTGTCCCCAGTGAAGAGATATGCAACATCCATATCACCCCTTGGACACAGAACCCCAAATACCATTGGTAAGTACGCCCAGCTTCCGATCTTGGGACTTGCAAGGACCAGGTGAGACTGACTGCAAAATAGACAAGTGTAAAGGGAGAGGGAAGACTTTTCTTCTTCTTCTTCTTCTTCTTCTTCTTCTTCTTCTTTTTTTCTTTTAAAACAAGATCAAGACCCTTCAAACCAAGCCGCCAGTACATGTGAAGAAGGTTAAATGTCATCATAGGCAACAAGACCAAATTTTGGCATGTGAAATCACACAAAACAAATTTTAAATATTAAACATTTTACAAGTATTCTAATCATGTTGAGAATCTTCACCAAGATAAATAATGACTATTATAAACAGTGACAGCCATGGCACACTATTAAAAAGAAAAGAATATAAATAACTAAAGAATTTATAAATATTATACATGTAAAGTATACTCATGGAGATTAAAAGTTTTAAAAGCTGGATAAACTGTCATAGTGGAGGAAATAATTTGTGAATAAAAGATAACACTGAATAACTAAAAATGCAGCATGGAACAAGACAAGGATGATTAAAAAAAAGTCAAAATTGAGGAATTCTGGCATTGGTACAGAGACAACAAAATAGACCATATAAAATAGGAAATAAAGCCTATAAATAGAGCCACTCAAATATGGAAACTGGATGTGTGATTGGAGGGCATACTGAAACTTGTGGGGAAAGGATAGATTACTTCTAAATTAAAATATAAGAAGTGTTCATACTTTAAACCATACACAAGAATCAGTTCCAGTGGATTAAAAATCTAAATGTGAAAAGCATAAGAGAAAAAAAACCTTGGAAGAAACTTAGAGTATCTTTATGAAATTGGGATTCAGAAAAAAAATTTCTTTAGAAGAGGAAAACACATTTTAAAAATTTGGTTGTATTAAAGTCAATAGAAAGCAATAAGC
>NC_081569.1:53531887-53581960 GCF_022355385.1 Mustela nigripes | reverse complement strand
TATATATATATATATATATATATATATATATATATATATATATATATATATATATGACATTTACAAAGCATATGACTGATAAAAGATTGGCATCCAGGACAAAAAAGTGCCAGACAGATCTAAGAAGAGATGCAACCAATTAAAAAAAAAAAAAAAAAGCAAATGGACAGTAAATTCATGGAAGAGGAGCTCCAATGACTCATTCATTATTTGCTAATAAACAAGATAAACTCACTTGTCTTCCAGACAATGCAAATTAAAACTACAGTGGGAAACTATGTCACACACATCAGATTTGGAATTGTTAAAAAGTCTGCAAATACTAACTCCTGGTGAGAATGAAGAATGAGAATTCCACACATTGTTGATGGGCATATTAATTGCCACAGTCACTCTAAAGATCATTTTGTCAATATTAAATTTACAGGTATACATCAATAAAACCAAAAATTCTACCTTGAGTTCACCCCTGGCCAAGCATTCACATATGAGCACAAGCGTTAAAAAGAACATTTACAAAAGCATTGTTCCTAAACCACGAAAAATGGGAAAAATTAAATTTCTATAAACAATACAGATGAGCAAATATTGAGTGATGTATTCAAAGTGATACTGTGTAGACATTAAGATGAATGAACTAGAGCTATACATACTGACACAGGTTATCTAACAAATAATTCTGAGAGGAAAAGTTACCAAAAAATACACATGGTAGGATGCCATTTTTATAGACACCTAACCATTTTATATTTTATATATTGTCTGGGGATTTTATACAAGTACACAGGGTTAATAAACAATTTCACCTAAGGGGATGGTAAAGGGCATACAAAATGCTTCAAATGCATTTGTAATGTTTTATCTCTTAAGCTACATATAATAATGGCCTTGAAAAGGGAAGCCTGGGTGGCTGAGTCTGCTAAGCATCTGCCTTTGGGTCAGGTCATGATCCCAGGGTCCTGGGACAGATTTCCAATGGGCCCCCTGCATCTCCCTCTCCTCCCTGCTCATGCCCTCTGTAGCTCTCTCTGTCTCTCTCTCAAATAAATAAATAAATAAAATCTTTAAAAAATAGTCATGACCTTGAATGCAACTAACATTAAAATATATAAAATATATAAAGCAAAACCTTAAAAAATATAAAGTAAAAACTGACAGAACTAAGTAAAATAGGAGATAAGTAATATCCCCCTATCACAAATTGATAAATAAAACAAATAGAAACACAAACTGATACCATTAAAAGCCCTGATTATATATAATGCAGAACCCAACAAATCAACGATATGCATCCTTTTTAGGCAGATATATTTGCAAAAATTGGTGATTCATACTGAAAATGTCTTTAAAAATGTCTAAGTAATGCTATCATACAGACCATGTTTCCTTTCTATAATGCAATTAAAAACAAAAAAGGATACACTAAAAATAAACTCAAAAATTAGCAAAGCTAGTTCAGTAATTTGTGAAAAGAAATCATGCAACTACGCAAAGTTTATTCTAAGGTTGCAAGAGTTATATATCTGAAAATTTATCAGTAATATCTACCACAATATACTAAAGGAGAAAAACCATATCTCAAAATCTCAAAACAATACAGAATGACACAGTAACATATCTTAATAAAGCTCAACATTCATTCTTTATTTTAAAAGGAAAAAAACAACAACTCTTCATTAATTTAGAATATAAGGGAATCAGATTCATGATATCTATCAAGAATTTTTGGCAAACTTCAAATATAATAATGAAAACTTCCAGAAGCAAGATTAAGAAGGCCTATTGTCACCCTTATTTCCCTACATTATGCTAGAGGTCGGGGACAAGGAAGAAAGAAATGGGATGTAAGAATTAGAAGGGAAGAGACAAAACTGGTATAATTTACAGTAATTATCAAAATTTAGCTACACATTGCCTGGGAACACACAAATATACCAAATTGTGAACGGCATCTCCTATAGTTCTGTGTTGTAATGGCCCCCATACCAACACTGGGAAAGTAGCTATCTCTAGGAGAATAAGCCAGTAAACTGGGTTAAGGAGGACTATAAAAGGGGCCTCAACACTTGTGGTTTTTTGGGGTTTTTTTTTACATTATATTTTTTTCAGTGTTCCAAGATTCATTGTTTATGCACCACACCCAGTGCTCCAAGCAAGATGTGCCCTCCACAATACCCACCACCAGGCTCACCCATCTCCCCACCCCACGCTTCCTCTCTCATTCCGATTTACCCCAACTCACTTTTCCTTTCCTTCTCCTAATGTCTTCCATGTTATTCCTCATGCTCCACAAGTAAGTGAAACATAACTGACTTTCTCTGCTTGACTTATTTCACTCAGTATAATCTCCTCCAGTCCTGTCCTTGTTGATGCAAAAGCTGGGTATTCATCCTTTGTGATGGCTGAGTAATACTCCATAGTGTATGTGGACCACATCTTCTTTATCCATTCATCTGTCGAAGGGTATCTTGGCTCTTTCCACAGTTTGGCAATTGTGGCCATTGTTCCTTGAACACTGGGGTACAAATGGCCCTTCTTTTCACTACATCTGTATCTTTATGGTAAATAACCAGGAGTGCAATTGCAGGGTCATGGGGAAGCTCTATTTTTAATTTCTTGAGGAATCTCCACACTGTTCTCCAAAGTGGCTGCACCAACTTGCATTCCCACCAACAGTGGAGGAGGATTCCCCTTTCTCTACATCCTCTCCAACACTTGTTGTTTACTGTCTTGTTAATTTTGGCCATTCTAACTGGTGTAAGGTAGTATCTCAGTGTGGTTTTGATTTGAATTTCCCTGATAACTAATGATGATGAACATTTTTTCATGTGTCTGTTAGCCATTTGTATGTCTTCTTTGAAGAAGTGTCTGTTCATGTCTTCTGCCCATTTTTTGACATAATTATCTGTTTTTTGGGTTCTACGCTGGCTTTTAAAAGTTTGAAGAAATTATGGCAAAATTTGTAGATACATGTTTAGATGGTATACAAATATATACTTTTTAGTATTTTTCTATTAGTTTGAATGATTCAGGGTTCAGGATTGTCTTCTATAAATGATAGTGGCTATCTCCAAAATTTCACAGTATACTCTATGTGCACATAAGGCTAGTTTAAGCTTTATAGTCAGGAAGAAATATTGCCTCCCCTAAAGAACTGAATACACAAAGAACTAGTCAAAGGAAGCACACACACACACACACACACACACACACACACACACACACACTTCCTTTCTTTCTCTCTCTCTCTCTCTGTGTCTCTTTCTCCCTCTCCAGGTGGCACATATAAGCATTTGTTGACTTGATGGAAAACTTTGGGAGAACTTCCAGCTTGTGTCTCCACTCAACTGACAGAGCCCTTTATTTAAAGCCAACAAAACGAACCTCAAGAGAGGGAGGTGAAGGTCAGTCTCTGGAGAGGCAGGTGAAAGCCAGCCAGCTTTAACTTGATTGAGAGTGGAATTTTCTAGTAAACCAGGCCAGACAAGTACCCAGGGGGCCAGGCTACCTGCCCAGGTTTCTAAGGGAGACCGGGCACTTGCGTCTCCCAAATGGTGGAAAAGTACTCAAATACATCACACTGCACCTGCCACAGGGCTTACTGCCTGGAAGGGTCTTAACTCACATCTCTTCTACCATTCAGAATTTGAGCACTGATGTGTGTGTGTGTGTGGGTGGGTGGGGGGTGTTCTTTTCAAAGCCTACATCTCTCAGTCCTAACACCAAAGATGGGAAAACCTATCAGACATACAGGAGAACAGCAGAGTAAGAGTTTGGGTTGGACAGCTCAGTCGCAGCTTCTCTGCAGGAATATGGTGACAGGCAAGGTCACATCAAGGAGACCCAGCCCAGGAAAACTAGAGAGTGCTCTGGTCCTCCATCCAGCCCCACCTCCATGGAGTTGCCAAATTTAGAAATTAAAAATACAGGATACTCAGATGTGAACTTCAGATAAACAACAGATAGCTTTTCTAAGGGTCTCATGTAACATTTAAGACCTATTTATACTAAGTAATTATTCACTGTTTTTCTGAAGTTCACATTTAGCTGGACAACCTATATTTTACCTGGAGACCCTACTTGAGGATTTCTAAGCACTCTTAATGGGAACTGTTTTCAAAAGGCCAGGAATATTTAACTATTGGGAGAATGTGTGTGCGCAGGAGTGCAAACTGGCAAGCCAGCCTTGTCAACAGCCAGAAACACTGGCTCTAGGAATTTCTGTTTAGTGTGTCTTTATTTAAAGATATTCTGGGTATTGTTTTAGTTTCGCAATGTTAGTTTTAGTTTTGTTTTCCCCCAAGTAATCTTATCTTTTCAGATAATTTTTCACCAAAAGTTTGATGAAGTCGATTATCATGTTTTCAAAGAACAGAAGAACAAAAAATAACATACTAATTAAAACACAGACAAGATATATACACAGAAATACACACATCAGCCACTTTCTCTTCTTCCAGAGACTTCGGAATACCCCTGACAACAGCCATATGAAGAGAAGCTGACACTGATTCACAGGCAAGATATAGTCACTACCCAGAGGTTGTAACACACCTTGGAAAATCAGTCACATGTAGCTGACTGCCTCTGATCTTGCTGCATTGTTACTAAAGTAAAAATCAGCAAAGATAAACAGGAGATACAACTGGCTCACTTGGAAATGCCAAGTCATCGGCCAACCAACTTAATAGGCCAATCAACTTAATCCCCTTACTCAGTGCTTCTCAGCTGGGGCTACGTAATAGAATCACCTAGCATGTAGGTGGCTTAAAGACTACTTATGCATGGATCCCAGCCCAGAGACAGATTTAATTGGTATGAGATGCATGTTGGGCACTAGGATTAACAGCACTCCAAGTGATTCTAACATACAGCCAAGCTCAAGAACCATAGCATTTGTGAGTTTATACCCAAACAATGATGTCTGGCAAGGCTAGAAAGTGACACATATTTCTAGACTGTAAAAAGTATGCTCTTCCATTGGCTGCTACCTCTAAGCTCTCCTCTATCCAAGCTAATGAGGCCATGAAAGCTAACTCTGCTTTGAGCCACAAGCTATTATACTGGTTTGCTCTTTTCTGCGCTGTAGTTCCCCTGAAATTCTAGCATCCAGAAACAACGTTCAAATGCTGGGAATACAGAGATGGAATAGCAGATGGGGAAAAAATAAGCATAAAAAAGGCAAGATCTTTTAGGCAATCCCATTTAATTGGTAAATCCCAATGTAACCTGCCAGATTATTATTTAGAAATGTGCCAGCAAGGCAGCATGAGAAGATATCAGCTCATTTCATAGCAATGCTTAGCTCCGTCTGGCAGCAAAGCTCCCTGGGTTGCAATGCCAACACACCCTTACCCACTCTTAAAGTAGGACTTAGTCAGGAAACACATCTTTCTTCCCCAAAGCCCCACACTGAGATTGAAGGCCAAGTCTTTTTTTTTTTTTTTTTAAGATTTTTGTTTATTTATTTGTTTATTGAGAGAGCACTCACATGCCTGCACATGCAGGCCTCCCGGCAGGGGGAGGAGCAGAGGGGAAGGGAGAGGGAGGGGGAAAGACTCTCTAGCAGACTCATGCTGAGCATGGAGCCTTACCGGGCTCATGTCATGACCTTGAGATCATGAACCCAGCCAAAACCAAGAGTCAGAGGCTGAGCCAACTGAACCACCCAGGCATCGCAACGCCAAGTCCTGACTAACTTTTACAGAAATAAGACACTCCTTGAGTTTCTCTTCCTTCCTCTCACTAAAACGATAGGTCAAACCATAAGAAGTAATTTTCACAAATTCAAAAATAATAATAGAGAAAAAGGATAAATTTACCATCACAAAAGGTAACACGACTTCCTAGCTTTTATGACAAGTGAGAATTTTCATGATTTACCTAATGAAATGAAATGACATCGTCAGAAGTCATCTGTTTTGCAAATTAAAGCTAATTTTAAGACCTACAAAATTTGAATCATTAAAATCACAGAACCTTAAAGATAGACTCTTAGAAGTCACTTAAGCTAGCCCCCCTCCCTCAAAGTACATAGGAAGAAACTAATAACCAAATAAAATGACTCACTGTATAGCATAGAGAATCTCAATCAGCAGACAAAAACACATTTTATGATTGAGGGAGGAACAAAAAAGTCACATCGCTATGCAGGAGAACACAGGTTTCCTGACTTTTTTTTTTTTTAAAGATTTTTATTTATTTCTTTATTTATTTGAGAGAGAGAGCAAGAGTGCATAAGCAGGGGACGGGGGGGGGCAGTGGGCAGAGGGAGAAGCTGGCTCCCCACCAAGCAAGAAACCCGATGGGGGGTTCGATCCCAGGACCGCAAGATCATAATCCTAGTCAAAGGCAGATGCTTAACCGACTGAGCCACCCAGGACCCCCTTTCCTGACTACTTCTAATATCTTTCTACCATACGTTGAAGCCTAACTATGACTTGGAAATGAGGTCAAACATTCAGAATAAAGGCAGAGGAAAAGAACCAGAGGTTATGAAGGAGGTGGAAAATATTTGCAGCAGCAGCAGCTACTGTGAGAGAAGAGCACAGACCAGGAACTCGTATCAGAGCTTCTGGACATCATGGAGGTCCTGCTTGTCATCAGAGACCACAGTCAAAGTAGCAGAGCCTGGACAGTCAGTCAGTTGTATCCTTTCTTCCAATAGCTTCTGCAGTCCAAATAGAGGTAGGAAGAAACAAATATGTGAATCTCTCCAGGGCCAGGGTTTAGTCAGATGGGTGCTATTAAAGGTGATAGGTAAAAGAATCAAGGACATCACCAAGAATGTGATAGAAAGGAGAGAATTTCAATGCCCTAAGAAGGAAGTGAAGGCAGGAGAGGTTGACATACATGAAGAAAGATGTTTGGAGTCAAGCCCATGAGCAAAAGAAGGGATCTGTGTTTCTGGAGATCTGAGGGGAAAGCTGGAATGACAGAAGGTAGTAGACAAAAATGGAGATGTTATAATTCAGTTTCAAAATTAAATCTCTCTTGAGGAAAAATAAGGTCTAGGATATGGAGCATAGCTGACTACGGTGGCAAAGAATCCCAATGGAAGGGAGGGGAGGCCAGGATTTGAAAAGGGTTGTCCGCATGGTCATGAAAGGAAAGTAGAGGGTATGACCCGGGAGGTCGAGGGATGAGCATTATAAGAAAAGCAACCTTAAAAGTCATATGATAATATCCCTGGAGCCTCAAAGGACTAAAAGACCACGTGACTCTTTATGGGTTGATATTCTGAGTTAATTGAATTTTTGTTTTGCTTTTACGAGCTCTCACAGTACAAGGATAAGGACCTTGTGATACCCTTATTATGGGTTTAGTGGAATCATTTGGATCTGGTTGTGATTATAAAACCAAATAAATGACTTATATAGCATTTTTTATTACCAAACCATGTTTAATGATTTACTAATACACGTATTTCCTCAAATACAAGACTCCTATCAATTCTAAGATTCATCAATATTTATACACCACTAAGAAAGAAGAAAATGCTACTAATAGTAATTGTAAAGTGTCATCAACTGTAAAATACATCATAATTTCAGAACTGGAAAATGCATATTATACATTAGGTGAAATACATTTTTAACCCACTTAATCTTCATAAAAGTTTTATGTGGGAGATTCTGTTATTACCCCCATATTAGAGATAAAGAAACCAAGATACAGTTTAAGTTACTTGCCTGTGTTCATAGGAATACAGCCAGGATTTGAACCCAGAAAGCCTGGTGATAGAATCCACTATTAACCCTAGCCCAGCTCAAGAGATACTCATTGAAAAGGACAAAAAATACCATGATACACCAACCTAAGCTCTCTGCCATCACTACCAGAAGGAGCCAACATTATAGAGTATCTGTTGCTGGTACAGCCTGAGGACATGGACTTCCTCAGAGAGGAGTCACATTGCACAGAGCAGATCTGACTCAGACCCGATTCTCTCCAGGAGATTCACCCTAATTAGTGGCTTCCTGAAATCCGTTGCCAATGTCACCAACTAAACAGCACCAACTCATTCTCATACATCCACAGGTTTTCTCCCTGGGGCCATGACTGTATTCACTACTCTTCAGCAACACTGATTCTTCCCCTCTTCCAATTATCATGTGCTTCATTTCATGAAGGTGATTCCTAGAGCCACATTCATGGCTATTTCTAATAGAGAAGCCACAGCAGAACAAGCAGCCACATGCACCCAGCCATCCAGCCTCTGTCTGCTCCATCCCCTTTGGCTCTCACAAGCAGTAAGCTGGAGGCCAGGCTTGTGAATCCATGCATTCCCTTTATAGCTCACTGCCCTAGTTGCTGTGGGAACAGATGCATAGAAATCCAAAGTCAGAGTTGCTGTTTCCAGGTCTTATAAACATCCTACCAAGTGTTCAACCTTGCTGGAAATCAAAGAAATATTAAAAGCTCAAGATACCATTTTTGTCTCTCACTTGAAAAATGCTTTTAAATCATTAAACCTGATGTCTGAAAAGCAATAAATAGAATCATGAAGTATTGATCTCACCACTATCAACAAAAAAATTACTGCTGCTAGAACTATTGTATCAACATTTACTGATGATCTTCTATGAACTAGGCGGTGTGCTAAGCATTTTCTTTTTCCAATCCTTAGAGGTAGTACGATATTCCATTTTGTAGGACAAGGAAGGTTACTGGTTAAGAAAGAGAAATGGGTACTACTTTGGGGGAGGTCAACCTAGCAATAGGCATCACTGTGATTGAGAAAACACACTGTAGATCTAGAAGGCCTGGGTGGAATTCTAGCTCTGCTACTCAAAAGTAGTGGGACCTGGGTCAAATTATTTCACCTTTGTGTCTTTATTTCCTTATTTGTAAAAAATTCCCCTTTGACAGGTTTTCGCGAAGATAAGAGTTAATGTTTGCACAGTGCTTAGCGCAGTGCCTGGCACATAGGAATATATTTTAGCTGTTATTATATTATTTCATCTTTACTCTTAACTGCTAACTTTCCATTCTGCTTCACTGGCAAAACTGAAGCCAATACAAGAATTTCCACATCCTTCCACCTAGCAGCATGGATACCCACAATCTCTGCCCTTGTATCTATTACTCAAGAGAAGTTTCCACACTCCTATCAGAGCCAGCCTCTCTGCTAGTACATTAGACCTCTACCCTACTTACATGCTTAGAGATCGCTCCAGCAACTCTTTCCTCATCCTATATCAAAGCTCCCCTTTCGACTGGAACTCTTTCTTTGGCCTGCAAAAATGCTATTATTATTCTCATCCTAATTAAGACAAAATGAAATCTTTCTTGTAATCCCATGTGCCCTATCAGCTACTACGCCAATTGTGTTTCTTTTGCAACAAAACTTCTCAAAAAATTGCCTATATACTGTCTCCAATTGTCATTTTCTCTTTAAGCCACTTCAATTTAGACTTTTGCTCCCCCCCCCTGCCAATAACCTCCAATATCCTCTATGTTTCTAAATTCAGTGGCCAATTCTCATTCCTTTCTTTACTTGCTCTACCATTTGGCACATTCCTTCTCTCTTTGATATATTTTTTTTCCACTTAGCATGCAAGATTCCAGGATCTTCTGGTTTTTCTGCTACCTCACTAGACACCCCCTCTCAGTTTACTTTGCTGATTCTTCCTCTTGGTTTCAATCTCTTCCTGTTGGAGTTCCCCAGGGTCACTCCTAGTTCCCCTTTTCCATCTACACTCAGCATCTCATTCAACCTGAGTTTTAAATACCAACTTTTACACGTGCAAATGACTCCCAATATATATCTACAGCTTCTCCCCAGTTTCATACTCCTATCAAAATGTCTGCTAACACTTCCTTGTGCATGCCAGCGAACACCTCAAGGTTAACATCAGAAACAATGCCAAAAACACAAAATTAAAAAAAAAAAAACAACAACCCTAACACTTGATCTTCCCTCTACTATCCTGTCTTCTCCCCCAGCATGATAAGTGGATGCTTCCATTGCTCAAGTCAAAAACCCTGACATCATCCCTGACTGTTCTTCCTCACATCCAATCTATTGGTAAATCCTGATGGTTTCATCCCAAAATAAAGCCAGAATTCCATTACTTTTTATTGCCTCCACTGTTGACCACCATAGTCCAAGCTACCATCTCCTGAGCAAGTATAATCTCTTGTCTGAATCACCATGATAACCCAGTAACTGGTCCCCTGGGTTTACCTGCCACTTCACTCCTGTCTTAGTCTGGAGTTGAACACAGCAGCCAGAGTGAGCTTTTGCAAACCACAAGGTTAATCACATCCTGCTCTGCTCAACCAGCTCCCCATTCCCCAGCACAGAGGCCAGGGTCCATCAATGTCCTGCTCTGGCCAACAGAGTTGCACATAAGGGATACTTTATCTTTTTGTGTGTGTGCCATGGACCTCTTTGGCAGCTGGCAAAGTCTATGGGCCCTTTTTCAGAACAATACTTTTTAATGTGTAAAGTAAAATACAATCAATTACAAAGGAAACCAACTCCATTGTCAATATATTTTTAAGTGTAACACGATAACAAATTACTCTTTTATTAGTACATTAAATAATAAGATCGAGTGGTAGGCCTAATTACCAACATAATTTTGATGTGATGTGGTGATGAACAAAACCATATTTTAAGACATCCACGACAGCTATAATGTAATGTGCTACTACCTGTGATTTCTACTGCTGACAAGGTCATAGGTTCTATTAAGTTATACAGGTTTTTCACCTACGTTCACGATGAAAAGGAATGTTCAATTACATTTAGATGTTATAATTAAAGATAAAAATGAAATGCTTTTCTCATGCAAGCTCATAAACCCCTGAATTCTATCCCGGGTCCCTTAGAGGTCCTTACACCCCAGGCTAGAAAGCTTTTCTTCCAGCTGGTGGCTTAACCGCTCTAGTTACACATACCACATCATACCCATCCTGTACTTAAGAGTCCTCACACTGGCCCTTCCTTCTCCAGCATTCTCTCTTTCCCTTGCCTTGTATCTTTGCTCAAACAAGTGTCTTCCCAATGAGTCCCGCCCTAACCATTCTAACTAAAATTGTAACCAACACTCCACCACAGTCCTGGTGCTCCCTATCTGGCTTTTCTTTCCCACAGCATTTATCACCATTGAATATACTACATAATGTATCCACCATAGTTCTTTATTCTCTGTATTCACTACTATTCCCACCCCCTACCCCCATGCAAGTTCTTTGAAGGCAGGAACTTTTCTGTTTTGACTCAACTGATGTACTTCAGATGCCTAAAACATGACAGGTGTGTAGGAAGTTCAAGTAATACCAGGGAACAATTTTATCTGAAATGCATACATGTCTTTGAGTGTCTACCATGTTAAATACTTCACAACTTAAAAACACAATGTTAAGAGATTTTATCCATTCATTATTGCTATAGATCCCCTATTAATTTCTTTCCATTCATTCCAAAGTGAATCTCCATTTCTTAGAAATATTCCTTTATTTATCTTTAAAAGAGACAGGATCCTGTGAGCGGACGCGTCTGTCAGTTTAATAGCACAAAAATATTGGTTCTGGAGCCTATTGCCAGGGTTCAAGTACCGGCTCCTCTCTTCACTAGTTTTGTAAAGCCCAAGAAAAGTATGTAACTTTTATAAGCCACAGTGTTCCCCTCAGTAAAGTAAGAATTATCTACTTCACAGTTCTATAATGAGCATTAAAATTTAATTATTTAATCCATGTATAGCATTTAGTTCACTTCTATATGACTTGGCCGATGTAAAAAGTTCATTATTGTTATTATCAGTAAGATACAGAAATTCCCTCTTCCATTTGTACCATTCATGAGTGCCTAATATGCCCTCTCTCAGAGAGGATAATTTAGAAAAGACTTCTACACTGTCAAGGCAATAGAAGCATGCTTATATTTAGGACTGATTTGGAATTTAGGAAACAAAAGAAAATCCACCCCTTTAAGACAACGAAAGCATTTTGCTCTATTTCCTTCTGTTCTTTGTTCTATATATCTTATCAGGGTTGTAACCATTCACATCTATTTTTTTTAAATGACTTTGACCTTTGCAGTAATTGATTTATTTAATTTCTGATCCATAGTAAAGTTAAGAAATAAAGTAAGACAGAAACTACGCTTCTTTCTTGCTGACCTCCCATAGACCAATCTTAGAGTTCTGGAAGATTGGCTCATACCCTAGACACAGAAGATGTGGACGGTTCTCCAGGGACAGCACAACAGGGCAGAATCTCTGTTCCTGGTAGAGACAGTCATCTTCCCTCTCTCCTTCAGACACCCCACAGCTGATCTGAAGTGAGTGAGCTTCCTCTCAGCGTCTATAAAGACCAGCTCACTCCACAGGTGCAGGGGTAGCTGGGGAGGGGAGCAAGCTCTCTGAGCAGGCTCAGACGTGAGGGAAGTGTCCTTTGTAACCTTGTCTCCAGTTATGGCCACTAAAGCCAGGCAGTAAGCCATGGGGAAAGGATCTCTGCCATGCCCTCGGGAAAGACAAACACTGCTGACACGTTTTGTAGAAATGAACCTGCCACTTTCACTTGGCATTCAGAACTAAATAAATGTCAGCTATTATCATGTATATTATCATTCCTGGATCAGGTCCCATATTCTACAGTTTTAACTTGCTCACAGGTGATTTCCTTTTTTTTTTTTTTTTAAAGATTTTATTTATTTATTTATTTGACAGACAGAGATCACAAGTAGGCAGAGAGGCAGGCAGAGAGAGAGAGGAGGAAGCAGGCTCCCCACTGAGCAGAGAGCCCCGATGCGGGGCTCAATCCCAGGACTCTGAGATCATGACCTGAGCTGAAGGCAGCGGCTTAACCCACTGAGCCACCCAGGTGCCCCTCACAGGTGATTTCTGATGCAGTATTTTTCAAAGTGTAAATGAGAGCGCTCTTCAAACTCTTTTGCACAAGCCAATACTTGGCAACCTACACCCCCTCCAACCCCCTCTACTCACCGACCCCATTCACCTCCCACTTCCCCATCTCCCCTGTGGGACCTGTGTAATTTTCTCCAGGAAGCCCCAAACTGTCTTAAAGTTAATCCCTTGCACGAGGGGAAAACAACCTTAACTTGACAATGGCAAAGACCTCCAGTATCCTGTAGGTCCTCTCAACATCCAAAAGTTCTTTTGAAAACGTCCCTTTTCCCCTACCCCCAACTCCCAAATACATCAACAGCAGCCCCTCACAACCCTGGGACAGCACTCTTTCTGCTTACAGGTCCTGTTCCCGTGCTTTAATAAAACCACCATTTTGTACCAAAGACGTCTCAAGAATTCTTTCTTGGTTGTCAGCTCTGGACCTCACCCAACCAAACCTCACCTATATTCTAAAACTACATCACACCTACTACAATTTTCCCAAAATAGTAACATACCCATACATTTTGCAATTGAAATCTAAAATTTTTCGTTGTAAATTTAAACAGTTACATAGGACAGATTCTGGGGAGTTTGTCACTATTGATATCTTAAAAATAAAGTCCTTACACTTTTAATGTAGCTAATGGAATGTAATAACACCATGATTTGCCACTCAGCATTATCTATTTAAAAAGGCTGTGAACAAACTGCTTTTCACATGCAGAAATTTTATATAGTTTCTTTTAATCCTTTCAAATATTTCAATTTCTTTTGTTCCAAGAATTTATCCCAAAATTATACAGTTTTATGTTTAAATGCCTATCATTTTCCACCTTCATAATGTCCATGGAATACAAACATAAAAATAATTTGATTTTTAAAAATTTTCTGGGATCACAAGAATTTTAATTCCAAGTTTACTACTCGGCTGAGTTATCAAAATTTTTTATTAATTCCCAGTACATGAAAACTGATTCATGTGATTATTAAACATCAAACTTTAATTGGAAATGTATCCCTTGATAGAATGAACAGAACAGATTATTTTGATGCTCTAAGGCTTCCTAGATACCATTTTTGGAATTACTCTTTGATACCCTGTAGGCTTTTATTTTTATTTAATTTTTTTATTTTTAATTTCTTTTCAGTGTTCCAAAATTCATTGTTTATGCACCACACACAGTGCCCATGCAATATGTGCCCTCCACAATACCCACTACCGGTTTCACCCAACCTCCCACTCCCCTCCCCTCCAAAACCCTCAGTTAGTTCCTCAGTCCACAGTCTCTCATGGTTGTCTCCCCCAACTCCATTCCCCTCTCCATCTTCCCATGTCCTCCGTGTGATACCCTGTAGGTTTTTACACTTGAGGAAGATACAGCGAGATTTTGAATAGGTAACACTTAAAGCCTTTCCTTTAAAAACTGGATGAAAGGATCATTTAAGAGTACTCATGAAAGCTGAGAATCTGGAAAGTAATTTGCTCAAAATTACCTATCCCCCCACTATACTCCTTAGACCGTCCTTCTGTGACCCCCAGTTTGAAGACAGCTGATCCAAACTGACTGGGTATCTTGTGAAAAAGGCAGATTCATGGGTACCAGATATCTGCATTAGTAGGTTCCCCAGACAGTCCTCCCCATCCCACCCCCCCACACACTCAAGATTGAGAAAGAGTTAATTGGGGGACAAAACAAACACATAAAATGTTAAACAATATTAAGATTTGAAAACTCAACAATAAAAGACCTATATCATAAGCAGTACCTGGCGGCCAAGGAATTCAGAAAGTCTAAGAGTGGGAGTCAAAGGCTTTCTGAAGGAAGCAACACTCACTGCGGGGGATGAGGGGACCCACGGAGATATGACACAGGTAGAATTTGAAAGACAAAAGGTGAAGTTAAGCAGTTTACCAAGGTTGAAAGCTATGATATCTGTGATATGGATTTTGTTGGCAAGGAAGGAGTAGTTGATGTTCTCAGAAGGTAAGTGGCTAATTATAGAGACCCTGGTGGTATGGCAGTGGGTTATTTTGTCTGAGTGTTTAAAATAGAAATACATTGTTGAAAATATTAATTTAGGTAAATTGGTATTATGCAACTGAGTTTACGTGAGTTGGTTTCAGGCAAATTGACCTAGAGGTGAACATATTTTATCCACAAACTGGGTAATGTATAAATATAATAAATATTAATATAGGTCAATGTTAAGTCCCACATTCATTTCAGGCTGGAAAAATATTTTAATTCAGATTATCTCATTTTATTCTTTTAGTAGCCCTGGAAATAAGTTTAGCAAGAGGTATAAGTCATCACTTAAAATGAAACCAAAGGGTCTACTGATTTTTATTAACTCTGATTCCTTATTACTATGTCACAAATAACTATGTCACAAATAAAGATTTTTTTCAATGTATCCATTCACAAGAAGATAGAAATCTATGATTTCCTATATCATCCATTCTCTGGACCTTTACAAGGAATTCCAAACTGGTCTTCCTACTTCCCCTTAGCAACCACTCACTTCCATCCCAGCTTCATAATTATCCTCACTACCTCTAGAGCAGTCCTACAGAACCCACATTTGGTTCTGTTTTTCCCTGACTAAAACCTTTCAGTGGCTCCTCCCATAATCAATAGTCCAGGTTCCTATATAACTTCTGACCCTGCAAAATCTAGCCTCCAAGTCCATAGGCTTAACAATCCTGCATATCATTTCCTTTGTCTTATCTATCAGTCATAATAAACTACTTGCAATTCTTCAGTCAAACCCTGCTCCATCTTTCCTTTGCATGTTTGGTCTACCTTGCCTGCACTGACTTATCCAACCCTTCCAAATCTGCTCAGGAGGCCTGTCCTAATTACTCTAGGTACTCATATTTTTCTATGTGGTCTACTATAAGCATTATAAATACATAATATATTATACATACATAATGTATGTGTTTATATTCCTCAGTAAGAGCAGAGAAGATTGTAACAATCTTACAAATTGTTGTACTCATTTGTGTACATTTCACCTCTCTACCACCCCACTCTGTCACCTACCTTCTGCCTCCTCCTTCTGCCCCTTTTTTTCCCAGAAAAGGAAAAAAAAAAAAGAACCATGAGTTGATTGAATGCAAAGATCTTGTCTTATTCACCTTTGTATTCTAAACACTATCATATTTACCAGTACATGGTAGATGCTCAGCAAACATTTGCTAAATGAATATATTATTATCTGTACTTGTGCAATTAATAACACCGATGAATTCAACACTAATAATGTGCTCAATGTTACTAAATATGAGTTAGATATAATCTAAGAGCACTAGTAACTCTGATGTCACCTGCACCTTCTAAGATTACAACACAAGATGGAATATGTGTTCTAACGAAGTCAAGAGAAATCATGCTATGTACTCAACACACAATAGCAGCTTTTTTCAAAGTTCCCTTCTACTTATCTTGATTGGTGGTACACTGAAGAAGAAATCCTAACATTTAGGAAAAGATAACATCAGAATAAAACAAGGTGCAGATCATCTGAAAACCATTTGGTTTTATTTCTATTGTAACAAATCTAGAGCTTTGCTGCAGTCAACATATATTTTGCTGTTTAAAATGTAGGAAATGTCTCCGTAGTTCCCTTTAGTTTTCCTTATCACAATTTCACAGAATTCATTATTTTTGGCTATGACTTTCTTATTTAAAAAAACCAGCAAACCAGCAAACCAAATAACAAAACAGGGTAATCTTAAGAATACTGAAATAGTTCCACACTAACAAATCTAAAATGTAATCACTAGATAAAGAAACTCACACAAATCAAATGTTCGTTTCAATAAATATGCCCCCGAATTTAAACAGCAAATTCAAATCACTGTTTGTGATATTAACTTAGAAGCCCCAGTCTATAAAGAATGTTCCTTAACTTGATAAAGGTTATTGACCAAAAATCTGTGACAAACATAATGCTTAATTGTAAACATTAGAAGGAAGCCTATAAAATCAGGAATAATACAACAATGCCTACTATTCACTACTTATCCAGCTTTGTTTTGGAGATCATAGACAGTAGAAAATGACTAGGAAAAAAGTTAGGTAACAACCTGTGTTTTATTTTCTACTGTTAAAAACTTGATTGAAAATGGGCAGGGGATTTGAATGGACATTTCCCCAAAGAAGATACACAAGTGACTAGTTGACACAGGAAGACTGTGACCATTAGAGAAACGCAAATCAAAGCTACAGTGAGATATTACTTCACACCAATCAGAGTGGCTACTATTAAAAAAACAAGGAAAAAACCCAGATGATAGCAAGTGCTGGCAAGAATGTGAGGAAACCAGAACCCCTGTGTACTGTTGGAAGAAATGCTGAGTAATGTAACAGCTGTGGAAAACGATACGGAGTTTCTGCAGAAAATAACAGAATCACCATATGATCCAGCAATTCCACTTCTGGGTATAGACCCAGAAGAATTGTAACCAGGATCTCAAGGAGATATTTGTACACCTATGTTCATAACAGTGTTATTCACAAGAGCCAAAAAGTGGAAGCAACCCGATTGCCCATCAATGTATGAAAGATCAACAAAATGCAGTATGTACATACAAGGAACTATTATTCAGTCCTAAAAAGGAAACTCTGATACGTGTTACAACATAAATGAATCTTGAGAACATTATGCTAAGTTAAAAAAGCTAGACACAAAAGACACATACTGTATGGTTGCACCTATGGGGTACTTAGTCAAATTCATAAAAACAAAAAGTAGAATGGTGGCTGCCAGAGTCTGAGGGAAGCGGGGAAATGGGGAGCAGTGTTGTGGGTATAGTTTCAGTTTTGCAGGATGAAAAAACTCTCGAGATCCACTGTACAACATGAATATACTTAACATTATTGAACTCTACTTAAAAATGGTTAAGGCCTATATATCTACTATGTAAACCATTATATGCTACATATACAAAGTGTGAATAAATCCTTTTGAATGAATAAAAGATAAAAAGTTTTTAATGGATAAGACAGTAAATTTTATGTTATGTATATGTTATGTATATTTTACAATTAAAAAAACACAAATTGTCATGATTTGTCTACCAAAAAAAAAAATTCAAGGCTCTCAACCAAAAAACTAGGAGATCCAAGACAAGTATAAAGTTAGAATTAGAAAGATGGAAATCACTTTGTTATACCAACAAAACCAATTTTAAAATGTAATGAAAAATGGATCCCACTTATTAGCAAATACACAGAAATTTCAATGTGCATAAGCTATAAGAAAACTGTATGACTTTACTGATGAAAATAAAAGAAATCCTGAATAGGATCAAGAGATACAGTGTGTTCCTGGGTAGAAAGCCTATTATCAAGTACCCTAATATTGATCTATACTGGAATATAATTAAACATAATAATGTAATATAAAATTCCAATTGGATCATTTCATAGATCTTGAGAAACTGACTTTCCATGCCACATACAAGAGTGTATATATACACATACCCAAACAAAATTTAGATGGAAAAAAAAGAATTAAGGTGATTTGAAATTACTAGTAATTAAATAACTTTAAAACTACGCCAACTGCAAAGACATAAAAATTTGCACAAGGACTAGATAAGCAAAATAACAAAAAATATTAAAGGATTAGAAATAGGTGACTATACAGAAAGTAACTTACATATGTGAGAGTGGGCACTCCACATCCACAGAACAATAACTATTTATTAAGTGGTATTGGAGCAAGTAATTATCAATCTGGAAAAAACAAAACTAAAAGCAGCTTATATTTTGGCTTTACAATGTGCCAGGCACTGTGCTAAGGTATTTTTTTTTTTTAAGATTTTATTTATTTATTTATTTATTTGATAGAGAGAGAGTATAAGTGCATAAGCAGGGGAAGTAGCAGAGGAAGAGGGAGAAGCTGTCTCCCTGCCAAGAAGGGAGCCTGAAGCAGGGCTTGAGCTCAGGATCCTGGGATCATGACCTGAGCCAAAGGCAAATATTTAACTGACTGAGCCACCCAGGTGCCCCGAAAACAATTTTTTAAAGTGATCTCTATACACCAATGTGGGGCTTGAACTCTTGACCTCGAGATCAAGAGTAGTGTGCTCCACTGATTCCACCCTTAGGGGTGGTCACACCTAAGGTCTTTAAATGCATTAGTTCACTGGGACACCTGAGTGGCTCAGCTGGTTAAGCATCTGCCTTTGGCTTAGGTCAGGACTCAGGGTCCTGGATGGAGCCCTGCCTCAAGCTCCCCAGCTTGGCAGTGAATCTGCTTCTCCCTCTCCTTCTTCCTCTCTGATCTCTCTTGCTCTCTTTCTCCCAAATAAAATAAAATCTTAAAAAAAACAAAAAAACAAAAAAACCTTTCTCTAAATGCATTAAGTTCATTGACTACCAAACAGTTTATAAAACACACACACAAACAAAGACACTAAGGCATAAATAGGTAATTAGCTTGCCCAGTTTGTCCAGTAAAGGCAATTAACTTGCTTCAATAATTGCTAAAGCCTAAAATTCAACCCCATGACATTAGATTCCACAGCCCAAGCTTCCTAATCATTACAGCACATGGCCAGGCTGGACACAAAAACAAATTCTAGATTAAAAAAAAAAAAAAAAAAAAAAAAAATATATATATATATATATATATATATATATATATATATATCTCAACATATATGTATGTTACAGTTTAGGTTACTGAAATCTTCCTTAAAACCACCACCAACAACAAATCCAGAAGAGAGAAGACTGTAACTACATAAAACATAAAATTCCCATATAACAAAAGATGACACAAGGCAAACAATGTGGCATCCTGGAGACTCTGAGTGCAATAAATACAACAGTCAAGAGACTAATTCCTTTAAAATATAAAAAGAGCTCCTACAAACCAGTAAGAATAAAGACAAATCACCCAATTTATAAGAGGGAAAAGAAGAGCAGAAAGAAAATCACAAAAGATACAATGAAAAGATATCCAGCTATTTTAGTATCAGAGAAATACAATTTAAAAACACTACTATGTATTTTTTTAGGATTTTTGAAATTTATTTGACAAAGAGAGAGAGAGAGACAGTAAGAGAGGGAACACAAGCAGGGGGAGAGGGAGAAGCAGGCTTCCGCTGTGCAGGGAGCCAGATGCAGGGCTCGATCCCAGGACTCCAAGATCATGACCTGAGCCGAAGGCAGATGTTTAACGACTGAGCCACCCAGGCACCCCAACACTATGCATTTTTAACACCAGGTTGGCAAAAATTAAATGAATATTGCTAAAGTGTGAATAATGGACATTCTTATTTATTTAATTAATTAATATTCATTTAATTATTTAAATAGTATTAAATGCATTAATATATATTAAATACTTAAATTATTTAAGTATTTTATATCTTAAATACTTAAATTATTTAATTATTTTATATATTAAATACTTAAATTATTTAATTATTATATTAATTAGTATTTAATTTATTTAATTAGTGTTAATTGATTCAATATTTTACGAGGGCAATCGCATCCTACCTACCAGTGTTTCAAAGGTGAGACTTTCTGACACAGTTATTCTACTTCTATCCTACCAAAGCACTCACAGGTGTGCACAACAGAGATGCAAAGGAAGACTTCATGAAATTGTTGTACAACAGTGAAAGATTCTACATAATAAAAAGATCAGGAGGGGAATAGTTCAGTAAGTTACAATTTTCCTGACTACTCTGTAGCCATTAAAAGAAAATGAGGTAGAATGAAAACGGCTCTGCATGTACTACCATGGAAAGATCTCTTTATTTTTCCAAAATAAAAACAGCCACGTGGTAGCAAGTTAGCAAGATACAAAGTTGAATACAAGATCAATTAGTGAGAGAGTTTCTAACAAAAAAGTCAGAAAGTAGAATTTTTTAAAACATATACTCAACTGCATCAAAAATTTGAGAATACTTAGGAATAAATTTGAGTTTAAATGAAGTTGTGTAAAACCCCTACAAGTAAAACTATAACACTGAGAGAAATTAGAGAAGACTATATTCAAGTAAGTATTTTTATCATGGAAAGAGATTTATGGAATTAAAAACTCAGTATTGGAAAGAGGTCAATGTCCTCAAAACCGTGTCAAATTTGATAAAAATTCTAAAATGAACCTGGAAATACAAAGAGCTGAGAATGACCAAAGTAAGAAGACACACCGGCAGATCATCACTTATTACAAATTTATAGTCATTAACACAGTGTTCGAGTGTTACAAGGTTAGATACGCTTAGAGAATGGTGGAACAGAATGAAGAGTTGGTGTGGTCGGGGAAGGTGGGTTTTTCAGGAGAAACTTTAAGATAATTTGGGCACGGAAAAAACAGACTTGATGCCCCTCCTTCAACACATACACAAAAATTAATGCCCAGAACACTGTAGGTCTAAATGACAAATGAAGAGTGCTACTGTCTTTCAACGGTAACTTAAGAGAATATTTTTGTGACGGAGGTAGGGAAAGATTACTTTAAGGTGGCTCAAAATGCCCCAACCATAAGGACAAGACTGTACTAAAACTGAGAATCTCTATTTGTAAAAAGGCCCCATTAAGAAAGAGAAAAGATTACCTACAAAGTGGAAGAAAACACTTCCAACACAATTAACCAAAGAACTCACATGCAGCATATAAAAAGAGCTTCTTTAAAACATAATAAAAGATGGACAATTTATTAGACTCGGACACATGATTGAACAGTGAATACCCAATGGCCCAAAAAGCAACTCAGAGAATGCTCGATTAGAAAACACAAATTGAAATCAGAATGGCTCAAATTAGAATGGCTCAAATGGCATTAGAAATGCCAACACCAACTGTTGGCAAAGATATGGAGCAACCAGAACTGTGTGGTACTGGTGGTTGGAGTGTGAATTGTTACCATGATGAAAACGAATACAAGAAAATAATCTTGGAAGGCTTAAAAAATGAACAATTCAATCAAAAAAGAAAATCACTGAGAATAAGGTGATTTCATTGTAGAACAGGACCCATAGTGAGTCAATAAGTATAACTATATGTAAATACAGCTTTGGGAGTGATAGAAGACAGCATTTGATTAAAGAATATTTTAAAAATCAATTTATAAGGGTATAATATGATGCTCAACTTTAAGTGTGTAGTTTGGTTAGTTTTGACAAATAAATCACAGGGTTCAACCTCACAATCAGATTTGTCCCCCCAAAACGTTTGCTTACTCCCTGTGCGGTCAATTCCTCTACTTTAGCCACAGACAACCAATGATCTGGTTTTTGTGACTATTGATTAGCTTTGCTTATTGTAATGAACCTGATGAATGGACATGTACAGTGTAAACTCCTGTGTAGCTGGCTACTTCTGCTCAGCATAAGGGTTTTGAGATCAATCCATGCTATTGAGTATATCAGTGGTTACTGCTGAGAAGTAGCCTGTTACCTATCATATGTACCACAGTTTACCCTTTCACCTGACGATGAACATTTGGGTTTGTTCCATGGCTGTTATGAACAAAGCTGCTGCATTTGTATGAGAAAAAGAAAAAAAAAGGTTACCATCACCTTGGAAAACTGCAGGTAGCATCTACTGACATTAAATTCTGACATACCCTGTGACCAACAATTTCACTCCCGAGTATATACCTAAGAGAAATCGTTCCTATGTGCACCAAAAGACATGTACAAGAAAGTTCACAGCAACATATTCATTATAGCCCAAACCTGGGGACACCACCAATGCCCATCATCATTAGAATGAAGAAATTAGGATATATTCATGCAATGAAATACTATAGGGCACTGAAAATAACTGGATTATAGGTACACACGATAACATGTCTGGTTCTCTCAAGAAGGAAAGAAGCCAGACACAAAAGGAGTCCGTTTTGATGAAGGTCCAAAGCAGGTGAAACTAATCTATTGTGTTAGAAGTCAGGAATGTGGCTTCTTCTGAAGAAGGGTTAGTTGTGGGTCCCAGAAGGGGGAAGGAAGGGGGGTTCTGGGAGGTAGGTAATGTACTATTTCCTGATTTGCACTCAGAGCTATACACTTCAAAATTAGAGCACTTTTCCATATGTATGTTATGCTTCGATAAATATTGGCTTTTAAAAGAGTTAATATAGGGGCACCTGGGTGGCTCACTGGGTTAAGCTGCTGCCTTTGGCTCAGGTCATGATCTCAGGGTCCTGGGATCGAGTCCCACATCGGGCTCTCTGCTCAGCAGGGAGCCTGCTTCCCTTCCTCTCTCTCTGCCTGCCTCTCCGTCTACTTGTGATTTCTCTGTCAAATAAATAAATAAAATCTTTAAAAAAAAAAATTAAAAAAAAAAGAGTTAATATATAGGGACACCTGGGTGGCTCAGTTGGTTAAGCATCTATCTTCAGCTCAGATAAGTGCCACATTGGGCTCCTTGTTTGTTGGGGAGCCTGTTTCTCCTTCTGCCTGCTGCTCCCCCTGCTTGTGCACATGTGCATGCTCTCTCTCCCCCTCTGACAAATAAATAAAATCTTGAAAAAATAAAAATAAATGAAAAAAGAGTCAATATATTAAGTTCAGTGGCATCACAATGATCTCAATTTATCTGTACAATAGTTATTTACAATTATTATCACTGTCTTCACTTGTATACATGAGGACAGCAACTCTGGTCACAGCTATTATAAGACAGAGCCAAGCATCATGTGATGTGCAAAGTCATGAAACCTGAAGCAAAGGGTTAATTCCAAACTCAGTCAAGTCCTCAAGATTTCCGTGCTCAATTTCTGTCTGAGACAGTTCACTTTCCTCATTTTATGTTCTCACTCTCTCATCCAGTGTCTCCTTTATCTGGAGGGAAATGCTCAAGAGTTTAGACATTGAAACTCTGTGTTTAGTTATTTCTCAGGAAGACAGTAATTTGTTCTTTCTGTAGAGCAGGAAAAACTTTAGTTTTGCAGCTGCTCTCTAGGGAGGAGTGAGAGCCCTGTCCTCACTGAGCTAGTTGATGGCTATGAGCCCAGTAATGGGGGACAAGAGGAAGGAACCAGAAGGGGCTGACGATGGAAAGGTTTGGTGGCAAGCTGGAAGAGAGGATGCTAAGGCAGGACGGGGAGCGGCTGCTCAGTGGAGGGCCCAGAGAAAGAACGCTTGGCAGCTGCAAACAGATGGAGATTTGAGGAAGAGGAGAAAAATGGAGCCACCTGGAAAGATTTTTAAGGAAGAAGAAAAATATCAGCAGGAGAGATGTGTAAAGATGTAGCTTCGAATACAGTACAAACTGCAGTCTGTTCTTCCCAAAAGAAGGTTCAAATCCTGCTTGATTCATTTTCTCTATGACACAATAAAATTCCTGGTATTTTTAAACCATTAAAATAAAAGTGTTCATTCAAGTATCTCCTAAAATCAAATATATGCACCCACCGTATATGTTAGCACATAAACTATGGCCCAACAATGCTTTCCACTCGAAGTTGCAAGAATCTGCAAACCAGAGCATTGTTTTCTTTTTTTTTTTAAGCAGCATTTTTATTTGCTTGCAATAGCTTCGGTAAGCCTTGGCAGCATTTAAAAAAAAAAATATTACCACCCCTCTTTTTAAATGTTTAGGAGTCAAAAATGCAACATGAAATGACCTAGTCAAGTTTGGTGGCTGTGAGCTGGTATGGGACACCTATGATCTCCTTTATTATTTGGACTGACTCACTCCGGCCCCATCTTTTTTTTTTTTTTTTTTTTGAATAGCCATCCTAATTCTTATGTGCGGCTACTCCCCATGTGTTTCTCTTGCTGGATCTTTAAATGTCAGTGCATTGGCAGGAGATAAAAAAAAAAAAATCCATCACTCTCCAGCCCTTCCCTGATTTGAAGCGGCCATTCTTCTCTTCCCCTTATTATTCCAGCTCTTATTATCTTTATTTTTCAGGAAGTCACAACCTTTCATATGTAAAATGAATACGATCAACTCAATGATTTCTAAAATGCTTGCAGCTGTCAGGTTTTAATGTAAAATTTCAGGTTCTATATATATATGTATATATTTTTTTAAGATTTTTTTTTTCCTAAAGATTTTATTATTTATTTATTTGACAGGCAGAAATCACAAGTAGGCAGAGGGGCAGGCAGAGAGGCAGGCAGAGAGAGGAGGAAACAGGCTCCCTGCTGAGCAGAGAGCCTGATAGGACCCTGGGATCATGATTTGAGCCAAAGGCAGAGGCTTTAACCCACTGAGCCACCAGGTGCCCCCAGGTTCTATATTTTAAATCTCCTGCTTTAACTCCTCCTGAGCCAAAGACCTTTACTCATATTTCCTGGAGCACAACATGAAATTCCCAAGTCGCTGGTCCACATTTCAGGATTCCTTCAGCTTGGTATCAAGCTTTAGCTCTCATCTGTGTTGGAAAAGTCCAGCTCCCTCCCCACAGCTCCCAGCTGTGAGCAAGTAGAAGCCTAATACACACACATTCCAATCTCCTCTCATTTCCTAGTACACCCTATTTCTATGGCCACAAAATTTAAGACTCTCCTGTTTTTAGTCTGTACAGCTTCCAGTTTTCAGGATTATCACCGTAACTCCATGCAAGTGATGGTGACAAGTCACAAAGCCCTAGAGAATGCACAATGAGCAAACCTATTGCCTAGACCATGAAAGGAGACACTTGGGATCATTTATGCAGATACAGGACATTAAAGGAAAAATCTAGTCATAGTCATAGCTAATACAGCATGCTAGCTATGAATGGAGAAGTTTTTTTTAAAGTACAGTAAGGCCAATAAAATACTCAAAGATATTTATAGCTTTCCTTTGCTGATGAGGCAAGGATGTCTGACTCACCAGGAGGGGCAGTGAGCAGCTCTATCCTTTATAACCAAGGAAACCCAAATAAGAAACAAACCAGAAAGTAGGCTGATCTTTATTAAGTTGAGGGGTGGGTTGTTTCCCTATCTGAACCAGAATATTCTAAGGAAGGATGTTCGGAATGGTGTGAGTAAGCCCCAGGAAAGGCCACATGTGGCAACAGCTTGCTCCCTCCCAATAACCACGCTGCCATGCTGGGTTGGTTCTCTTTTCTACAAAAGCCATGATGCTCCCTCTCAGCAGGGCAGTCCACAGGCCATCCCTCAGTCCCAGGCTGGGTCTGATCTGCAGCCAGTGGAGGGAAGAGCTTTTCCAGATGAATATGGGAAGAGAAACCAAAAAAGCATAGTTCATTTTGCTTCAGAAAAAAATAAGTGCTTTTCTTCTGTGCATTTTCTCCATGGGTAATTAAGTCACTGCCATTTCCCAGATAGTCCCATTTTAATGTGCGATACCATCTGAATGCAAAACTCCCAATCGTTAATTTCATTTCCTCTCAGGATGCTGAGGCACAGGCCATGATGATATGTTTCACATTTCTTAATAAGTAACTAGGTGTTTCAGGTCCACCTTCCTAATATAAAATAGGAGATGAGCAGGAAAGAAAGCCCAGCTCTGGGCTGAGCTTCTGCATCAAAGGTTCATCTAGACCTGGGAACCTGACCGGTGGGGGAGGACAGAAGAAGCAGGGAAGGCTAAGATGGCGGTGAGGTAGGGGGAGGGGAGTCTGAAATGTTTGCAAAATTAACTGCAGTGTCTTCTTCCATAGCTTTCTACCTTTGTTGGGTTTTTAAAGGAGTCTCAGAATGTTCAGAATCACTAACCGGAGTGAAAACAAAAGTAATTTTCCCCTGGTATTAGGCAGTCAGTCAGTCAGTCCGTCCAAAATATGGCCTTCACTGGGGCCAGCCCTGGCCTCTGACCTGGTGTTACTTGAACCACTAGACTCTTAGGAATGCATCTGACTTTTAGGAAAAATGAATCATGAGATACAAATTCATATCATGCCTTTTTTTTTTTTTAATAACATGCCTAGGAATATATTGAGAAAAAATTCAGGCAATATGTTTACTGAGTCAAAAAAGAAAATTTGAATAGTTTTAGAAGAGGTGTTCTCAAATAGAGATACTAAGCATTTTCAAAAATCTCAATTCTCATTTCAACCTTTACATTAATTCACCAAATTAATGCAATTCCAGTAAAAAACCCAAACGGATCCTTTGGAAACCGAGATTATAACTAAGGTTTTCTGGAAGAATAAGCAAGCCAAAACGATTTTTTTTTAATTGCATAAAAACTTGAACAGATCCTGACATGTATCTTAATGCTGAAATAATTAAGATGTCTATACAAAATGGAAACACAAAGACCACAGAAAGTCCTCAACAGTACCATGCTTAGCATAGAAAGTAACTAAGCTAGAAGCCTGCTTTAAGTTAGCACCTCAGGGGGGAAAAAGTGATCTTAGATCTATACCTCAAGCTATGCACCAAACTCAATTTTTGATATAAAATGGAAGGAAAGAAGGAAAAGTTAGAAAAAAAAATAACACTTAAGCAATTTGAAAAAATAGGTCATCTGAATAGGAAAGTTCTTAAGCAGAAGAAGAAAAGTTATATATTAAAATGAAAATAGATTTGACTATACACAAATATTTAAAATGCTTTCACATTGGACAAGACAAGTAAAATTAAAGACAAATGATAAAGATGGAAACTTTTCTCACTGTTTTAAAAGTACTGTTTTCAGGGTGCCTGGGTTGCTTAGTTGGTTAAGCGTCTGCCTTTAGCTCAGGTCAGAATCCCAGGGCTCGGGATTGAGACCCATGTGAGGCTCCCTGCCCAGTAGGGAATCTATTTCTCCCTCCCCCCACACAACCCCAAACCCCCATTTGTGCTCTCTCTAATAAATAAAAATCTTAAAAAAAAAAAGTACTGTTTTCATACTGCATAAAAATTAACTTTGTCAATTAATACATATTGAATACATTAAGGTTTATACCCTTTCATTTAGCAATTCCATCACAAGAAATTTATCCTAATTAAACATTTATGAACAAAAATATTTACAGAATTGTTATTTCCATTTTTATACTAAAATACCTTGAAAAACTAAATCTCTATAAATATAATCATGGTTAAAATGTAGTCAATAAAAAATACAGTCACATTTTCAAGTGTGAAAAGCAGCTCTATACAAGATGATCAAAAAACTTTTAAGTATTCAACTCACATAAGCCTTTCATAATTCAAAATGTTGGCAATGGTTTCCCTATGAAACAGAATTACAGGAAGTTTCTTTGGCTTTGTGATATTTCTGGCTATTTCCAAAATTCATTATTTTATTTTGTAATATAGGGAAACATTTAAAACTTAGAGAAAATTTTCTAAGATCAGTAAATAAACTTTCTATATTAAGGTGACAAAGGTATTTACAGAGCAAGGCTCTGAATGATGGCCACTATATTTCCTATGAACCCACTAAAGCAGAAGACATAAAACTCCCACAGGATAAAAAAACAGGCCTTTTTCTCACGCCATTGTGTTAAAGCCTGTGTGGTCAGGTGTGATGGAGTTAAATGCACGCCAGTCCTCCGTGCAGACTGAGAGACATACGCCCCTTGTTGATGTGGAGTCTGCTGCGAGTGTAACTGTGCTGGGTATCCTGGGTTTGCTTATCCAGATCTACTCTTTTCCCCTTTGAGGCTCTATTCTGGGCCCTGTTGTCCTGACGGAATGGCAGAGAATGGCTCCCAGTCCTTGTACTTGTCTTTGGATTTGGCCATGGGAGTGATGGTGAGAGACAAGACAAAGAAAAGAGTCAGACTATTTATTTCCCAGCTCCTTTCCTGTCAAGTCACTGGGGACTGGCTGCATCCCTCTACTGAGGGCCACAACTCAGGACTGCTGGGCAGTCCTCACCATACAACTCAGCCTCCCTCTGAAATTCTGGGTTTCCCCAGTGGCTTCTCCCACCCTTGCCCCTTAAGTCTAGGGCTTTCAAAGTTTCTGTCCATAGAGCCAGATGTTGCTCCAGCTCTTAGTGCTTTCCTGAAACCCTGCCCACGCCTTTGGAAAGAGTTCTAAATAACTCTCAGTCCGATTAGCCAGTTTGAGTCTGTCACCTGATTCCTAAAAGCACCCTGGTTGGTATATTAATATATGTAATTTAAAAAAAATAAGTGCAGTTACCCTTCACAAACCAAAAAGAAAACAAAAGTGACATAATATGGCTTAGATAATTTTTTTCACGTTTGAAATAAAAAGTTTAACCCCGTGTTAATGCTATGATTGAATGATTCTATGATACCAAGGTTCTTGTGCCTTCCAGTTTCGTTTTACAAGTTTCTAAACCTTGTATCACCTCGCCACGTTCAGAATAGCATATTAGAAGAGAAATAGCAGAGGGAGACCACCGGTTATCTGTTTCTCACGAGAGGAATTGCTTCATCATCAATACAAAGGCAGACATTTTTCTTAGGTACCCCCTTGTATGTTTCATGACACACCATTTCACTTTGCTATGATGGAGTTTTACTTTGCCCCAAGCTTCAAAAGCTAATCAAGTTTACTACATCCAGATGTTTCTGGTCTTGCAGCAGTAAAGGGGCCGGACTCAACAGAAGTTGATTAACCATTTAAGGATATGAGAAGGCCACTGAAAGAGATTCCTCCTTAAAAAAACAAGATCATCCCACAAGGTTGTTTCAAGAGCCAACTCATACACCCAGGGAGGGAAAAGACAATTCTGAGAAGAATATGAGGTCTGTCAAACGGATTCTTCCAATCTCATTCGCCAGGACTGGGGAGAGAGGTAGTGCTCTTTTCCCTCCAAATTATTGTGAGGCATCTCAAACACAAAGCAGAATTGCACGGATAAGAGTGTAAGAAAGCAGAGCACAAGAGACGGGAGAGAGTAATGCACTCTCATTTAAGGAGAGAAGCTCAGGCTTAGTGAATTAACACTGGGGCCCTTTACTGAGGAGAAGAGGTCAACTTCAGCACCAACAAGTCCTGTGCACGATGGCTCTGATGGGGGCTGATGATTCACTCGGCTAACACATCACCAAAGTTCCAAGAGCTCCTATCTTGATGGTGAACACAGAGTGATCAGAATGGCACTGAAAGCTCTGGAGGGCCGAAGGATTTACCCGCTAAGGGAGGCCGTTACCATGTCAGCATCTACAGATGATGCTGATGCTTTGGAAATGGCACAGAGAGCCTCCTGAGCAGTGGGCACCAGCAGCAGTGTGCAGTTACCCTCACATGACTAAGAGTACTTTGGAAGCCTTAGTTTAAAGGGACAGGTCCTCTGAGATCAGCTTTCTTTTTATCCGTGAACAAAAAAGATGAGTTTATAGTATTGGGTGATCTTGTAAGCCCTCAGGGGGAAAAATTAAAAAAATTTAAAAAGTGCTAAATGACAAACTGTGTATAAAGGAAACTCCAAGCAATGGCGAATCTGAAGTAGCTGAGGGCAGCACAAGGACACCAAGGGACTCCTGAAGACAAAGACAATCTCATTCCCTGCTCTGCCAAGGACTGAGCTTAAATGCCGATACAGAACTCCAACAGCACACTTGAAATAGGAACGCTAGATTCTTGTATACCCTAGGAAAAAATAAAGAGCATTGTGGATGTAAAAGCCCAAGACTTCAAACACCTTGAAATATGTCTCAACTAATTTCACTGTCTCTGTGCTCTCTTCAAAGTGGCAAATTTCGTATGTCTCCCGAAAGGCAGGGAAACCAATGGAAATATCACAAAATGCTTGAAATAATAAACCAACAGTTTTCTCAAAAAAAAAGCTTAAGAAAATCACAAGGAAAGTGTTAACTTCCTCAAAATTAGCAATAAATGATAGGGCAACCCTACACTGGTATCAAGTGATGGGGTAAAAATAAGTTTACTTCAGGCACAGTGGCATCTTATTCTTATTTGATACCACCAAAAGGATAGCAGCGCCTAGCAGGCTCTCAGGAACTGAACACCAGCCTGGGAGTGTAGTAAGGAAGCATTGCCACTGTGGGAACTGGGTGGGGACTTGGAGATCTTCCTCAGACCACAGTCAGCCCTCTCCGTCACTGTGCTAGCACAGCTCACGCAGCAGCCCTATCATTATCTGTCCTGCCCTCCCCCCATCTCATCTAAGACCTTAGAAAGCTCTGAGAATACAGATCATGACAAGCAAAGACTGGGAAAGCCACAGATGAGGTCAACCACAGTGTTCTTCTGAGCTTCTGGAAATGGACTAAGGAAACTGCAGAGATATAAACACCCCCCAAATACTACTTGAAGTGGATTGAAAAACCATTTACGGTATTGAGTTAACTTCTCTGCTCAGCAAATGCTCATCATGACAAGGAAGACTGCTTCGATCTACCGACAGGAACAGGACTTGGAGCACCATTAATAACTAGGAATAAGAAACACGCAAGGATTGTGGTTTTTCATTAAAGCAAACTTCAGTACTTTTAAGTGTGTAAACTGCGAGATCATGAGAAAGAATTTGGTGGCTGGTTCATTGACTGTAACCACAAGCACTACAATTTAGGAAGAATCAACTGTAGGTAAGAAGACTGGAACAGATATATATATATATATCTGGAACAGATATATATATATATATATATATATATATATATATATACATATGTATATATATATAGTTTTTTTCACTAAAGCCAAGATACTTTTCATTCTAGAAGTCAAACACTGCAGAAAAAAAAAAAATGCTATGGAGTAGCTGATATCTGGGGATAGTCAGAAATCTGCAGTTGGGTAAATGGAAGCTAAAAGCCATCGGGCTGTAAACTGAGGATTCATTTGCCAACCCAAAATGCATCTGTGTTCTCAGTCACTGAAGTAACTTACGATACTGCAGAAAAACCACGAATTACTAACCCACCCCAAATTTGATCCATTTACATCTATCAGTGAATAGGAACGGAAAGCGTTTTTCTCTCTGATGGAAAGACTGATCCTCATATACACACACACCCTAAGACAACCAGAAAAAATAGAAGCCTGCATAGGTAATCTTCCAATCTCAGGAAGAAGACAAAGACCCTTCACCAGAGATGCACAAACACATCTATTCATTTAAGATATACCATCCTCTAATTCTTGTTTTTTGTATTTTTTGTTTTTTTTTTTAAATTTGTGAACTTTTCAGTTAGAGTAAAAATATCTAAATGGCCCATTCCATTTTAATATATTCAAGCAAAGTTCCCGGGAAGGTTTCCAGAAAGTTGGGTTGCTTTAAAATTGGCCATGCATTAAGTAAAGCTTTGTCTCACCAAAGGGAAAAAGTAACTGATACAGTCTCTTTACATTCACTCCACACAAGGTTCCTGGAGTTCGAAGGCATTTTCAAAGGGAGAAAAATCGAACTGCAGCTCTGGAGGTGCATACGAGGCCTCTTTGAGCAACCCTGCCAGCTCCCAACAATATGAGGGCCCACCACCTGCTTCCTGAGGAATGTGAAATCTACCTGCTCTGCTGGCTCCCCAAAGGTTCTCCTGCTTTCCACACCGGCTGCCCTTCATTCATTCCATGGCCTTCCCCTTTCATCTCGAAGAGATGCAGTCATGATAACTGTGCAAATGTTCCCTTGAACAGCGCAACCAAAAAGAAAAGCCTTCAGCCTTACATTTTGCAGGGAAACAAAAACTCAAATTCTGGGAGGACCGAACTAGCACTAAAAGCCACGGCGGTGAAGGATTCATTCCACGGGTACCCAGCTTCTTTTCACATTACCTGCTTCGGTGTACTTCAATCCCACTTTTTCTTCTGTGTCTTTTGTCTTTGGGGGTGGCCAGACAGCTTGGAGTCTGCCCGGAGTCCTATCGTCCTGCTCGGTAGGGCTGTGGTCAGGCTGTTGAAAAAGCAGGTAAAGAAAAGGACACGTTATATGAAATGTGGCCACAGCGAATTAACCCCTGAAGACATGCTGCCTCTAACTCCAAAATTAATTTAAATGGCCAGTTGCATGTTGTGCTCAGTCACTATAATTGAAACATCTCCCTACAGAGTGACCCTTTTCCAGAAAGGTAAAGTGATCAGTGAGGGTGGAAAAAACAACAACAAAAACAAAACCAAACCAACCAAACAAAACCCTCAAGGCCAAGTATGAAACAAACATTAATAGATGATATTTATCATATAACTTTTTTTAAATCACCAACATCAAACTGAAGGTACAGTTATATATGCATTGTACCTACGTACATTTATAGGGATGATTATACATGTATCCCAAACTACTCCAGGGTATTTTATAATACAAAGATTAGCTCTGCGTTTTCCATAAACACCAGCTGTATGTGGGTCAGGAAATATTTCTCTAAACCCTCAACATTGCTGATCTCAATTCCTTTTTTCTCTTCTTTAAATAAATGACATGGCCTTCATATTGAAGCCATTTTTTATAGGGGCTGATTTTTACTACTTGAAGAATGCCATATTGTGTTCAATTTTCAACTACATCCTAAGAATGTTTCCAAAAGGTTTTTAAATTTTTATCGCTTCAACTGATCAACTATAAAAGGGGATGATAATTCAAGACTGAGGAAATACTAAAATTCTATTATTCTTATGAACATTTAAGATCTACTGGACAGGGGTTTGCTAGTCTTTATAGATTACCCGAATTAATCTCCTTAATAGTAACACTAGCTCACTAATGAGATGGTTACCATGGGCTAACTTCACTCACTCTTCACGACTACTGCGTAAGGTAAGGGTTATTTTCTTCATCTTGCCGGATGAGGGGATGGAGGCTCTGGGTGATTGAGGTCACCCAACCAATCAATGGTGAGTTAGAATTAAATGATTAAACCCAGTGATCAGGATGCCTTGTAACAAACATGGAACATTTTAATCATATCACAAACACATATTTCGCCAAATGGCAGACTTCAAAGTTAAAACAGAGTTGTTGCAGAGGTCTAACTAAGAGGTGAGGAAATGCAGGCTCTCGCTACAGCATCACTTCCTTGTGCTGCTTTATTTTTTTATAAGAACATCTACTATTGGGGCGCCTGGGTGGCTCAGTCAGTAAAGCATCTGCCTTCAGCTCGGGTCATGATTCCAGGGTCCTGGGATGGAGCCCCGGTTTGGGCTCCCTGCTCAGCGGGCAGCTTGCTTCTCCCTCTCCACTGCTTATGTTCTCTCTCTCAAATAAATAAATAAAATCTTAAAAAAGAAAGGAACATCTACTATTAATGCGTAAACTCAGAGTGACACTTTCCCCTTTCTGCCCACACATCGTTATGTATATCCCTCTTAGGACCCTCCAGAAAAATAAAAGAAAAACAGAATTCCCTAGTTTAACTCTATACTCCTTGCAAGGGTGATTTGATCGTAATCCCCTTTTACCTAGAAAAGATTCACTAATAACAAGTAACTGGGACTCACTTTGACAGGAAAGATGAAAAAGAAATACAGCAGCATTGCATCTTACAACAAAACCCCAAACCCAATTCTACATACGCTTTTGGACTCAGAGGGACCATCGACCGGCCTTGACCTTGATCTTTCAAACACAGCTCTTAGGGACTCTTTCTCATGCTTCATCTTGCGCTTGAGGGCTTCCAGCTCAGACGCATCAGCTGTGGTCCCCCTTTTGGGGGGACGGACAAATATGGCTTTAAAGGCCTCAAGGGCTGTCTCTGGGGGCTTTGGCTTGACCTCTCCACCCTGGGTCTGGGCTCCGCTGGGGCCGCCCTGGCTCTCCTGGGCAGCACTGCAGCCCATCTCCTCCTTCCTGGGCTGCTCAGGATCTTCTGCCTTCACTTCTACTTTGGGCATGTCAAGGACGAACAGCTGAGAGAGCTGCTCCAGGAGAGTGGGAGTGGCCTTCGGATCCGTTGTCTTCTCCCCAGCCTTCATGGTCTGAGGCCCTGCCTGCGCTAAGGACTTCTGAACCGGCTGTGTCAATTTGAGCAAAGCCAGGTCGCCATCCTTTGGTTTAATTTCAGTGATGGTCTTCCCTCCCTCACCTGTGGCCCCCTTCTTCAGCACACGAAGCCCGCTGAAAAAGGCCGGAAGCTGGAACGACTTCTCTCCGGCAACTTCTTTTTTAGACGAGGCATCCTCGGTGACACCGACACTCACGTTCTGGTCTGTCACCGTGGGGAGGACTGGGGAACTTTCTTCGGCAGGTTGTCCTTGCGTGGGGCCGCGCTCTGTCTGGAGGCCACCACTGTCAGGTTGCGGTTTGCTACTTATCTCAGGTGGAGTCCTTTGAGGCCCTTCTGCACAGAGCTCTGCATCATCCCTTTCCCCAGTGGTGCTATTTTCCCTACAATCACGTGGCTTTTCTTTAGGATCCTGAGATGGCTCAGATAAAACACTGGGGGACTGTGGGCAGCTGGCATGGCTCCCCTCTTCTGGCTGCTGGCCACCATCATCAGAGTCCGAATCGCTGGTGGTGTTCACAAGAGTCCCACGAACCAAAATGACATCGTCTCTGTTCACACTCTGAGCACTGAGGGGAAGTGGCTCTTGACCAGGAAGAGAAATCCCTGCCTCTTCTACTCCCTGACTTCCCTCTGACTCCGTTTCCACCCCTGCAGTCTTGCTATCATTTCCAAGGTCAGATGGAACCTGAGCCTCTGCCTCCGGCTGCTGCTCCGAGACCTTGCTGGGGTCACCCAGCTGAGGTAAACTGTGGAATGCCTTCAGCACTGCGCCTTCCTCGTCGGGCTTCACAGAGTCCAACTTACTTGTAAACCCAAACAAAGTTTTCATAGAGAATTTGCTCAGGATCGACTGAGCCACTTCAAGTCTGGCTTCAGGTTTTTCTGGTTCCGAGACATCATCACTGCCATTCAGAGTGTCTCCAGCGTCCTCCATGTCTAGGCAATGCCCTCCGTGCAGGTTCTGACTTTTGTCACCTTTCCCTGCTCCCTCAGTTTATCCACACCATCGGCTCTGAACTTACAGGACAGGGAGCAACAGGACCCGGCAGCCTCTCCGCCGCGGAGCAAGCACGCTTGGGCTCTTTCAGGTCACTTGCTGGGCCCTCCTTCCGGGGTGTGCGAGGATGGAACGCTCGGGGCCAGCTGTGAGAAGCCCGTGGAGCTTTCTGCCCAGACACAGCAGAGGCTGCACACCTTACTACACACGACCTGGGGAGGCTGCTCCTCTGGGACTTCCGTATTTATTTCCGCGGACAAAAGGGTTTTTGTCGTAGGGAAACTCAGCCTGCCCCCAGTCATCCCAGCCCAGGACTTCACTGTGAGCTCCGCCCCAGAGCCTCCCTGTAGCTTTCAACTTCCTCATTGGTGAGCAAGGGAGGCTCCAGAACGTGCTGAGCCGGCAAGCAGATCCTGACAGCCCTTGACCCCCCCCCCCCCCCCCCCCCCCTCGCCCAGCAGCCCAAGAAATTCAAAAGTGAATCAGCAGAAATTGACAGAAACGCTTTTGAGAAGCTCCCTCTTGCCATCTAAATTTTGGTCGGAAGCCTGTGCTTCATCCAGGCCAAAAAACCTAGAAGCACACAAGGATCAACCGTCACTTACAAAACCCAAAGCAAAGAAATGCAAGTAAAGGAATAGATGATCTCAAAATGCCCAGAACTCCCAAAAGCAGTAAATTACTGCTCTTGAAGGTTTTGTTTTTGTTTTTGTTTTTGTTTTATTGCTTTCTTCCGTTTCCCTGCAGGTTTCATCTGGAATGCAGATTTCAGTTGTTAGGGCTGGGGGTGGGGAGTGGGTGACCAACAGGACTGGTTTCAGATTACTGCTGTTTTAGCTCAGCCCATCTGTCTCACTGTTCTACAAACAGGTACTTAGGCAAGCACGCCCACCACGCCCAGTGTCCACCCGCCTTAGGCGGGCAGAGTAAACAGCCCCAGCCCGCCCGAATGATTACCCTCCACACACTCTGTGCCAACCTCAGGCTTCTGCTTAGCAGCTCCAACTTCCTGGTTTCCTTAGGAATCCTGGTGTCCGAAGGGCACCCCTCTCTGCTTCAAGGATCCAACCAAGCGAAACCTGGCATGCTACAAGGTAACAACACACAACCTGCCTAGTTAGGCAAAGCGATTCAACCAAGATCCCCAAGGAGCCACATTCCCCTAAAGGGCAAAACATCTGAAACGTCTCGGTCAGTCAAGTTTCTATCACAGTCCCAATTTGCCTAAAACAAGAACAGGACGGACGAAATCACCACCAAACATCAGCTCAAGGTAGTTTCCAACACTCTGTATGCTGAGAACACAGCAACCAAGGACGTGGAAAAATTGCGGCTGTTTCCTAGCAGCATAGCTAGCTGCCTCTTGGGACAGCTTCCTGTCTTACCTTAAGGTCTCAGTGTTTTTCAAATCTGGTCCAGCCAGCAGGCATTTAGCAAGCACCTGCGATGGCCAAGTTCCTGCGCTGGATCAGGACAGTCAAACTGGCTGAAAACTAATCATCGGGTCTCTGACCAAAGTTGCAAGAAAACTGAGCCCAGGTGTTAAACACAAACAGCAATTTATTCTGCAAAATAAAAGCTGTAGCCATAAGCAAAACAACACTGTTAGGGGATGTACATCAAGGGAGCAGCTGTGAATAGCACACTGAAGACCTGAATCATGTTACCCCGAAAGCATTAAGACTGGGAAATTCTGATTGCAACACATTTCTAGCAATGCCTTCAAAAGGAAGCCTCACACACAGAAGAGTACGTATTAGAATATCCCACCAACCCCTCTGGGAAAGTTAAGATGTAACTTCTGGGTCCCTGATTTGGCCTTGAGTCCAAATGGAGACTTTCCCACTTGTTCCTGATGCTAGTAGGTTTGGGATGACTCATGCCAGCACACTTAATCAAAAGGCCACCATGACACACAGAAAATTTATCAGCACCATTTACGTCTTAGAACAGCTTCCTGCCCAGAGGAAATGCCCATCGATAAAAATCAGACTTCTGCTTCTTCAAGACGGAGGAGAAAAGGAATCCCCACACCACATCATAAGATCTGTCTTCTTAAGAACTACACAGACCATCTAACACAGGAGTGCGGGGAGAGACATGACACCTCTTTTGTGTTGTCCTTTTTAACTGAAAGGCTCCATTTTCTCGGACCTCACTAATTACTGATTTCCAGAATAAGTTTCTGAGATGCCTTGTGTACTAGTCCCAGAAAAGACACAGGAGTCTGTGCAAGGATTCTGTGACACAGTAAGAGGCTCTCCCCATACAATTCTCCTCCATTTATGAAGCATAATTCTATGACAAAGATGTATTCATCCAACCACTGCTTTTAAGCACCAACTGTGCACGAGGCTCTGGGGATATACAGACGAAGGAAACTACAGCTCTCTACGTTCGTGAAACATGAAGTTTAATGGGGGAAATCCGCCAAGAAAAAGGTGACACTTTGTTCTTACACTGTAAGTCCTTCACACTCTCAACTCAGTCTGACTCACAAGAGGTGGACCTAAAACAACTCGGAATGAAAGCAAGCAGTGACCTCTAAATAGGATAAGAAAGAAAGAGCAGCATGGTCATTCAAACACGTCTTCGACGACAGCCTCTCTCGCGCTATGAGAAACGCTACTATTGCTGGTCATTGAAGGAACTGAAAAACGTTGGCCTATAATGTTCAAATAAGAAGACTGCGATTTTTTTAAACCATTTTACTTTATTTTGCATCATGAGAAGTGTACTCTTTAATCCCCATCCACTGTATCCCCCATCCTCTTACCCACCTCCCCAGTAGTTCATTCTCTATAGTTAAGAGGCTGTTATTTGGTTTATTTTGTCTGTCTGTGTCTCTCTTTCCTTTGTTGAATCGTTTTGTTTCTTAAATTCCATATGAGTGAAATCATACGGTATTTGTCTTATTTTGTTTAGCATTATACTCTCTAGCTCTATCCGTGTTGTTGCAAATGGCAGGATTTCATGCTTTTCTACGGCTGAGAAATACTGTTATATATAACAGAATATTTATGTTTATATGTTAGGCCACATATATGTGGTATATATATCACAAATATATATTTTATAGATAAATATCTTTACCACATATATATATGGTTTAATTATATATATAATTACATATAGTATAGATATGTATCTATATATAGGTATATTATTATACATAGTAATTATATATATGATTAATGGATAATATATATATATTTATAAGTGAATATAAATATATATACACACCACTTCTTTATCCATTAACCTATCAGTGGACACTAGGGCTGCTTTCATATTTTGGCTACTGTAAATAATGCTGTGATAAACAAAGGAATGCCTGTATCCCTTTGAGTTAGTGTTTTTGTATTTGGGAAGGAATACCCTGTAGTGCAATTCTTAGATTATAAGGCAGTTCTATTTTTGACTTTTGGGGGAACCTCCATACTGTTTTCTACAATGGTTACACCAATTTGCATGCCCACCAACAGTGCATGAGGACTTCTTTTCTCCACATCCTCACCAACACTTCTTGTTTCTTGTGTTGTTGATGTTAGCCATTCTGATGAATGTGTGAGGTGATATCTCATTGTACTTTTGATTTGCATTTCCTGGCTGATGAATGATGTTGAGCTTCTTTTTGTGTGTCCATTGGCCATCTGTATGTTTCCTTTGGAGAAATGCCTGTTCATGTATTCTGCCCATTTTTAATCAGATTATTTGGTTTTCTTGGGTGTTGAGTTGTAGCCACGCTTTATATGCTTTGGATATCAACCCTTTATTGGATATGTAATTTGCAAGTATCTCCTCCCATTCAGTAGGTTGTCTCTTAGTTCTGTTGTTTCTTTCACTGTGCAGATGCATTTTATTTTGACATAGTCCCAATAGTTTATTTTTGCTTTTATTTCCCTTGCCTCAGGAGACATATCTAGAAATATACTCTTACAGCTAACATCAGAGACATTATTGCCTGTGCTCTCTTCCAGAATTTTTAAGAAGCCTACCAATGTGATCTTAGTTGATTGGTTTTGAAAAATGAATCTATTTAATGCTTTAACATTTTCAGGGGGAAAAATAATCACTTCTTCTGGACATCATTTATCTCAGTGTCTTATTCTGCGATGCATATTTTTTAAATGCCTACTACACAAAACCAGTACCAGCCAAGACTTTTTCCTTTACAATCTCCCCTGAATCTCCTTTGTTTTGTACTGGTCAGTGGCAGGTCACCCCAAGATAGGCCACTGTGGCATGAAGGTTATTTTGTGTTGAAGGCAATTGAGACCTTGCAGGCTCAAGAGAAACTTTTGCTCCTCTCTTAACTACACACAGAAGAATCTAAATTGGAGGTCTTCCTCAGAATAATGGTTATTCCCAGAGATAAATTTTATCTGAGTGACCATCTGTATGGCAGGACAAACATCTAGTTACCAAACATCTGCTCTTGTTGCCCTGTGAATTGCCTTCCTTCCCTTCGGAGTCCCAGACCCCATCCTCTTTCTCCTTAGTTTAGGGCAACATATATACCTCATTTTGCCTATCTTTGGAATTAAATCTTTCTGGCTTCCCTGTATGCACAAAATTCAATTTGATTTTCTCCTAATCTGTCTCCTGTCCATCTGATTCTTAGTCTAGCTAGAAGGGACAGGAAACTCATGCTCCTTGACAGTTCTAACCTCAAGAGCCTTAAGCCCTATAGTAGCTATACATATGCAAGAGGCCAGATAAAGTGGCCCAACTTAGCTAAGTTAAAATAAGTAGCATTTGACCCTTGTGATGCTCTTTGTAACTATTTGTTAAAAACAATAGGTACCGATTGTTAAAGCTCAGGATATCGGATATTGATTATAAATATATACACTTTATTCATTAACCGATTTGTTATAAACAATCAGGGGCACCAGGGCAGCTCAGTCAGTTAAGCATCTGCCTTTGGCTCTGGTCATGATCTCAGGGTCCTGGGATCAAGTCCCACATTGGGTTCCCTGGTTAGCAGGGAGTGTGCTTCTCCCTCTGTCTGCTGCTCCCCCTTGCTCATGCTCACTCTCGCTCAAATAAACAAATAAAATCTTAAAAAAAAAAAAAAAGAAGAAGAAGAAGAAAGAAAACCATTGGTACCCAGCTACTTGAAAACTGGACACATTTTTGTGTGGAGAATTTACTAGCAGTGAGTTCTCCATGTTTCTCCCATCTCACCATCCTCTCAGACTGAGGCAAAAGGCAACTGTTCTTCATGATAATAAGAACATCAGTCCAACAAACTGACACCTGGTGAAATAAGCCTGCAAGAGTGATTGCAACGAAAAAGCCCTGTTGCCCGAGAACCATCAGTAAAACCCAGCTTCTTGACTCTCATAAGATTAGAGGAATCACCATTAACAAGTCTTGTTTAAGTCAATTTGCAGAAATTGGACATGGCCTAAAAGAAAAACCTCCTAAACTCCTCCCAACTTCTACTCTTTGCAGCCCTCCCCCATATCATTCTGTTTAGATAATTCCTCCCCCAAGTCTCATAAAACCCCAAAAAGGCCAGGGAAAAGTAAAGCAAGTAAGGTTAATTTCAGTGTCAGACAACCCAATATTAGTAATCAACTACTTCAACATTCTTGTTTTAAAAATAAAGCCGTTTGGGGGCACCTGGGTGGCTCAGTTGGTTAAGTGACTGCCTTTGGCTCAGGTCATGATCCTGGAGTCTCAAGATCGAGTCCCTCATCGGGCTCCCTGCTTGGCAGGGAGTCTGCTTCTCCCTCTGACCTTCCCCCTTCTCATGCTCTCTCTCTCATTCTCTCTCTGTCTCATTCTCTCTCTCTCTCTCAAATAAATAAATAAAATATTAAAAAAAAATGAAGCCATTTGAAGTCAAGTAAAGCCAAAGAACTGGTATGAGTTCACACTACTTAAGTGCAGCAGCAGCATAGGAAACAAGGTACCCTAACCCCTATTCCCCTCCCCCCTCCCTATTGCCCCTGGCCTGTGAGCTTACCTTCTTCCCCAACAGCACCCTCCTTATGTTTGTTCTCCACATCTCCGAAATGGAGTCATGAGACCAAATAAAAGACAAATCCAGAGACCTCCTGAAGCTCCCCTTTCTGTTTCGGGTTTGTAACATCTTCCCTCCCTTCATGGTGGAGCTCCTCCCTGCGCACTAACACATCACTTGCAACAGCCCCTCTAAGTCAGCCTAGGAGAAGCTGGCAACTGCTCTTACTAACTGTTCTTAAAAAACAACAACAGCCACAGGCTGCACCTGCCCCGCATTGACAGGCTGCAAGGGCAGGTGTCAGTGATTAAGGCTTTTTTTCCACCGAGCAGTCCTAGTGTAAAATGTTTCTAAGACTGGTTCCATGGAGCAGCATCAAATCTTCACGGGAAATGGGCTGGCTGTTGATAACAAACTAAAAGACTGTGAAAGTTAAAAAGGAGAGACCGGGGCCTCCTTGTGAGGATGGAAGCAAGTAAGACAGCAGTGTGTCTGTGGTCTTTCAGTAATCAGGAATGCTTGGGCAGTGCGTACTGTTAAGATCCTGGCTGTGGGTCTTGCGCTCACATCCTACTCTGCTTCTTCAAGAAGCTTGACTTTGGGCAAGCAGTCTCTGCTTCGCCTTCCTCACCAGAATCCTGGGAATAAGAAGAGTACCTACTTCTTGGATTGTTAAGAGCATTAAGTGAGCATTAAGTGAGCTACATATAGTAGGCACTATATGGGTATGATACACTTTCTTAGCAAAGAACAACCTTCTTAGAACCATCAACTAGCATCTAAGATTTTTTTTTTTTAATGTTACCAGTATGAAAAAAGTATTTACTGATGATCTGATGGGCCAAGCAGGAAACCACCCCTCTCAACTCCTTCCACATACGCACTTGGGCAGAGGAGCCCTTTGGTTTGAACGGGATTATTTGTTATAGAGAGGCCTACTGAATATAAGACCTAACCATGCTGCAGCTGTGCCAAGAATGAACACAGCATCAAAGGAAATCCTTTAAAGGGATCCCTTTGCAGATGCCTGGGTGGCTCAGTTATTAAGCCTCTGCCTTCAGCTCAGGATCCCAGGGTCCTGGGATTGAGCCGCGCATTGGGTTCCCTGCTTGGTGGGAGCCTGCTTCTCCCTCTCTCTTTCTCCCTGCTGTGTTCCCTCTTTCCCTGTCTCTGTCAAATAAATAAATAATCTTAAAAAAAACAAAAAAAAAGAATCCCTTTGGATGTCTTTGGGCCACGACTCTTTGGATTGTTTTGTCCATCTGCATCACCTAAAGGGAGTAATTACTCTAAAATTCTCTCAGATGGCTAGTGTAGGAGACAAAGTTCATTGTGTTATTTATAACTTTTCCTGTACTCCAAGATGATCTTTTTTTAGATTTTCTTTCTTTCTTTCTTTCTTTATTTGTGAGAGACCATGAGAACACCAATATGCACATTCAGTTTGTGGGAGGGGCAGAGGGAGAGAATCCCTAGCAGACTCCCCACTGCGCATAGAGCCCAACCTGGGACCCAATATCTCACAATCCTAAGGTCATGCATGACCTAAGCTGAAACCAAGTCTGACGCTTAATGGCGTGAGCCACTCAGGTGCCCCTCCAAGATGATTTTTTTAAATAAAGTTTTTATTTGTTTATGTGACAGAGAGTGAGACAGCAAGAGAGGAAATATAAGCAGAGGGACAGGGAGAAGCAGGCTTCCTGCCAATCAGAGAGCCCAATGTGGGCCTCCATTCTATGACCCTGGGATCATGACCTGAGCCGAAGGCAGACGCTCAGTGACTGAGCCCCTGAAGCACCCCTCCAAGATGAGTTTTAAACCAACTCAATCATTTCAGGAAAAAAAAAAAAAATCCATGAACACTTGGATTTTCTCAATAAAATCCTTTTCTTAGGGCAGCTTGGGTGGCTCAGTCAGTTAAGTGTCTCTCTGCCTTCGGCTCAGGTCATGATCCCAGGATCCCAGATTGAGTCCCACATCAGGCTCCTTGCTCATTGGGGAGCCTGCTTCTCTCTCTCCCTCTCCCAGCTTGGGCTCTGTCTCTCTCTCTCTGACACATAACTAACTAAATAACCAAATAAATTAATAAACAAACACATAAATAAATAAGTAAATAAATAAGAAAATCCTTTTCTCAAGAGTCTACTGACACATGGGGCTGCTGAAACTCAGGGTGTGTATCCTTAGTGCTGTGACTTTCCCCGCTGTGGGAAAGGGGTGTTCCCAGATAGTGGCTGGCCTGGAAAGTGCCCAGGTCAGCAACAGCAGAGCACTGACCATTTTCTTGTTCTGATTTTAGGCCAACACATCAGGCATCAAAGGTGTTAGTTCATTTAAAATTTCCTTACTCTTACAAATACAAAAACCAAGCCTGAAAATAGTTATTACATTAGTGGTTAGGGTCTTAGGATCAAATATTTCAGAGATTAATTCTATCAAACAGTACCCAAGGTTCTCTGGAAATGGACTAAATGTCCATGGCAAAATAAAATAATGTAAGGGCAACAAGGAAAGGCTGAGACTCAGTTGTTAAGCTGGAGGGGAGTGGGGGTAGAAAAGGAGCATTCTTTAAGGTTCAGAATGTCTTAGAACATGTTTCTAAAGGTCTTTGGGCTTTCCTAAAATAAATAGTATTTATGCTCCACATGGACAATCACTCCAGAAAGCATGGAGTCCATAACAAAAGCATTTCATTCTGGTTTAAGTTTTAGATGAAGATCTGGAATCTAATAAACCATAGATTCCTCTTGCTGCCTCTACTCTCCTTCCCGAAGAGTAAAACCAGATAGCCATTGGCTGTACGATAACTGCGTATCTTCTTTCTTTCCTTCCTTAATTTCGTTTAGGTAAAAGTTATCTTGAGACTATCAGTTCAAACACCAAAGGTCCAGGTATTATTTTAAAGTACATATGTTTTTTATACTTAAAAAGAGACAATTGAAAAATTAGGGAAGGTATGGATTTACCTAAAACAAAATGGAGGTAGGTGAGAAGAGCATGCCTGAGGGAAGAAGGGGGAGAGAATGAGCCTTTTGTAAGGAGTCACTCTTGTCCCAAGTGGGCACCACGCTAGCTTTTTGTTTGTTTGTTTGTTTGTTTGTTTTTAAGATTTTATTTTATTATTTATTTGACAGAGAGAGGCAGAGAGGCAGGTGGGGGGCAGGGGAGATGGAGGAAGCCGGCTCCACGCCAAGCAGAGAGCCCGATGCAGGGCTGGATCCCAGGACCCTGGGACCATGATCTGAGCCGAAGGCAGAGGCTTTAACCCACTGAGCCACCCAGGCACCCCCACGCTAAGTTTTTTTTAATAGGAGTTTTCTCTTGCCTTCCCTAACCCCCCCATAACTCTATGAAAAGCCATCAATTACCCCATTTTGTAGATGAATGCTGCTCAGTGCCAGTTTCCTCAGTGATGGAAATGATCTCTATCTGTGTCTCCAATACAGTTGAAACTAGCTACGGGTGGCCTCTGCACACTTAAACTGTGGCTCATGTGACTGAGAGACTAATTTTTTTTTTTTTTTTTTTTTTTAATTTGAGAGAGAGAGAGAGAGCATGAGCAGGGGGAAGAGTAGAGGGAGAAGTAAACTCCCTGCTGAGCAAGGAGCCTGAAGCTGGCTGGATCCCAGGACCCTGGGGTCGCGACCTGAGCCACAGGTAGATGCTTAACTGACTGAGCCACCTAGACGCCCTGAGAAAGTAAATATTAAATTTTATTTAACTTTAATTAATAGCCACATATGTGGAGGCACCTGGTAGGCTCAGTCAGTACAGCATGAGTCTTGACCTCGGGGTTGTGAGTTCGAGCTCCATGTCAAGTGTAGACATTACTTAAAAATAAAACCTTTGAAAATAAATAAAATCCTAAAAAGAAAATAGCCACATACGGCTAGTGACTGTACCGGGTACTGCTATAGATGTTAATACTGAGGTTCAAAGAAATTAGCCCAGTTCTATGATTACACAACCAATGAATGGCCAGGATTTGAACTAAACCACTCTGATTCTAAATGTTCATTCTTTTCATTACCATAAAGTCAAATGAAGATGGTATTTTGTAACAGTTCTCCCTCACATTGCAAAACACATCACTTCATTACTGGAACCAAATGGCTACTGAAGCTAGAAGAAATTTGCTGAGGAGAGAAAGGAAACAAAAATTAAGAGCCCAGATTTGATCAGCAATGATTCCGTTAAGTTAATACTCACAATTTAGTTAGGTTAAGAGAAAAATATGGAAACAAATGTAAATGCATTAAAATTACAAAGGAGAAAGGTAGGCATTGTCACAGCTCTGATCTTATTCTTTTTTTTTCTTTTTAAGATTTATTTATTTATTTATTTATTTGACAGACAAAGGTTACAAGTAGGCAGAGAGGCAGGCAGAGAGAGAGAGAGAGGAGGAAGCAGGCTCCCTGCTGAGCAGAGAGCCCGATTCGGGGCTCGATCCCAGGATCCTGGGATCATGACCTGACCCCAAGGCAGAGGCTTTAACCCATTGAGCCACCCAGGCACCCCTCTGATCTTCTTCTTGAACACAGTTAGAGGGAGGGCAAAGAGGGGTGCCTGGGTGGCTCAGTGGGTTAAGCCTCTGCCTTCTGTTCAGATCATGATCTCAGGGTCCTGGGATGGAGCCCCAGGTCAGGCTCCCTGCTCAGCAGTGAGTTGGCTTCTTTCTCTCTCTGCCTCCCTCTCTGCCTACGTGTGATCTCTCTCTCTGTCAAATAAATATATAAAACCTTTAAAGAAGGGGGGGGCAAAGAGAGGAGCAGGCAAGAGCTATGGTTTTGAAATGGGACATATTTAGCTTTAAAATGAAATATTACTTATTGGTCACATACTAGCTGTGTCACTTAGGCAAGTTCCTTAACTTCCGTGAACCAGTACACACATTTGTAAAACAGAGAAAATAATACTTAACTCATAGGACTGTTCTAAGAATTAAATGTGCTGATTTTCTTTCTTTCTTTTCTTTTTTCTTTTTTTTAAAGATTTTATTTATTTATTTGACAGAGAGAGAGAGATCACAAGTAGGCAGAGAGGCAGGCAGAGAGGGAGGGGGAAGCAGGCTCCCTGCTGGGCAGAGAGCTAGATGTGGGGCTCGATCCCAGGGCCCTGAGATCATGACCCGAGCTGAAGGCAGAGACTTAACTCACTGAGCCACCCAGGTGCCCCAAATGTGCTAATTTTCTTAACCCAGTGCTTCCTTGAGCACCAAAGACACTTAATAAATAGGGGCTCATCATAGAGTGAGGTTAGTGGTAGAGATCAGTGGGTAAGAGAATCACATTTGCATAGTTTTGAAATATATTCAATATTGCCTCCACTTTGTACATCACTTTAATTTGGGATTTAAACAAAAGTATATATAGCACTACTGTCTCAACACTTTAAAAAGTATCATGAAATATTCTAAAGGAATGTTTTATCAGTTCTTAGAATCAAGGTCATTTACTTTCTATAGGTGGAGAGGGAAGTTTTATGATATAGGTTATTACAGGACATTTATGGAATAGCTGCAATTCTTAAAGCAATTTAGAAATAGTGATAATAATAAATCAACATGGCTTAATTGAAGTCTATAAAAATCTAAAGACAAGAGAAAAATAACTAGGCCATTCAGCCAGAAAATCATGTTAACGCTCCCTCAACATTCTCTAGCCAAAGACTATGGCATTTAAAATTCTAAATAGGTCATACGGGATTGTCTTTTTAACCACGAATGTCCATGTATATCCTGGAGAGATAAGGAAAATACTTTCCTGAAATACACACACAGAACACAGATGATACATGTAGAATCCAAAAACCAATGTTTAAAGAGACCATGTGACGTTCCCAGAAACACTCAGTCCAAGGAGCATATACAGAGCTGTGGTTTTTAAGGCAGAAAAGGCAGGCTGAGAAAGTGAAATTTGTTCAAAGGGGGCAAAAAGCAATGATCTGAATTTTAGGGAAACCAAATAAAATACTTCAGCAGCCATATACCAATGCATTTAAATAAAATTCCTGGGCAAATTTCTCAATATTTTCATAAAACTCAGTTCTATTCTATGTTCTCACAGGCTTTAAAAGCATAATACATGGCTGGGGTGCCTGGGTGGCTCAGTGGGTTAAAGCCTCTGCCTTCGGCTCAGGTCATGATCCCGGGGTCCTGGGATCGAGTCCTGCATCGGGCTCTCCGTTCGGCGGGGAGCCTGCTTCCTCCTCTTTCTCTGCCTGCCTCTCTGCTTACTTGTGACCTCTGTCTGTCAAATAAATAAATAAATAAAATCTTTAAATAAATCAATAAAAGCATAATACATGGGCGCCAGAATGGCTCAGTTGGTTAAGCATCTGCCTTTGGCTCAGGTCATGATTCCAGAGTCCTAGATGGAGCTCAAAGTCAGTCACCCTGCTCAGTGGGGTAGCTGCTTCTCCCTTGGCCCCTTCCCCTGGCTCATACACTCTCTCTCAAATAAATAAAACCCTTTAAAAAAGCATAATGCAAAGTTTTCTCTGTATACTCTCAAGAGTCCAAATTTTATATGCACAGCTATTACAGCGCATGTCAGAAGAGACAAAAAGGAAATAAAGACACTGTTATCAAGATCAAAGAAAAGCCAATTTCACAATTCCATTAACCATTAACGTGGTTCAATGGGAAAGCCAAGTTCTTCTCATTTTATAAAGAAATGCGAGAGGTTACTAGATTTGTCATTATCTTGTACATACAGAGGACAGGAGAATGTCAAGGGAGGTATGGGAAATGGCACAAGAAATGAACTTGATGACTGACAGTAAGGAGGAGTTCTATTTAAATATGATAACCTTCCACACCAACTTCAAAATTAGAACTAATCTGAGAGATAAACTGGTTAAACTTCACGGGGCTTAGGAGTGAAATCAGATAACCCTTTTTTCAGCGGCTTTATCATGATTTAAAGTGATACGGCATTTGTAAGAAAAAGGCAATTTTCCAATTCAATCCATAATTCGTCACTTTTACCTCTTCTCTTTACCTGGATCACTTTTTTTTTAATCATTTATCCTACAGCTAACAGGCACATGTTCTCTGTCTTGCTCTTTCTCTGTGTTTCTTACTCTTTCTCTCTTTCACACACACATACGTACTCACATTTAAAAATAAACATACTCCTCAGGAAAGAAACTACCCTGATATATGCAAATAGAGGCCCACTGTCATGGAGATGCTAGTGATTTGGGTGAGTCAACATGTTGCTTTTAGCTTTAAGTGGTAGGCTCTCACTGGCTCCCCAGAAAACAAGACAAGGATGTGTGACCTTTTTCTGGGACTACAAAGGCACACTGCATTCTCTGTTGTTGAATTTAAATTATGTTTTGGAGTCTGCCATTTAGGAGTGAGGTGGAGGGAATGGCATCATCTCAGGTTCCTCTCAGCACTTCCCCTTTAATTCTAGAGACCAAGGTGTTAAAGGCCAAGGCATCTGGTCTTCCCTGTTAGCAGCTGCAGAATCTTCACTAGATTGAGTTCTGTGGGGTGGTTTTGGCTGTGGTTCTAGCTTTGAACGCTGAGCCTCATTCTCATTCCTTCTCACTGATTATGGGAGCTAACGTAGAGCCATTAAATGACTTTCTTTGTTTCTTAAGTTAAAAACAAAACAGAACACAAACAAAGAAGCAGCCAAAGTAGTGGAGAAGTAGAGGAGTTTAATTTTTAAGCACTTAGGTCTTGGGTCAGGCAGATCTGAGTTCCAATCCTTTCCCCTGACTCGGCTGAACCTCTCTCCTTATTGTACACTGTTATTATACTTCAAAGGATGGTACCTGCCATTTCAGAGGTGATCAATCCATGGAAGTTGTGTTATGGTTTAGATACTTAAGGTGAAGTATGGCCTTGGTAATTATCTCTTTCCATTCTTAAGATGCTTCCACTCTTAAGATGCTTGGAGCTGATACGGGGTCCTCTCCAGCTAATGAAGCCAACTCAGTAGGGAGAATTCCAGACCACACAGGTGAGGAGGTGATTGAGACGATCCTTGGAGACTCAAATCACTAAGAAGAGTTTAGTTTGTATTTTCTTTCACAGATTTTATTTATTTATTTATTTGACACACAGAGAGAGAGCACAAGCAGGGGGCAGAGGCAGAGGAAAAGGAGAAGCAGGCTCCCTGCTGAGCAGAGAGCCCAATGCAGGGCTGGATGCCAGGACCCCAGCATCATGACCTGAGTGGAAGGCAGATGCTTAACCCACTGAGCCACCCAGGCATCCCCAGTTTGTATTTTCAAAGTGAGTGTGCAAAATCCTACTCTCAGAATTCGTGCAACCAAGATATGACCCTGATGACTGCTTACTCTTTTTTTTTTTTTTCCATATCTCTTTTTCAATCTCAGGCCACACTTCTTTTTTTTTTTTTTTTTTTTAAGATTTTATTTATTTATTTGACAGACAGAGATCACAAGTAGGCAGAGAGGCAGGCAGAGAGAGAGAGGAGGAAGCAGGCTCCCCGCTGAGCAGAGAGCCCGAT